>NC_136471.1:10099996-10481771 GCF_902686455.1 Sciurus vulgaris | reverse complement strand
AACACTTTTCCACAAAGACAGGATAACGCTCACAGATCTGTTGAGGACTATCCATGACAGCCAAGTTTCCAAAAAATTTTACAAATCCTGGCAAGTAGAAGCTAGAGAAGGGGTTGGAATCTGCCCCAATAATTATATTAGAAATCTGGTCAATTACTCCTTCTTGAGCAAGGTATTGTTGTCCATGATGGGTATATGCCAGAGATGTCACCATCTCTATACAGGTGACTCCGACTAGCACATCCTCACCAGTCAGCTCTCTCAGAAGCGGGGTTACCAATCCGCTTGTGGTACAGTAGTTTAAAGATTCTGATGACACAGAAGAAATCTCCACAATTAGCTCATATACCCTGTACCGAACAATATCATTTGTTTTCATTACATTTTTCAAATCATCCAGCAGATTGCTTTCAAATAAAGCCTCAAGTCCAGCTTGAGTTAGTAATATTCTTGACAGGGATTTGATAGCCACCTTAGCTACAGATAGATTCTCTCCACCAATGCAATACACAATTTGTTTTAGTAGATCAGCATTATTCAGAATCTCTGTAACAGCATCAGAATTTTCAACAATCCTTCCAACCTGGGACAGAGTGAGAATTTTAACAGAATCATCAGGGTGAGTAAGTCCCTTCTGTAAGTCAACCTTGAGGTTCCTAGCCAGTGAACTGGTTCCACAGCCTGGAGCAATCTCTCCAGAATGGATGCACACAAAGTAGTCTGTTCCACATGGTTGTGGAGATTCTGTAGGTGGACCACCTTGCTTTTCTTCTCCAACTCCCACGTCATGGATAAGGGAGCGAGGCCAGGCCACGATGGTTCTCATTAAGTAGGGAGAAGAGCGGGCCAAGGCGCAGCTCCGCCGCTTGCTCCCGAAGCTCGCTAAGCGGAGCCGCCTGTATCACCGACTGGAGCGCAAGCAGCTCCTCCAGAGGCGCTTCCAGCGCCTGCGCCGCCATCTTGCCGGCTCCGCAAGATATTTTTTTTTGTTTGTAAAGGTTAACATGATATACTAGACAAATCAAGTTAATTGGAGATAGTAGAGGTCACCATCTGGTGATTCACATCTCCAAGTAAATTAATGGATTTTCTCTGATTTATTGTTTCTCCAAAACATATGCAAGCTTCTACCCCTTTTAAAATGAAACTCATCAGTTGAAATCGCCACTAGGTATAGCGGTTTCTAGTAGTTTTTATTGTTAAATTCCTAAATGTGAACAGTGAAGTATCACCAGAAATCTAAGGAAAAACGTCTAGGTAAAAAGGAACAAGAAAAACAATATCAGTCCATAAGAAACAAACAAAAATTCCAAAATGAAAATAAAATTTAAAAATCTATAATAAATTTCCAAAGAAAGATACAAAAGATGCACATCTTTAAAAAGAAAACAGGGATCAAAGAAATAGAAAGAAGGCTTGGAAACTAAAATATATTTCCCAACACAATTTTCAGTGCTAATGACATGAACCTAAATTTATATAAAGCTCAAAAAAGAATGAACTATAAAATATAAAATGTGAGAGAAAATATTAAAAAAGAGAATTTTTCTTGCTATTCTAACATATATCCATAAGAGTTCTAGAGAAGGAGACTAGAGATGCTGTGAGTATAAAATAACCAAAAAGTAACAGAAAATAATTTCTCAAGCAAAAGTACACATTCTTAAGTCAAAGGATCCAGAACAAAAATTAATATTGAGAATCTTTCTTATGAATATAATTCTCAAACTTTAAAACTAACAAAAAAGCAGAATAACTTCCCAAGGCTGAATGGAAATGCTGGATGAGGACCCAGTAACACATGAAAAGAGTAAGTCTCAGATTGACATCAAGCTTTTCATTAATTATGTTGAATACTTGAAGCCAATAAAGACATGTTTCAAAATTTTAAGAAGAAAATGTGCATATGTAAAAAATTGTATGCTTACCAGACTATCAAGCATGAAGGCAGAATAAAAACCTTCCAGTCAGTGAGGGCTTGGAAATTATCATTTCATGCACTTTGAGATATTGAAAAAGAATGTATTCTGAAAAAATCAGAGGGTACTAGGTTGTTAAAGACATGGAATCTAGTACAGCAGTAAGGCAAATTCAAAGATACAGATATCTATATAGTCAAGAGGCCAGGTGAGAGTGTGTGAACTGGGCATCCAGAAAGGAATATTTTAGGATATAAGAGGAACACATGGACAAGATGCAATGACTGTTTGTTTAGAAATATTTTAGGTTATGACAAAGTTGATTATGGCTTATGAAAAAGGAGAATTCATTTGAAGTAGACTAAGATATTCTTCTATTCATAGCTATGGTGACTGTGACATTGAACTTGTAATGATAGGAATGTGGTCATAAGCACATCACTTGACTCTGCAGTGATGATTATGTATAATCTAATAATAATATAAATTGATATTATGTTTTCATTTTTTACCTTCATATAAAACACAGAAGTCTTAATGTTAGGAGACAGACTTTAACCATTACCTACTTCGAACAGGTAAAAATAACAACATAACTGATAGCATCTGAAAGGTAGACAGGGAGAGGACAAAGTTGAATGAAATTTAGAAGCACCAATAATCTTGTCTTAAAAATATAAATCAGGGGAAATGTTGCTGAAAATCAAGAGTTAGGAATTAGTCTTTTAAATGTTACTTAAAGTTGCAACTGATACAGTATGAGCATACTGAGAGGGTAAAATATAAAACACAAGTGATAATACAAATGATCTAAATTAATCTAAATGATCTAATATTGAGTTTCAAGATGGTGGACTAGAGGCTGACTGCATTTCATGTCGCTCAGGATTCAGGATTTAAGAAGAAGAGTTATTGAGAGACTCGGAACCAACTCAGAGCCGCCAAGAGAATCTTTCCCACTGGGCAAGGCTCCCCAGCTGGGGCAGTAGTCCCAAAATGCAGGGAACTTCATGGAGAAAGTTGCCCAGCAAGAACCGCCCCCCCATTAAGCTGTGAACCCATACAGCCGGGAGTGTCACAGAGGAGGGCTGCCTAGCGAGAGATTTCCATGCAGAGCGAGGCTCCCCACCCCAGAGAGTAGGTCCAGACCCTAGGGAACTTCCTGGAGGATGGTCGCCCAGGAAGAGAGTCCCTTCCAGGGTGAGGCTCCCCAGCCCAGGCAGTAGGTCCAGACCCCAGGGAACATCACAGAGGAGGGCTGCCCAGTGAGAGACTTCACCACAGAACAGGGCTCCCTGGTCCAGATAGTGGTTCCGGACTGCAGGAAACTTCTCGGAGGACAGCTGCCCCAGTGGGACTTCCCCACCAGGTGAGTCTTCCCCACTAGGTGAGGCTTTCCCACCAGGGCGATAAAACCAGAGACACAGACCCAGACCAGCCATGCCCCTAGTCTGCAGTCTAGTCCCCCACTGGCTGACCAGCAGTAAAAAAGTGGAGGTGCCTCTGCCCACTAGCAGGGAATATAACCAACCTGAAGGCCACCACCCCTAGAGGGGCAGCTTCATTGTGGAGCACTGCATTATCAAGTTCCTCCAAGAATGCAGGCTACTGAAGACTAGGAGATGAATTATTGGAAATCTACAGGGACACTACAAGTCAAAAGGGGAAAACTGCAATATCTCAGAGTTTCACTACTAGAGGGGTAGATACCTGAGTAATATGAGAAAACAAGGGAACAAAATGTCCCTAACAAACCTAGATGCTACATCAATAAAACCCAATGACAGCACAGCAGAAGAAATGTCAAAAAGAGAGTTCAGAATGTACATAATTAAAATGATCAGAGAAGGAAATGGGATGAAAGAGCAAATGCAGTCTTTGAATGATGGTACCAATCAACAGTTAAAAGAGCAAATGCAGGAAGCAAAAGATCATTTCAATAAACAGAGATTCTGAAAAAAAAAAAGAGAAATACTTGAAATAAAGGAAACAATAAACTAAATTAAAAACTCCACAGAAAGCATAACCAATAGGATAGGACACCTGGAAGAGAGAACCTCAGACATTGAAGAAAAAAATTTAATCTTGAAAACAAAGTTGACCAAACAGAAAAAAATGGTAAGAAATCATGAGCAGAATCTCCAAGAATTATGAGATATCATGAAAAGGCCAAATTTAAGAATTATTGGATTGAGGAAGGCTTAGAGAAACAAACCAAAGGAATGAACAACCTATTCAAAGAAATAATATCAGAAAATTTCCCAAATCTGAAGAATGAAATGGAAAATAAAGTACAAGAAGCTTATAGGACTCCAAATACACAAAATTATTATAGACCCACACCAGGGCACATTATAATGAAAATACCTAACATATGAAATAAAGACAGAATTTTAAAGGCTGTGAGAGAAAAAAAATCAAACTAGTTCGGGGGAAACCAATAGATATCAGCAGGTTATTCAATCCAGACCCTAAAAGCTAGAAGGGCCTGGAACAACATTTACCACGCCCTGAAAGAAAATGGATGCCAACCAAGAATTTTATACCCAGCAAAACTTACTTTCAGATTTGACGATGAAATAAAATCCTTCCATGATAAACAAAAGCTAAAGGAATTTACAAAAAGAAAGCTGGCATTACAGAACACTCTCAGGAAAATATTCCATGAGGAAGAGATGAAATACAACAACGTAAATCAGCAAAGGGAAGAACTACCCTAAAGGAATAGCCAAATAAAGGAGAAACCAAGTCATGTTAAAAAACAAAAATGAGTCAAATCACCAGGAATACAAAACATATCTCAATAATAACTCTGAATGTTAATGGCCTGAACTAATCAATCAAAAGACATAGACTGGCAGAATGGATTCAAAAGAAAAATCGAACAATATGCTGCCTGCAAGAGACTCATTTCATAGAAAGAGGTACCTACAGACTAAAGGTGAAAGAATGGGAAAAAACATAACATGCACATGGACACAGCAAAAAAGTGGGGGGTATCCATCCTCATTTCAGATAATGTGTGTGACGGGCCCCGCCCATCAGCCATTAAGTCTTAGAGCTAAGATGGCGCTGAGCGGAAGTTCCTCGGAGCACTTAGGTGGTAAACAACTTTCAGGAAGTCTGACAGCGGGAGCATGAGATGCACGGGAACACCGCATGCCACGGGGCAACTGCCAATGGACTGGCTGAGTCCATGTGATGTGCACGTGGACAGGCTGCTGATTGGCTGATGGGCTCTATAAGGGAATGGTTTCTGGGGTAGAGGGGGAAGAAGATCTATGGGAACTCGGTAAGAACCTGGGGTAATAAAACTGCTTGAGGAAGATCGTGTAAGAGTCGTCATTGCGAGCGACAAGTGGTGGCCCGCACGGGGAAGCTCTGAACAGAACCTCGGCAGTCCAGGGCAGCCGGCTGGTAAGTACTCCTTTGACTCCAAAAAGGGAGGAGGAGGCTCCGTTTACGGAGGATAACTTTCCCCAATCTCCTTGGAGAAGAACGGGGGGCTCCATTAAGGAGGATATCTTTTCAGTATATATAAGCTAGAGAAATCGGGCTGGTCCTGATTTGTCAAGATGGGGAATAGTCCATCCCACCCATTGCATAAAGCATTAAAAGCTTTATTAAAAAGTAGAGGTCTAAAGCTCAGGGATAAGACAATACAAGATTTTCTTGAACAGATAGACAGGGTGGCACCATGGTTTGCAGTATCGGGGAATCTCTCCTTAGCAAGTTGGGATAAACTGGGAAAGGACGTAGAACGCGCCGAAGAACAAGGTACTGTCTCAGGAGGGATTCAACCGCTCTGTCGGCTGATTCGTGCCTGTTTGGAAGAAAGGCGCTTTAGAAAAATTGTGCAGGAGGGTCAGGCAGCTTTAGACAGTGTAAAAGAGGAACGTTCAACTTCCTCTAAAGCGGCCAGTGAAGAGGATTCAGAGTCAGAGGGAGAAAATGATTCTGAAGAGGAACTAGAGGCCATCTGCAAGCAAATGAAAGACCTAGAGTTAAACGAAGAGGAAGTTTCACCTCCTCCGTATAACCCTTCCGCGCCCAGCGCAGGAGAAGGTGCCTCCTTTAGTTGTCAAATGTGGAGGGAAGCGGGGACTTTCTTAGCAAGTCAGGCTTTTCCAGTTTTCCAACCGCAAGGAGGGGGGAATCGATACCATGAACCTTTGGATTTTAAAACGGTTAAACATCTTGCGGAATCAGTCCGCACATATGGGTCATCAGCTGCTTTCACTGTAGCGATAATAGAAAGTTTACATCGTTTTGCCATGACCCCAGGAGATTGGCAAAATTTAGTTAGGGCCACTTTAAATCCTGGTCAATACTTGGATTGGAAAGCTTACTATATAGAATATGCCACTGAACGAGCTGCACGTAATCGAGCAGCAGGGAATCCAGCCTGGGATATTGACATGTTAATGGGCCAGGGAAGATTTGCCAACCAACAGCTTGGATATCCGCAACAGGTGTATGAACAAATTAACAGACTCGCTACCCAGGCCTGGAAGGCCCTCCCTAACAAAGGAGAGATATCTGGTAATCTTACTAAAATTACTCAGGGATTGACTGAACCCTTTTCAGACTTCGTGGCCCGTCTAGTGGAGGCTGCGGGTAGAATTTTTGGGGATCCTGACGTGGCCATGCCGCTTATTAAGCAACTGGTCTATGAACAATGCACTAAAGAATGCAGACAGGCCATTACCCCTTACAAGCACAAGGGCCTAGAGGTTCTTACTAATGAGGCCCGTGATGCTCTAAAATTGATAGAACAAGCACTTACAGAAGCATCTCTCCGCCGAGTAACTCCAGGACAGCCATTGTGGGCATGTATCCTGGCCACTATAAAACAGCCTACTGGTGTTCTTTGGCAACAGGGACCCCTTCTATGGATTCATCCCAAGGTTTCTCCTCAAAAGGTAATTGAATATTATCCCACTAGTGTAGCAAACCTTGCCCTTATTAATTTTTCTAACATAATAAATTCTACAAATTCAAATTCTTCAACCCGTCTTAGACCGCCAAGACAGCCATATTGGGCCCCTCGTTGCCGAGGCACTCGCTTTGATAAAACAATCTCTCCACCCTGGACGGGATGTCAATCTAAGTCTACACAGTGGACTACTAACCTTTTTACCTTTTCCCCTAAAATTGGCACGGGAGCAAATTCTACTTTTGCAGGTTATAACTTTACCTATCTGAACCCAACCATGGCTTCACCTTCTAACCCATTCGACCTGTGGCTGCTTTGTGGAATAAATGGTAGTTGCAAGGATTTAGCTCCCCTCGTCATGATTAATGGCGGTGCTCTGGGCCATACTAGTATAGTGTGGAATATTTCTGAAGTGTTTGAAAGTCATGCTTCTTTCAATCGCTCAGGACAAAATGTTACATTTGGTCCCACGTCAGTGTGTCTTGTTTCACCTTTTTTGTTTCTTGTGTCTAATAGTACGTTACAAAATGATACCCTGTCTTGTTCCAATACTACTTGTTTCTATTCTCTGTGCTGGAATACTACCAGTTTCCATATTGCTGTTGTACTTAGAATTCCTGAACATCTTCCTCTCCCTGTGGATGGACCGACTCCCCTGACTCTTTTCCGCCCTAAACGAGATTTTGGGATTACAACAGCCATTGTCGCTGCGATTGCTGCTGCTGCCACTGCCGCAGCGACTGCCGCAGTCGCCTTGGCCTCCTCTATCAGTACTGCTGAGACATTAAATCCATTGTCTACTAAGACGGCTGAAGCATTGACTACACAGAGTAGTATCAATGCACACCTGCGTGGCGGTATCATGATATTAAACCAAAGAGTTGATTTGTTATAAGATCAAATTGATGTGCTGTGGCGGCTGGCACAGCTTGGCTGTGAGTGGCATTCCACAGCTCTGTGTTTGACTGGAATCCCCTATAACAATATGTCTACTGCTGCTAATCTTTCCCGTGAGCTTTCTCTATGTCTTACAGGAAACTGGTCATCAAAATTTGACGATTTGACAGAAAAGTTGCGGTTGGAGATCATCAAAATCAATACTACCCGAGTTGACCTGGTGGTAGCCCGCACCTTGATGTCCTGGATCCAACAAGCAGCTCGTCATCTGAAAGAGTGGGCTGGACTGGGAGCCCTTGGTCTTTGTCTGGTCTTGCTGTGTATCTTGTGTCTCTGCTGTCTTAGAAAAATATTCCATCAGCGAGCTACAGATAAAGTGCTCATAGCTCAGGCATTTGCAGCCATAGAGTTGGGACAATCCCCTCAAATATGGCTTGCGGCAATGGGAAAATCCGAATGACAGGATGCCAGCTAGGACTGCACTCGGGACCCCGGGAGGGTGCATCCCGAGGAGGGCATGCTCAACTGCATACGGGTTGCCACTGGCTCTTGTCCCGTCCCTGGCAAAAGGTGGTGGGCAATGAAGGCCCTTTTCAAGCTTACGGGGGTTGAGTCCTCTGTCCTCTCCTGTCTGAATAAAACAAAAAGGGGGAACTGTGACGGGCCCCGTCCATCGGCCATTAAGTCTGAGAGCTAAGATGGCGCTGAGCGGAAGTTCCTCGGAGCACTTAGGTGGTAAACAACTTTCAGGAAGTCTGACAGCGGGAGCATGAGATGCACGGGAACACCGCATGCCACGGGGCAACTGCCAATGGACTGGCTGAGTCCATGTGATGTGCACGTGGACAGGCTGCTGATTGGCTGATGGGCTCTATAAGGGAATGGTTTCTGGGGTAGAGGGGGAAGAAGATCTACGGGAACTCAGTAAGAACCTGGGGTAATAAAACTGCTTGAGGAAGATCGTGTAAGAGTCGTCATTGCGAGCGACAAATGTGGACTTCAAGCCAAAACTAGTCAGAAGGGATAAAGAAGGACATTTCATACTGCTTAAAGGAAGCATAAATCAGCAAGACATAACAATCATAAATATCTATGCCCCGAACATTGGGTCATCCATGTACGTCAAACAAATCCTTCTCAATGCCAGAAATCAAATAGACCACAACACAATAAACTAGGCAATTTTAATACACCTCTCTCACCACTGCATAGATCTTCCAAACAAAAATTGAACAAAAAAATCATAGATCTTAATAACACAATCAATAATTTAGACTTAACGGACATTTATAGAATATACCATCCAACAAAGAGTGAATACACCTTCTTCTCAGCAGTACATGGATCCTACTCTAAAATAGGCCATATATTATGCCACAATGATGCTGTTAGCAAATAAAATAAGATAGAGATACTACCTTGTATTCTATCAGATCATAATGGATTGAAATTAGAAATAAATGACAGAATACAAAACAGAAATTATCCCAACACCTGGAGATTAAATAATACACTATTGAATGATGAATCGGTAACAGAAAACATCAGGGAGGAAATAAAAAAATTGTTAGACGGAAATGAGAACAAAGGTACAACATATCAAAATCTCTGGCACACTATGTAAACAGTACTTAGAGGAAAATTTATTTCATGGAGCACATTCAATAAAAGAAGAAAAAAATCAACAAATAAATGACCTAACACTACAGCTCAAAGCCCTAGAAAAAGAAGTGCAGATCAACACCAAAAGTAGTAGAAGACAGGAAATAGTTAAAATCAGAGCTGAAATGAATAAAATTGAAACAAAAGAAACAATCAAAAAAATTGACAAAATAAAAAGTTGGGTCTTTGAAAAAATAAACAAAATTGATAAACCCTTAGCTGCACTAACAAAGAGAAGGACAGAAAAAATTCAAGTCACTAAAATTCGGAATGAACAAGAAAATATGACAACAGACATGATTGAAATATAAAACATAATTAGAAGCTATTTTGAAAATCTATACTCCAAAAAAATAGAACATTTCGAAGACATCAACAGGTTTCTAGAGACATATGAATTACCTAAACTGAACCCGGATGACATATGCACTTTAAATAACTCAATTTCAAGTAATGAAATAGAAGAAGTTATCAAAAGCCTACCAACAAAGAAAAGTCCAGAACCAGATGGGTTCTCAGCCGAGTTCTACAAAACCTTTAAAGAAGAGCTCACTCCAATACTCCTCAAAGTACTCCATGAAATAGAAGAGGAGGGAACCCTCCCAAACTCATTCTATGAAGCCAAAATCACCCTGATACCTAAACCAGACAGAGACACATCGAGGAAAGAAAATTTCAGACCAATATCCTTAATGAAAATCGACACAAAAATTCTCAACAAAATTTTAGCAAATTGCATACAAAAATATATTAAAAAGATAGTGCACCACGATCAAGTGGGTTTTATCCCAGGGATGCAAGGTTGATTCAACATCCAGAAATCAATAAGTGTAATTCACAATATCAACAGACTTGAAGTCAAGAATCACATGATTATTTCAATAGATGCAGAAAAAGCATTTGATAAAATACAACACCCCTTCATGCTCAAAACACTAGAAAAAAATAGGAATAGTGGGAACATTCCTTAACATTGTAAAGGCCATCTACGCTAAGCCCATGGCCAATATCATTCTAAATGGTGAAAAACTGAAAGCATTCCCCCTAAAAACTGGAACAAGGCAGGGATGCCCTTTTCACCACTTCTATTCAATATCGTCCTTGAAACTCTAGCCAGAGCAATTAGGCAGACCAAGGAAATTAAAGGGATACAAATAGGAAAAGAAGAACTCAAACTATCCCTATTTGCTGCTAACATGATTACATATTTAGAGGAACCAGGAAATTCCACCAGAAAACTCTTAGAACTCACAAGTGAATTCAGTAAAGTAGCAGGATACAAGATCAATGCTCATGAATCTAATGCATTTTTATACATAAGTGATGAATCTTCAGAAAGAGAAATTAGGAAAACTACCCCATTCACAATAGCTGATTTTATTTATTTATGTTCCCACGGGCACTGTATGAATTATCACATGTCTAGTCCCTGATATTGTCTGACTTTAAAAATTTTCCCAATTCTTTTCCTGAGGGAAAAGGAAATTTTATTTTTTGTTGCATCTTTCTTTACATTGCTAAGAATATACAAGATAGTTGTGTCCTTTTCTA
This sequence comes from Sciurus vulgaris, assembly GCF_902686455.1. Taxonomy (NCBI): domain Eukaryota; kingdom Metazoa; phylum Chordata; class Mammalia; order Rodentia; family Sciuridae; genus Sciurus; species Sciurus vulgaris. Next base: position 10,470,806 of record NC_136471.1, on the reverse strand, counting down.
ATATGTAGTTTCAAAAGGTAGTACATTATACACATTCTTCTTAGTCTTGTTTCCTTTATTAATATTTCTTAGACATATTTCCTTATTAGAAAATATAGAACTGCTTCATTATTTAAAAGCTGAGGAGATTCTCATTTTATAGATATACAATAGTCTAAAATTATTGTTATATTTTTATTGATAACTTTTAGAAGTTTTTTATATTAATGTTTTTTCTTTCATATGCATACATTGCCAATAAGATTTCCTATGTTGGCACTTGTCTTTCCACTGTAGTAATGGTAATATTGCAAAAGATTTTTCATTACAACATAAGACATATTTAGAAAATTTTTTCTTTTTATTTTGTCCTTTCTTAATATCATCTATAAACTCTGCTTTCCCATTCTGCAGTCAATGAGATTGTCTACTATATTGTATTCTGAAAGGATAGAGCTTTTATTTTCATATTCAGTTCTTATATCTACCTTGATTTTTTGGGGACTGGTATGATACACAATCTAATTTTATTTTTTCCATATGGATGACCAACTGCCCAACATAATGTCTTTTACTCCCATATATTTTAATTTCACTTTTTATATGTTAAGTTTCCACATAAAATTATAGCAGCTTCTAGGCTATAATGTTCTACTTGTCTATTTGTATTTCCTCCAAAAATACCTCTCTTTCTTAATTGTCATGGATTTTTAATAATCATTGATATGTAATAGAGAAAATTCTTACACTTCCATGTTCTTCAAAATTGCATTAGCTACTTTTGTAGAACAATGTCTGATAAATGACATTATAGATATTTATCTATTTCTTTTGTTTAAACATTCCAATTTACATTATTTTTCTCATTATTTCACAAAATTGATTGTAAATACATGTTTTTTAAATTGTTTTTTCTACCCTTCTATTTCACTATTTTGGTGTGCAGAATTTTTTTTTCTTTTTTTTTTTTGCTTTCTTTTTATTTATTCAATTTAGTTATACATGACAACAGAATGCATTTTGATACATTTTACACAAATGGAGTACAAATTTTCATTTCTTTGGTTGTACATGATGAAGAATTTCAACATTCATGCAATCATACATGCATACAGGGTAATGATATTTGTATCATTCCACCATCTTTTCCCCCTTTTCCCCTTCCCTCCCACCATTCCCCTCCACACAATCCAAAGTTCCTCCATTCGTCCCATAAAACACTGCCCCCCCCCATTGTGTATCATCATCCACTTATCAGAGAAAACATTTGACATTTGGTTCTTGGGAATTGACTTATCTCACTTAGCATGATAATCTCCAACTCCATCCATTTACCTGAAAATGCCATGATTTTTATTCTTCTTTATGACTGAGTAATATTCCATTGTATAATATACCACAGTTTCTCTATCCATTCATCTGTTGAAGGCATCTAGGTTGGTTCCACAATCTAGCTATTGTGAATTGAGGTGCTATAAATATTGATGTGGCTGTGTTACTGTAGTATGCTGATTTTACGTCTTTGGGTATAAACTGAGGAGTGGGATAGCTGGGTCAAATGTTGGGTCCATTCTGAGTTTTTTGAGGAATCTCCACACTGCTTCCCAGAGTGACTGCACTAATTTGCAACCCCACCAGCAATGTATGAGTGTACCTTTCTCTCCACATCCTCGCCAACACCTATTGTTGCTTGTATTCTTGATAATCACCATTCTAATTGGGGTGAGATGAAATCTTAAGGTGATTTTGATTTGCATTTCTCTAATTACTAGAGATGTTGAAATTTTTTTTGTACATTTGTTGAATGCTTGTAGATCTTCTGTGAAGTGTCTTCTCAGTTCCTTACCCCATTTATTAATTGGGTTAGTTGTAATTTTTGGTGTTAAGTTTTTTGAGTTCTTTATAAATTCTAGAGATTAGTGCTCTATCTGATGTGCATGTGGTAAAGATTTTCTCCCACTCTGTGGGCTCTCTTTTCATGTTATTGATTGCTGAGAAGATGTTTTATAGTTTGATTCAATCCCGCTTAATGATTTATTATTTTATTTCTTATGCTTTTGGACTCTGTTAAGGAAGCCAGGTCCTAAGTGGACATGATGAAAATTTGGGCCTACTTTTTCATCTATTTGGTGCATGGTCTCTGCTCTATTTTCTAGGTCCATGATCCACTTTGAGTTGAATTTTGTTCAGGCTGAGAGATTGGGGTTTAATTTCATTTTGCTACATATGAATTTCCAGTTTTCCCAGCACCATTTGTTGAAGAGGATATCTTTTCTCCATTCTATATTTTGGTTCCTTTGTCTAATATGAGATAACTGTATTTTTGTGAGTTTGTCTCTGTGTCCTCTCTTCTGTACCATTGGTTTACCTGTTTATTTTGGTGCCAAAACCATGCCATTTTTGTTACTATTGCTCTGTAGTATAGTTTAAGGTCTTGTATTGTGATACCTCCTGCTTTGTTCTTACTGCTACAGAATGCTTTGGCTATTCTGGATCTCTTACTTTTACAAATGAATTTCATAATTGCTTTCTCTATTTCTATGAGGAAAGATGTTGGGATTTTCATTGAAATTGCATTGAATCTGCATGATGCATTTGGTAGTATGGGCATTTTGACAATATTAATTCTGTCTACCCAAGAACATGGGAGATCTTCCATCTTCTAAGGTTTTCTTTAATTTCTTTCTATTGTGTTTTGTAGTTTTCATTGTAGAGTTCTTTCACTTCTTTTATTAGATCGATTCCCAATTGTTTTATGTTTTGTGGCTATTCTGAATGGGAGAGATTTCCTAATTTCTCTTTCATAGGATTCATCACTTTTGAATAAAAATGCATTAGATTTGTGAGTGTTGATTTTATATCCTGCTACTTGACTGAATTCATTTATGAATTCTTAAAGTTTTCTGGTGGAAATTTTTGGATCTTCTAAATATGGAATCATATATTTGGCAAATAGTGATAATTTGAGTTCTTTTTCCCTATTTGCATCCCTTTCATTTCTTTTATCTGTCTAATTGCTCTGGTGACTGTTTCAAGAAGTGGTGAAAGAGGCCATCCCTGACTTGTTCCAGTTTTTATAGCAAGTGCTTTTAATTTTTCTCCATTTAGAATGATGTTAGGCATGGGCTTTATCTATAGCTCTTATGACATTGAGATATATTTCTACTATCCCTCTGTTTGTAGTGTTTTGAATATGAAGGAGTGCTGTATTTTATCAAATCCTTTTTCTGCATCTATTGAGATTATCATATGAGTCTTGTCTTTAAGTCTATTGATGTGATGAATTACATTTATTGATTTCAGTATGTTGAAACAAACTTGTATCCCTGGGATGAATCCCACTTGATCATGGTACATTATCTTTTTAATATGTTGTTTATACATTTTGCCATAATTTTGTTACGAATTTTTATATTATATCCATGTTCATCAGGGATATTGGTCTGCAGTTTTCTTTTCTTGACATATCTTTTTCTGGTTTTGGTATCAGGGTGATATTGGCTTCATAGAATGAGTTTGGAAGAGTTCCCTCCTTTTCTATTTCATGGAATACTTTGAGGAGTATTGGTAAATAATAAAAAAAGAATAAAATTTCTTTTTTGAAGGTCTTGTAGAACTAAGCTGAGAATTCGTCTGGTCCTGGACTTTTCTTGGTTGGTAGACTTTTGATGACATCTTCTATTTCATTGCTTGAAATTGATCTGTTAAATTGTGTATGTCCTACTGATTCATTTTGGGGGTATCATATGCTGCTAGAAATTTGGTGATGTCTTTGAGAATTTCTCTTTTGTTGGAGTATATATTTTCAAAATAACTTCTAATTATTTTTTGTATTTCAGTAGTGTCTGTTGTGATGTTTCCTTTCTCATCACAAATTTCATTAATTTGAGTTTTCTCTCTTCTCGTCATTAGTGTGACTAAGGGTTTATCAATTTTGTTTATATTTTCAAAGAACCAACTTTTTGTCTTGTCAATTTTTTTCAATTGTTTCTTTTATTTCAATTTCATTGATTTCAGCTCTGATTTTAATTATTTCAATATTAACAACATCAATATTAACAGCACCCAATGCAAACAATATGCAGCCTTAGACCAAATAGCCCCTATTAAGCCATTAACAGTTTTGTTGCAATAAACCAACATGATGTGTTTGATTATTATCTACAACACTATCAATTGGTTTGAAATAAGGTCTACAATTTCTAATGGTGGACAAAGAGATAATGGGGGAGGGATGTAGGATGTGATGTTAGTGAGGTAAGAGGTGAGAATATAGAAGTACTAGATCAGGAATTGTGAAAATAGAATCAAAAGAAGTTGTTTATCATCAGGAGAAAGGAGAGAATAAGAATCCAAGCAAACAGATAAATAAGAGGAAAATAGAGAGTGAGAGTAAGAAAAAAATGTAAAAAGAAAATAAAAGAATCTACAACAAAACTGTAATATACTGTTCAAACCTCCCAGTCCTTAGTAGCCTGATGCATGAAAAGTACTTAATTTCAAAGATATTGATAATGTAAGAGCAGGAAATGAAAAAGAAAAAAATAGGTTTAAAAAGAGTCTTGAAGGAAAATTGGACAATTGTTTCTGTTGGAGTGCAGTATCTTCTCTGCCTCCCTTCTCTTCCCAAAGGTGGGGTTGTCTGGAGTTTGCTGGTAACTCCACCCTCAGGATGATGACAGTTACTAAGGTGGAAGGTTTAGACTTGGAGGTGGGACTCCTGGAGACAAAGTATAGCAATTATTAGTCCCTCTGGAAGACTGCTCCACATGACTCTCCTTTGGGGTCCACTTGTGTGACACAGGAGCCTGGTCTTAGCCCCTTCCTTCACTTGTGGGCCCCACAATTCCTGGTCTCTAATTTAGTCTCTAAATTGTATCTCTCCTGTCTCTGCCCTTTCAACTTCCCAATCCGGAACCTCTCTCCCTTGAGGTGCTGAGGACTGAGCACTGGGACCTGTGCATCTATAGCAGAAAGCTGTTCTGCATTGGGCAAATCAGGACCAGGCATTGAATGCTTTGGGCCAGACGTGTAGCTGCAAGAACTGGGCCAATTTGGTGGCTAGAGGGTGGTTGGGAGTCTGGGAACAGAGGAGCCAAAGGGCCCTGTTGATTGACAACTGGGTAGGACCGGGTAATCGTTGGGTGCCATATTGGGTAGGGAGCCTAGATCAGGCTGATGTCAGGTCCCAGAAAGTGCTGCCCGAGTTGTCTCTGGGATCTGGGTGGGTGCTGGGCTGGTTGGCTGGATGAGCTGGGGTCAAGATGCCCTCACATGCTCTTCCAACCTACCGATTCCTTGCAAGGTTCTCAGCCTCTGCAGAAAGATGGTGGCTATTAGCACACCTAGAAGGGATAGCTCAAATGTAACCAAGCCTGCAGGGCTCTCAGTGATTGTCTTTCAGGTCCTGGATATTATCCCAAATGGAAGTGGCCACATCCCTATTTGGTTGTGGCAGCAGCAGCTAACCTGTAGGTACCTCGATAATGAGCTTCTAGTCTCCAGCAGGTGTCTCAAGATGAAAGCTGCCCCGACTAAAGATGGCAGTGGTAGCAGCAGAGGTAATCCAAGGTGGTGGCAGAGGTGTCCCAAAATGGAGGCTACACTCATTGATAGCTAGGGCGTCTCAGCATGGAGTTTTCAAGTGGGTGTGGTGTTTCTGCAGGGGAACATGCTGGGCTAGATCGGCAGAATTAGGCTTATCTTTAATAGTCATTTTATTTCTCATTCTCTCTCACATTCACAAACACACATGCACACACATACACAAAATTTCTCTTTGATATCTTCTTGTTTATATTCATATAGTTGCCTCCAGTCCATACTCCCAGATACTTTTCTTTCTTATGATCCCATTCATTACTCATAGCTTGGAAGGAATCACAGGTGACATCAGATTGTAATCATGAGGTCCTATCTTTATATTTTAACTCTCTAGGTCCCAACTTCCTTGAAATTTTATCATTGAAGCTAGGAAGTGACAATTCAGAGTCTTTTTTACAGCAATGAACTCTGCTCTGGAATATGTCCTTAATGGAGGACTCTTTGTACCTTAATACTACATAAGACTAAAACTTATTACTCTGATTATCCCCACTCCAGAAAAACTAGTGGAGTTAAATCTTAAGGCCATTTTAACACTTTGCTTTTCAATTGTTTTATGACTCATAGAGAAATTATATTGAGCAGAATTGGCTATGTTGTATTTTTTTTTTCTGTCTTCTGATATTGTGTCTGTCATTGCCATATGCTTAGAGTGTATGAGGCAAATTTAAATATACATTTGTTGTGACATTTTGATCACATGTTATATGCCTTTGTAATGGTTTTTGATTTTTTACCAGTTTTTTCTTTAAGATGTGAAGATGGTCATGCTTTTAAAGAATGTTTTAAAGATGTTAAGCACATAAACTTTTCAATTTTTCTAAATCTTTTGGTTTCTCCTTTATGGACTGAGCCCTCCATTAAATGATTGATTCAAACAGTACAATCAAGTTAAAAGCTTGTCTTTAACCTATTTTGTGAAAGTTCATGCAGATATATTGCCCTCCTTCTATCCTTTCTGTATTAGAGAAAGCCAGAGTATCCTGGGCTTTCTTCATTTCTATCAAGAGGCAAGCTATCCAAATTCAGAATGTCCAGGGTCATATGTTTTCTCTCATATGTGGAAGTTAGAGAGGAAAAAGTAAAAGAAAGGTGGGGTTTATGATCTCATGAATTTAGAAGAGATACCAGTAGAATAGAGAAAGTGGACCAGGGTGTTGGAGAAGGGGAGGAAGGGGGACATGCTGGGGAGTGATATTGTTACATTGTGTGCATGTATGAATATTGCAGCATTACAAGATTGCTATATTGTGTAACAACAAATCCCACCATAATGTACAACTATTATGTACCCAAAAAATGTGGAAAAAAGAGGTAGACTATCATATTAGATTGCTGAGCTGGTAAATATCAGTCACCTACCAGAAATAGTCATAGATTTCAAAAACGGATGTGAGTAATTCACAACTCAGGTGAACAACCTCAGGTAGAGCACATTTGTTTCCCACCCAGTCTTCACTAGTTCTAAAGAAAACTTCTATGTGACTGGTGGTGTTAGAGACAGCATGTGACCATGGTAGTGCTCACACAGAGACTTTAATTCTCACAAAAAATAAGACACTTCAGAAGTTAATGTTAATTCTTGGAATTTTCATCACCAAAAGTATTTTTAAACTAAAAATTGGAATACATTGAGAATACAACGAAAGGTAATATTTTGGGTTCAAACTTTCATTTCTTATAAAGCAGTAAGATGTCCCACTCAGTTGTACTGCCTCTATCTTTGCCCAATCATTCATTGTAAACTGACATAATATTCAATAGTTTCCAGGTTCATTAGAAATTATTCTAAATATATTAATTTTATTTGCAGAATTGAAAAATTATAATAGCTGTAGATTGTTTCAGTTAAGAAAGATGCTGAAATACATCTTCACCATCATCTAAAATGCACATACAAGTATGTGTATACACACACACATGCATGCCATATGTACACTTTTTTAAATTTATTTTTATTTTTTAATTTATTTTTTTAAATTTATTTTTATTGTAAACAAATGGGATACATGTTGTTTCTGTTTGTACATGGAGTGACAGCATACCATTTGCATATTCATACATTTACATAGAGTAATGTTTGATTCATTCCGTTATTTTTTTCCTTTCCCCCCACCCCTCCCACCTCTCTTTTCCCTCTATACAGTCCCTCCTTTCTCCATTCTTGCCCCCCTCCCACCCCCCATTATGTGTCATCATCCACTTATCAGTGAGATCATTCATCTTTTGGACTTTTTAGATTGGCTTATCTCACTTAGCATGATATTCTCCAATTTCATCCATTTGCCTGCAAATGCCATAATTTTATTATTCTTTATGGCTGAGTAATATTCCATTGTATATATATACCACAGTTTCTTTATCCATTCATCAATTGAAGGGCATCTAGGTTGGTTCCACAGTCTGGCTATTGTGAATTGAGCAGCTATGAACATTGATGTGGCTGTATCTCTGTAGTATGCTGATTTTAAGTCCTTTGGGTATAGGCCGAAAAGTCAAATGTTTCAGTGTTAAAGAGTTTAAATATTTAGATCATGTGCTCTAAGTAACATTGGAGATATATTTTTTAAAGAGAAATAATGATGGTGATGATGATGGAAATAATGATGGCATAAATTAATGCAAGAACAAGTTTTTGTCCTTAAGGGAAATATATAACATATTTAATGCATCTAGAATATAAAAAGAGTTTCTTATTCTTAATGGCAAAAATAAATAAATAAATGCTTATTGAAACTTAAAAAAGGAAAGGTTAAAATAAAAAGTAGAAATCACTAGTAATCTTATTACTCAAGATAACTACTCAACAGTGTCAATTATTTCACTCCAGTCTTTTTCCAGTGTTTATGTATATTTTACTAACAAAAAAGGAAACATAGCTAATATGCCCTCTATATTGCACTGTGCTTTGTTTTTACTGTAATTTTCACCAGTATAATTTTTGTCATTAATGTTATAGCAAAACATTATGTTTAAATGCTTTATGATAATCCACCTAATTCCTATGGAAAATGTTATTCAAGATTTCATGATTTATTTTGGGACATTTTAGAAGATTAAGGACTCATTTCTTTGGGGGATAGTGTAAATAAAACCAAGTTCAATGCCTCTGTGTATAAATCTAAATGATTTCAATAAAAATCATTAATGTTCACAGTATCATTTTATAATTATTCCTGTACTCACTGATGTATGATACCATTTTAGCTCCATTCTAAAATACTCAGGTATTTTCATCTTGAAAATTATGCTGTGATTATATTCTTCTCTTCAGCTATTGCTCTGTTGACCTTCAAAGGCAATTTTTTAAAAATAAATTCTACATGCTGACTCCAATTTCTTAACTACTATATACTGGTAAGACATTCCAACTGAATTTTGCTCTCAATGCAAATTAAGGTTTCTAATCAACCAAATGTCAGTAGTGTAAGTCTTCAGAAAGTATAATTCTTAATGTCTCAGTGATGCTTAATCTGATACCTACTTCCAGGGAATACCCTTTGCCCTTAGCTTGTTTGACATCACAGAGATCATTTTTCCCCTTTGCCTTTTCTTTCTGTTTTCCTTTGCCAGTTTATCCAATTTAACTTACTCTTAAATATTGGAAGAATTCAAGGCTTTTTTGCTAATTCCCTTCTCTTGTGCTTACTGTACTTTGCAAATATGTACTCCTCCTTTATGAAAAATTTAGATTTTAAGGAACATTTGAGACTTTTTCAGATTTTTCTGATTCTACCGGTTCATTCAGATTCATCTAATATGTCAAGTCCTTGCCAACTGAGGTTTTAATACTCAGTAACTATCTCTAGTTTAGCACTCATTTTAATCATTGATTTTTCCTGTTGGAAGAAGTCATGTTTTGCTCATTTTTAATCTTCTAAAGTGTTTCCGACAGTCTAGGCCCTTTGTAGGTGCTCATTAAATTCTTAATCAATTAAACCACAGTGCTTCTCTTAGAGTAAATGCTATTATAAGGAAGAAGAATTTTCTCAAAATTGCTCAACTAAAAATGAGATATTATAATCATACATTGGAACTTCACAGAATATAATAATCATACAGGACCAGGACCACAAATTCAAACCACATTTCTCTGTATATTCTCTGTGCGTGTGTTTGTACATGCATATGTGTACACGTTTGTTGCAACTCTTTCCTACTTTTCTCTCTGACAAGCTTTCTCCCTTTAATTCTCAACAAATACACAATACCTCAGAATTGTAGCCCTAGCCCATGAATCTCTAAGACTTTTAAACTCTAGTCCCCATTAATGAATGACCTAGTTACTGGATCACAAATGCAGTTTCCAGTAAGAAGAATTTGATTAGTCTGATAGGAATCTAATGTTTAGGTACCCATTCATATTAGATTCAGCAGTGGCCCAGAGTTCATATCATTAAGTGGCACATGTGCAAACTTGCTTTTTAGGCTCTGGAATGGAAATATTTTCTATGATGGTATGGATTGGATAGTCACAATGGGCATCTTTACAACAAACTGCCATGATTGCCTTTTATACTTTAAATGCCATTAGGATTTTCATTAATTCAAAACTATGGTTCCTGCAACTCTTTGTTCTGTAGTTCCTATTTCTGTTTGATTCTTGGTAATTATAACATTTACATGAAAATTTCCCCAAATCTCTAGAGATATCAGTTCCTTAACCTATACTCTTCCAATGACCATGTCCTTCTTCCAACTTCAGACACTCACACCAAGGTTATAATCAAATGTGACAACTGCGAGTAACTGCAACTCTTCCATAAACACAATTGTAAGCATTCCATTCCCTGACTACCAACCACTTCCTATCATTCTGTCTTGATTCCTTTAGAACTAAAATTTCAACATCCTTTGACCTCACCAGGACTACAAATCCTATCATTTTCACCACCCTTCATTTATTGATATGTTTTTTCCTTATTTCTTACCTCAAATTTTATTTTTAATTTTAATAATCTCTTTGTACAATCCTCTATTCCCTTGTGCCTATCACGTCATTGTATATTCTTAGCATAATAAATACTTGTATTAAATCTGAATTTTCCTATTACACTAGCAATCCTTGAAACTTCCTTTCAACATTCATATTTTTTTGAAGTCCTGTCACTTTTCCCTCTAAAATGTTTAATTTCTCTACACCTATTAATACAAAGTATTTCACTCTGACACTAATTCTTGCCAATATTACTTTACTTCAATGGTCTTCTCATTCTATTTTCTCCTTCATGTGAGATCTCTTCTAATATAGTGTCCTCAAAAATACCAGAGTTGTTTGCAATTGAAGCTCGCCCATATGACTTCATTACTTAGGAATGGAAACACCATATGTCCCAAATATCCAACTCCTTGGTATTTATTCAAAAGAACTAAAATCAGCATACAGTAGCAATGCATGCATTTCAATGTTTACACCTGCACAATTCATAATAGACAAGTTATGAAACCAGCTTCAGTGCCTATCAACAGACAAAAGAATAAAGAAAATATGGTATGTGTTTCTTACTGGAAACTGCATTTGTGATCCAGTAATTAGGTCATTCATTTAAAATAGAGTTTTAGTCCTAAAGAAGAATGAAATTATGTCATTTTCTGGTAAATGGATAGAACTGGAGAACATCATGTTAAGTGAAATAAGCTAGAATCAAAAAGTCAAGGGTCAAATATTTTGTCTCATATGTGGAACTAGAGAGAGAGAGATGAGAGAGAAAGAGAGAGAGAGAATCATATGTGGAATATAAAAGGTAGTTATGAATTATGGTTTAGATATGAGGTGTCCCCTAAAATATCCTTTGTTAATATAGGAATGTTAGGAGGTGAAGTTATTGAATTGTGATAGTTGTAATCTAATCAGTATATCCTAGTTTGAATGGACTGACTGGGTGATGATTGTGGTCAGGTTGGGCATGGCTGGAGGAAGTGAGTCATTTGGAGCATGACCTGGAACGGTGAGTCTTCTCTGTGACATCCCTCAACCCTGCCCACTTCCTGATCAGGTAGTTAGCTGAGCAGCTTTCCTCCCCTGGGTTCTTCCACCATGAGGTTCTGCTTCACTTTGACCCAGAGTAATGGAGCTGGCCATCTATAGACTGAGACTTCTGAAACCATAAGCCTTACATAAAAATTTTCTCCTCTTAAGTTGTTCTTGGTGATATTTTAGTCACAGCAATGAGAAAGGTGACTGAAACAAAGATCAACAGAATTGAAGAAAAGGTTTGAGATGGAGGGAAGAGGGAAAGGCATGGGGAAGTACTGGATAATGAAATCTGCCAAATCATGCTATGCTTATGTATGAATATATCACAATGAGTCCTGTGTTATATATAATTATTATGCACTAATTAATATGATATTATAATAGTAACAATAGAAGGGAGATGAGTACAGTAGAGTGAGCAGATCTGTTTGGAGGGAGAATTGAGAGAAAAGGAAGGTGATGTTGAATGAGATTGATCAAATTGGTATGTGAATATACAAATATGGCATGATTTTTCCCATTATTATGTATAATAATACTGCACCAATAATTCTTTAAAAACAATAAAAATCATATGTAGTAGTAGTTTCCAATTGCCTATTGAATAAATCAACTTTTTAAAATTGGGTTATATATCTTCTAATAATCATTTCTTAAAACTTCTTGATGCATTCTTTATAGTACTGTAGCAATGAAATTCTTGGAATCATAGCATATAGTGTGTACAATTATATTTTCTGGCCTGACAAGTTTTTGTAGAAATCAGAATATATGGCAATTTTTTATTATTAGAGTAAAATACCTGAAATGGAGTACTTATGAAAAGGGGGGTTTATTTAGCGCATAGAGTAGGAGGTTTGAATTCTAAAATCAAATGGGGCCACACTGGTTTAGCCTTTAGTAAGAACCTAATAGTGGATCATATTACAGGACGCAATGATGGGAGCACTTATGGAAGCAAGGAGTATAACATCTCAGAGAAGGAAGCAGAGAGAGGGAAAAATCAGGCTTGCTTCTTTTATAACAACCCTCTCATGACAACTACTAAGGGTCACTCAAGGAGAACAATCTTAAGCCCATTGGAGGACCCCCCAGTGATTGAAGGGCCTTCCACTGGTCCTCATCTCATAATAGACACATCACCTCACAATGTCACCAATCTGATAACTAAGCTTCCATCACATGGGCACTTGTAGGACACTCAACCCATATATAAATCAGAGCACTCTGCTATATCATGATTTGTCATGTTTTTTTTTTTTTTTCTCTGCAAGGAATCCCCTCTTACCACTTTATCTAGATAACAGGAAGAGAGGCAAATATCATTTCAAAATATGTAGGTTCTATTCTTCAAGTCTCCCAACCCTACCCTCAACACCTCCTGAATGAGAACATAACTTTGCTGGTAATAATTTTGTTTTAAATATTGTGCACACATATGCTAGGATGATATAGGATAAATTGCTTTTGAAAAATCAATTCTCTTGCAATCAGATTACAAATTTTGGGTATAAAAGAGCAATAGAAAAGAAAGTCTGGACGTTCTCAAATCAGACAAGGTACTGTTTTATCCAGAAGGTATAATTAGCAACTGCATGGAAACCAGAAAATCTACATCAAAATATGCTACTTCTATTTTTACCTTGTTTGGCTATTTCATTTCAAGTAATTTTTTTTTATGCTTGGCAAGCTGAGAATTTAATCTAATCTTACACTTGGAATGTGTGCATGTGTGCTAACTACTCTGGCAGTCAAATATATTTTTAATGAGATATAAGCTTCCAGGTATTGGATTGTAAAGATTAAGCAGATGTTAGAAGCAAAAAATGTTCAATATTTATAGTGACTCTTAGAAATACATGTCAAATTTTAAAATGCAATATTCTTTTTTTCCTTTCACAGTGCTGGGAATTGAACCCAGAGTCTTGTGCTTGCGAGGCAAGCACTCTACCAACTGAGCTATCTCCCCAGTCCCTAAAATGCAATATTCTTTAGTTCAACAATTCTAAGCCTATAATTGTGTACATGAACACGCATATAGCTACTTTCCTGAAAAGTCATATACAAAATTATGGAAATATTAAAAGTTACAATTATCTTAATTTATCTACAAGAAAGAAGCAAAAAGTTTCAATAACTTGTGTCAATTCCTGGAATAAGATTCCTACTTGGTCGGATTCCAATACCCAGGAATTAGCCACAATACCAAACTCCTTAATGACCTATACTGTTCTTGCACTCTGTTTCCCATTATTATATCTTTATCATTATCTTCAAATCTGAAATACATTTTAGTACTTAGTTTATCCAGTGCTTATTTATTTTTTTTGTGTTTAATACTAGGCACAGAGAAATTCACATTTGCAATCTCCCTTTGAGAAAACACAATTTAAATTTCCTTATATACAAACTGAATTCCTAAAAAAATTAAAATCTTATCCAAGGCATTATAGTGCAAAAGAGCTATAATTAAAATGGTGGTTAGCAATTCCCAGTCTGATAGTCTAACAAATAGATAACTTGCAACTTGGGTGTTTCGTTTTGTTTTTCATCATGTTTAAATATTTTTTATTGACATTCACAAATTTCAAATGAGGGCAATTTAAAAATATAATTAGCTCAGAGCAGGATTCTGCAAAATTAATCCTTCATGCATGAGTGGAATGACCTGTTTGCATACAGAGAATTATGCCAGTGCCCATCTCAGAAGGGCAAGATTTCAAGACTCAAAGAATATACTGAGAAATTAAACTCCTGTATGACAGTCTTTAAACTAAATCTCACTGAAACAAATAAAATGGTAAGAAATGTATATATCCTCTTCTTCAGAGAACTCATGTACCAAAAATCATGTTAGGTGCTTCACATATACTCTCCTAATGGCTTTGTGATTAAATAATTTTAATTCCATATTCTGTGAATCATTAATTTTAAATGGTGAGGCTTACAGAATTCACCAAACATAAAAAAAAAAAAAAAAATCAACTATTGAGCAGCACAAGTGAGATTCAAATCACATTTTCCTGACTCTAAAACTCATCTTTGTATTATCAGGGCATATCAACTCCATTGAAATAAAGGAGAAAAGAGCTAGGAGATGTACCTGTTATGTCCAACTTCCTAGACTGAAGGTAAAGGAAAATATAACTGTTTGAAAAAATGTGCTTACATGTTTATACTCAAAACCATTCAGTTATAGTTTGTAAACATCTACAATGCCCCTTGCCTGTTCTATATTACTTGGTGTGTCAGGAGTTTTGATTTAAAGTATCATGAATTTTATTTTAAAGAAGAAACAATTTTGTCTCTGGAAAGAAAATGAAAATTAACTATAGTTTAAAAAGGTAATTTCTATAAAAGCACATATTACAAGTCCCTGAGAATTTCCATTAACTTTGCACATGACTTTTCAGGAAAGTCTTATTTATCCCAGTGGATGATATAAGGAAAAATAATATCCTTATATTTTCTATTTACCATAGAATAATGATTATTAAGATGAATTGATCTTCTATGTAATTTTTAAACAACTATATAATTTTATTTAATGTGAATTAGTCAAAACATGTGCTTATTTAAGTGTTTCTTATATTTTAGAGTTATTAACCCACAATGTTTTAAATGTTGTGAGTGCTTCCCCCATCCCAAATCCCATGTAACTACAATAGTTGTTTATGTTTAGTAGTATTTCTTCATTTGTTCTGCAATTTGTTTTGCTGAATTAATTCTTATGGACTCAAAATTATGTATCTTTCTGTGTTAAATTTGGCTTCAGTATTAAGTCTTCAAAAAGGCATTTTCCACTCATTGAAAGATAATAGAACCATTTGCTAATATGTTCTCCTTATAGTTTAATGGTTTATCTTTTACATGAAAATTTCATAGCTTTCCATCAGATTATAAAAAATTGGTAGATGGTCATTTTGAAAAACGCATAAAATACAGGAAAGTATAATGAAGAAATTAAAATGTGCTCAAAATAATGGCATTAAATACTTAGAATATGTTAAAAACATCTTTTCAGATGTATCCTTAGTCATATATACACTGTTGTCTGAGTGTGTATCTATGTTTGTGTGTGTGTCCATTGCTGTACACATTCTATGAATTTAGATATTCTTACTCTGAAATCTGTTGTAATACCATTTTATGTCAGTTAATATAAATATTCTTCATTAAAATTAACGGTTACATTCTATGTATTTTCATTAACTTATTTTAATAAAATTTATCAACCATCTGTTTCTGATTTCTCATTATTTAAATAATTATTTAACAATTTTTTGTTTTGGGTAAGTGCCAGACATTTACATGTTTGATTTCTATACCTGAATTTGATATATAATATATCAGCATGAATAATTGGAGGGAGAACTAGATGATTTGGATTTTTATTTATTTTATATTGGAAACTTACCTTATATGTCAATTATTGTTTCAATGAATTGACAGTGTACAGTCAATCTTTTTTAGTGTTCATTTAGCATAGCTTAAATTGATGAAGAAATTTGGTAAAGCAACTTTCAAATATAATCAGTGTTTATGACTGTCATAAATAGAAAAGGTGCTAAAGGAGTGATAGTCATTGGTAACACCTTGTAATTATTAAATGAAATATGATATAATAATTAACACATTCCCTGAACTACACGAGGTGTTCCCAGTGACTATCACTCCTTTAGCACCTCTACCTCAGACCTACCCAAAACGAACTAAAGAACACACAAGACCTTTGGTGTTCAGGTCTTTAATATAGCATCAAGTGACTATTTAAAAATAAGCATATTATTGGAAGTATTGTACAGTGACTTAGGGTAGACATAGTAGTTAAGTGCAAAACTGACATTCTTATACACTAAGATATTTATTGTAGGTCTTCTATACCTTTTGTGAGGGAAACATTCTTGAAATACTATGGGTAACTTAAAAATTAATGCCAAAAATAATTTTCCATAAGAAAGAAATAAGAATGGGCATATAAAAATCATTTCTGGGTAGCCAGATGTAGCAGCCAAAACTCTGGGGCTGAGTGACCAAAGAAAAAGCTGAAAGTCTTCAATACTCTGCATCCATGGAAGAGGGACCAATCAATAAGGTGAAAAAGACAAGAAAAAAAAAAAAAAAAAAAACACCAAAAAAAAAAAAAAAAAAAATACTCCAAATGAGAGAGTCTTTGAAAAGTAATGGACTTCAAGTAAATCTGAGTCTACTTCTAAACCTGCAGTTTGAGGTATTGTCTCAAAGAAAGTTTAGGGAAGATTTTACTTGACTTATTTCATATCAGAGATTGCTTAATGAATTTGCTGAAACTGACATTTTCCTTAATTAATGCAAAGTCAAATCACAAGAATTTAATAGAAAAGAAAAGAGTAACTTAGAAGTAAATATCAGTGGAAATACAGCGCAAGGGCAAGGTTTGAATTGTTAGAAACCAGTGCAGAAGAAATCTGACCAGTCACTGTCATCCACTAATAAGTTCTCTATCTGCATTACATGTTAATGTCATGGTTATTTTCTAAGGATAAAGTCATCCTCAACAGCAACTCACATATGATAATTAAACTGGTAACAGAGAGTGTTCTCTATTTTATTCCAAACATCCATAGGTTAACCTTTTTTAAGCAAAGGTATGTCTAGAAGGATGCCCTGAACTGGGTGTACTTTGAAAGGATCATCTCGGTTATTATCTTAGTAATTTTTTTCTATAGATAATATAAAGCACATTATCCCACTTCTGAGTATATAGCTAAAGGAAATCAAATCAGCACACCAAGGAGAGACTTGCAAGCCCATGTTTATTACACCACTATTCAAAATAGCTAAGATATGGAATCAACTTAAATGCCCATCATTGGAAGAATAAAGAAAACATAGTACATAAATACAATGGATTATGATTAATTCATTAAACAGTCATGAAATCCTATCATTTGTGGCTAAATAGATGGAAACAGATGACATTAAGTGAAACAATCCAGATAGAGAAAAATAAATACTGCATGTTCTCTCTGATACATGGATGCTAAAATATGTTGACCTAAAGGTATATTGATTTCTAGAGGGTCAGAAGGATGGAGAGAGGGGGAATAAAAGAAGGTGGATAATGGGTACCCAAACACCTTTGTAGGTAAGTGACAAATTCTGGTGTTCTACAGCACAGTGTGGGGATTGTAATTCACAATAACCAATTATGTATTCTATGAATAAATAGAAGGGAGGATCTCAAATGTTCCTAACAAAAGTAATGACAAGCACATGGAAACATCAATTGCTCTGATTTTATCAGTACACATTGTATGTATGTATTGAAATTATCACACTGTATTCCATAAACTTGTGTGATTATTATATGTTAATAAACTTAAGTGTATATTTAATGGAATGGAAATACTAACTACACTGATCTGATTATTACAAATCACTACACTGATTTGATTATTACAAATATATAAATGTATTGATTTCACACTGTACTCAATGCATTTGTATAAATTAAGTAATAATAATTAATGAAAAATCATTTTAGAGAGTTTGCTACATTATGGCAAGTCTGAGGGGCTCATCAACTAACAATACTTTTCACTTTCCTTTGTACCCTGTATTATTCACAAAGTAATTTTACATACATTTTATTCTATCTCCACAAGAAATAATTATGAAAAGTAGGCACTTCGGTGTTTCCCCAAATGGGAGAGGGATTCCAACTCCATTTGTTCTAATTCCAAAATCACTTTCTCATTGAAAAATAGCAATAGTGTCCGCTCAGGATTTTTTTGTTGTACAATTCACAATAAACTGATAGTTAACTGACATCTTTACCTTGCTTATAAACTCCTGTGCCCAACTAATTAATAGTCAAATGCTCCAAGGTTGATATCCTTACATTAGCATACAACTCTAAAGAGAAAATTGATAAACATAAGATATCCTATAAATTATCTTATTTAATCTTTACAATAATTCTGCAAAAAAAGATCTACCAGAAAATTCTAGGTTCAAAGTTGCTAAGTCACTCAGTTGAAAGTGATTCAGGAAATGGAGAAACAAATTTAATTTAGGGTTTCTAGATTTTTCATGATTTCACCATAAAATTGTACTATGTGTCTATAAACACTATTATCAATTAAACAAAGGATATCATCTGTGAGAATTTGTAACTTAGCACTGTGACAGTAGCATACAAAATATTCAATGGAGTCAATAAACAGTCAACACAAGTAGACATAGAAAATTTCTGCTTTGCAAGATCTTAGTTTAGAATCCAAGGACTGAATACTGTATAATAAATTCTAGAAGGTTGTATACATGGGCCTTTGGAGTTCACTCAATCCACTCTTTTCATAGATAGAGAAAGGGAGTCATAAGGAAGCAGAATTACTGCTTGGGCTATGTAGGTAACTGATATGGAGAAGGTAATGGAATGTAGGTCTGAATCACCAAGTTGAAAATTTCTTTCTTTCTTTATTCTCTTCATATTAGATGCTGTAATAGCAATTTTTAAAAAGGATAGTCCGTGGAATAATTCCAAATGACTATGGACAAAAGGAACATTTATCAAAAAAGTAAAAGGGATTTTAAAGTTGTTTTATTACCCATGAGAGTTCCTTCAAGAGATAAAAACCATTCAAAATATATTTCAAGACCCTTTCCAATTTCCCAAAAGAGAAGTAACATGATCTGTCATCACATACATAATAAATATCTATTAGATTTGGCACATTTTATGGTTGTAGGATGTGTATTTTCTAAGTTATTTTTGATCATATATATGATATAGTCTATATCAAAATTACCGCTTAAGAGGACAATCTCTAAAACAGTATGTTCATTTGGAAAAAAATATAATTCCCTTTATAAGAATATGCTTTGCTTAGCAGTTGTTAGGAATCGATTGTGGCAGAAAGTAGAAATTATACATCTATTCAGGAAATATCTGATTTAACATGACAATATAGAAGTTAGATGTCCATTTATAATTGTGTACTTTGAATAGATTGAGAAGAACTGGTATTTGGTCTTTAAATGTTTTGTAGAATCTGTCAGTGAAGTCATCAGGTCCTAGGATTTTCTTTGAGGGGAGACTTTTTATTACTGATTTAGCCTCATTGTTTTTTATTGGTCTGTTGAGGTTTTATATTTCTTCATAATTTGATATTAGTGGTTTGTATGTGTCTAGGAATGTACAAATTTTTTACTAGATTTTTCCATTTGTTGGCCTGTAGGGGCTCATAACAATTTCTTGTGATCATTTTTTTCTTACAGACTCATGTGCAATATCTCATTTTTAACTCTGATTTTATTTAATGAATCTGCTTTCTTTTTTGCTTTGTTATTCTAGTCAATGATTTGTCAATTTTGTTCAACTTTTCAAAAAACAACTCTATTTCATTAACCTTTTGTATTATCTTTTAGTCACTACTTCATTTATTTCTACTTTAATCTTTACCATTTCCTTCCTTCTGTTAATTTGGGGTATAGTTTGTTCTTTTTTTTTCTAGTCCTTTTGGATGCATTGTTACGATTTTCACAGGAGATCTGTGCTCTTTTGAAAGAGAAGTTACTGATATGAACTTCCTCTTAGAACTGTTTTGTCACATGTATTGGTTTGTTGTGTTTCAGCTGTCTCAAGAAACTTTCTAATTTCTTTTTCAATTTCAATAATTGTTCAGGGGCATTGTTGATGTTTACTTTCATTTCACTGTGATCAGAAAAGATATTTGCTAATATGTTAATTTCTAAAATTGTATTAAGACTAGTTTTGTGACCTAACATATGATCTATTATAGAGAAGGTTCTATCTGCTGTTGAGAAGATGTTGGATGGAATGTCCAGAATATACAAGGGATACAGGGTGATCCAAGTTGGCGGACTAGAGGGAGGGGGATCCAAGATGGCAGATTAGAGGGTGACTGCATCTCCAGTAGCTCCAGAACTCAGGATCCAAGAAGGGGAGGCATTGAGAGACTCGGACTAAAATAGAGCCATGGGGTGAGTCTCCCCCACCCGGTGAAGCACTGCCCGGACAGCAGGCCTGGATTCGGGGGGCTTATTAGAGTAGGGCAGAGAAGCTAGAGTCTTCCTCGGGCAGCTCTGCAGCACTCCGGCAGTAGGCTCCTCCCACAGGGCCAGATTCTCCAGCATCTCGGAGCAGCCTTTCTGCACAGAACCAAGCTTCAAGTCCCTGAACCAGGGTGGCAAGTTCCTGCCCGCAGGTTGCTTCAGAGACCAGGACAGGGCAGCCAGGGACTTCCCCAAGCAGCCCGCAGCCCGGCCCCCTCTGGCGGGAAGCACCTATCCAGGCTAGCTTCTCGGAGCAGGCCCCCCAGTGAGAGCCTTTCCACACAGAGCCAACCACAAGTCCTGGAACCAGTAGCAGGCTAGGGGCAGCTTTCCTTGGAAGCACTGCATTATCAAGTTACTCCAAGACTTCAGGCTACTGAAGGCAGGAAGGTGATACACTGGAAATCTACAGGGACACTATAAGCCAATAGAAGAATTCTGCAATATCACAAAGTCCACTGACATCTGACCAATATGAGAAAACAAGGGAACAAAATGTCCCAAACAAACCTATATACTATATCAATAAAACCCAATGACAGCACAGCAGAAGAAATGTCAGAAAGGGAGTTCAGAATGTACATAATTAAAACAATCAGGGAAGCAAACGAGGAGATGAAAGAGCAAATGCAGACATTGAAGGAGAAGATGAAAGAGCAAATGCAGGCATTAAATGATCGCACCAATCAACAGTTAAAAGAACAAATACGGGAAGCAAGAGATGATTTCAATAAAGAGTTAGAGATATTGAAAAAAAACAAACAGAAATCCTTGAAATGAAGGAAAAAATAAACCAAGTTAAAAACTCCATAGTAAGCATAACCAATAGGATAGATCACGTGGAAGACAGAACCTCAGACAGTGAAGACAAAATATTTAATCTTGAAAACAAAGTTGAATAAACAGAGAAGATGGTAAGAAATCATGAACAGAATATACAGGAATTATGGGATATCATAAAAAGGTCAAATTTAAGAAATATTGGGATTGAGGAAGGCTTAGAGAAACAAACCAAAGGAATGAACAATCTATTCAATGAAATAATATCAGAAAATTTCCCAAATCTGAAGAATAAAATGGAAAACCAAGTACAAGAGGCTTATAGGACTCCAAATACACAAAATTACAACAGACCCACACCAAGGCACATTATAATGAAAATACCTAACATACATAATAAAGACAGAATTTTAAAGGCCGCAAGAGAGAGGAATCAAATTACATTCAGGGGGAAACCAATAAGAATATCAGAAGATTTATCAATCCAGACCCTAAAACCTAGAAGGGCCTGGAACAACATTTACCAAGCCCTGAAAGAAAATGGATGCCAACCAAGAATCTTATACCCAGCAAAACTTACTTTCAGATTTGACAATGAAATAAGATACTTCCATGATAAACAAAAGCTAAAGGAATTTACAAAAAGAAAGCCGGCATTACAGAACATTCTCAGCAAAATATTCCATGAGGAAGAGATGAAAAACAACGATGCGAATCAGCAATGGGAGGAACTAGCCTAAAGGAATAGCCAAATAAAGGGGAAACCAAATATGTCAAAAAACAATAATGAGTCAAATGACTGGGAATACAAATCATATCTCAATAATAACCCTGAATGTTAATGGCCTGAACTCATCAATCAAAAGACATAGGCTGGCAGAATGGATTAAAAACAAAAATCCAACAATTTGCTGCCTGCAAGAGACTCATCTCATACAAAGACATACCCATGGACTAAAGGTGAAAGGATGGGAAAAAACATACCATGCACACGGACACAGCAAAAAAGCTGGAGTATCCATCCTCATTTCAAATAATGTGGACTTCAAGCCAAAACTAGTCAGAAGGGATAAAGAAGGACATTACATACTGCTTAAGGGAAGCGTAAATCAGCAAGACATAACAATCATAAATATCTATGTCCTGAACATTGGGTCATCCATGTACGTCAAACAAATCCTTCTCAATGCCAGAAATCAAATAGACCACAACACAATAATACTAGGCGATTTTAACACACCTCTCTCACCGCTGGATAGATCGTCCAAACAAAAATTGAATAAAGAAACCATACATCTCAATAACACAAGCAACAATTTAGACTTAACTGACTTATATAGAATATATCATCCAACAAAGAACGAATACACTTTCTTCTCAGCAGTACATGGATCCTTCTCTAAAATAGACCATGTCTTATGCCATAAAGCTACTGTTAGCAAATACAAGAAGATACAGATACTCCCTTGTACTCTATCACATCATAATGGATTGAAATTAGAAATCAATGACAGAATAAAAAACAGAAACTTCTCCAATACCTGGAGATTAAATAATACACTATTATATGATGAATGGATAACAGAAGACATCAGGAGGGAAATAAAAAGTTTTTAGAAGTAAACGAGAACAAAGACACATCATATCAAAGTCGCTGGGACACTATGAAAGCAGTACTTAGAGGAAGATTTATTTCATGGGGCGAATTCAACAAAAGAAGTAGAAATCAACAAATAAATGACTTAACACTACCGCTCAAAGCCCTAGAAAAAGAAGAGCAGACCAAAACCAAAAGTAGTAGAAGACAGGATATAGGTAAAATCAGAGCCAAAATCAACGAAATTGAAACAAAAGAAACAATCGGAAAATTAACAAAATAAATAGTTGGTTCTATGAAAAAATAAACAAAAGTGATAAACCCTTAGCCACACTAACAAAGAGAAAGAGGGAGAAAACTCAAATTACTAAAATTCGGAATGAACAAGGAAATATCACAACAGACACGAGTGAAATACAAAACATAATTAGAAGCTATTTTGAAAATCTATACTCCAACAAAACAGAAAACCTGGAAGACATCAACAAGTTTCTGGAGACACATGAATTACCTAAACTGAAGGATGAGGACATACACAACTTAAATAAATCAATTTCAAGCAATGAAATAGAAGAGGTCATCAAAAGCCTACCAACAATGAAAAGTCCATAACCAGATGGGTTCTCAGATGAGTTCTACAAAACCTTTAAAGAAGAGCTCATTCCAATACTTCTCAAAGTGTTCCATTAAATAGAAGAGGAGGGAACCCTCCCAAACTCATTCTATGAAGCCAAAATCACCCTGATACCTAAACCAGACAGAGACACATCGAGGAAAGAAAATTTCAGACCAATATCCTTAATGAAAATCGACACAAAAATTCTCAACAAAATTTTATCAAATTGCATTCAAAAATATATTAAAAAGATAGTGCACCACGATCAAGTGGGTTTTCTCCCAGGGATGCAAGGTTGGTTCAACATCCAGAAATCAATAAATGTTATTCACCATATCAACAGACTAAAAGTTAAGAATCACATGATTATTTCAATAGATGCAGAAAAAACATTTGATAAAATACAGCATCCCTTCATGCTCAAAACACTAGAGAATTTTGTGGTAGTGGGAACATTCCTTAATTGTAAAGGCCATCTACGCTAAGCCCATGGCCAATATCATTCTAAATGGTGAAAAACTGAAAGCATTCCCCCTAAAAACTGGAAGAAGACAGGGATGCCATCTATCACCACTTCTATTCAATATCATGCTTGAGACTCTAGCCAGAGCAATTAGACAAACCAAAGAAATTCAAGTGATACGAATTGGAAAAGAGGAACTCAAACTATCCCTGTTTGCTGATGACATGATTATATATTTAGAGGAACCTGGAAATTCCACCAGAAAACTCTAATACTCATAAGTGAATTCAGTAAAGTAGCAGGTTACAAGATCAATGCTCATAAATCCAATGCATTTTTAAACATAAGTGATGAATCTTCAGAAAGAGAAATTAGGAAAACTACCCCATTCACAATAGCATTGAAAAAAATGAAATTCTTGGAAATCAATCTCACAAAAGAGGTGAAAGACCTCAACAATGAGAACTAGAGAACACTAAAGAAAGAAATTAAAGAAAACCTTAGAAGATGGAAAGATCTCCCATGTTCTTGGATAGGCAGAATTAATATTGTCAAAATGGCCATACTACCAAAAGTGCTATACAGATTCTTCCATGCAATTCCAATTAAAATTCCAATGGTGTACCTTACAGAAATAGAGCAAGCAATTATGAAATTCATCTGGAAGAATAAGAAACCCAGAATAGCTAAAGCAATCCTCAGTAGAAGGAGTGAAGCAGGGGGTATCACAATACCAGATCTTCAACTCTATTACAAAGCAATAGTAACAAAAATAGCATGGTATTGGTACCAAAATAGACAGGTAGATCAATGGTACAGAATAGAGGACACGGACACAAACCCAAATAAATACAATTTTCTCATACTAGACAAAGGTGCCAAAAATATGCAATGGAGAAAAGATAGCATCTTCAACAAATGGTGCTCGGAAAACTGGAAATCCATATGCAACAGAATGAAACTAAATCCCTATCTCTCACCCTGCACAAAACTCAACTCAAAATGGATCAAGGACCTCGGAATCAGACCAGAGACCCTGCATCTTATAGAAGAAAAAGTAGGTCCAAATCTTCAACTTGTTGGCTTAGGACCAGACTTCCTTACCAGGACTCCCATAGCACAAGAAATAAAAGCTAGAATCAACCACTGGGATAGATTCAAACTAAAAAGCTTTCTCTCAGCAAAGGAAACTATCAGTAATGTGAAGAGAGAGCCTACAGAGTGGGAGAATATCTTTGCCACTCATACTTCAGATGGAGCGCTAATATCCAGAATCTAGAAAGAACTCAAAAAACTCTACACCAAGAATGCAAATAATCCAATCAACAAATTGCCTAAGGAAATGAACAGACACTTCATAGAAGAAGATGTACAAGCAATCAACAGATATATGAAAGAAGGTTCCACATCTCTAGTAATAAGAGAAATGCAAATCAAAACTACCCCAAGATCCATCTCGCCCCAATTAGAATGGCGATTATGAAGAACATAAGCAACATTAGGTGTTAGCGAGGATGTGGGGAGAAAGGTACACTCATACATTGCTGGTGGGGCTGCAAATTAGTGCAGCCACTCTGGAAAGCAGTATGGAGATTCCTCAGAAAGCTTGGAATGGAACCACCATTTGACCCAGCTATCCCACTCCTTGGCCTATACCCAAAGGACTTAAAATCAGCATACTACAGAGATACAGCCACATCAATGTTCATAGCTGCTCAATTCACCATAGCCAGATTGTGGAACCAACCTAGATGTCCTTCAATTGATGAATGGATAAAGAAACTGTGGCATATATATACAATGGAATATTACTCTGCCATGAAGAATGATAAAATCATGGCATTTGCAGGCAAATGGATGAAATTGGAGGATATCATGCTAAGTGAGATAAGCCAATCTCAAAAAACTAAATGACGAATGATCTCGCTGATAAGCGGATGAGGACATATAAGGGGGGTGGGTAGGAGGGGTTAGCGTTAGGGTTAAGTTTAGGATTAGGGATAAGGAGGGTGGTAAGAATGGAGGAAGGACTGTATAGAGGGAAAAGAAGGGTGGGAGGGGTGGGGGGGAGGGAAAAAATAACAGAATGAATCAAACAAGATTGCCCTATGTAAATTCATGATTTTCAATAAAAATAAATAAATAAATAAATAAAGGAAATAATATCAATAAGCATATGAACTATTTGCTGTTTTTTATTAAAACTTCTATGTAAGTTTATAGAAAAATACCAAAAGTATATTCAACATACCCAAATATTTAAAGAGCTAGAATTCAATAGATGCAACTATGTATGACTTTCTTTTCTTCTTTGTTTTTGTGTAGAATCTCAACTATTTTTAATGAGTGGACTTTTTTGGCAATGAATTATATTTTCATGTGGTCTTGACCAAAAGGCTGAGAGTATTAGGTATTTACCCTTAAAAATTTTTAAGCATCTTTGAAAGATTCCTTTAACATTGAAACCTTTCTTCTACTTGAATTTTTATTTTCCTTCTTTTTTTCTTTAGCAAATGTGCTCTGTATTCATAATCCCATTTTATCACCTCTAATATCTTATCTTCAAATAAAGGTAATGTGCTTAAAAAAAAAACAAGGGATACAAACACATCAGTAGCAAAAACACCAAATGACTCAATTTAAAAATCAGCTAAAGTTCTGAATAGACTTTTTTCAAAAGAAGACATACAAATGGTGAAAGGATACATGAAAATGTTTAGTATCATTAGTCATTGGGAAATGCAAATCAAAACCACAGTGAGGGCTGGGGTTGTAGCTCAGTGGTAAAATGCTTGCCTCACATCTGTGAGCCACTGAGTTTGATCCTCAGCACTTCATATAAATAAATAAAATAAAGGTATTGTGTTCATCTACAACTAAAAAGTATTTTATAAAAGCCACAATGAGACACCACTTCTCCCCCATTAGAATGACGATGAACAAAAAGCAAAAATATTAATAAGAGATATTACTATATGCAATTAGTGGGAAAGTAAACTAGTAAAGTTGTTACAAAAAGAACAGTTTGACATTTCTTTTAAAACAAACAAAACAGTAGAAATGCCATAAGAAACAGTTATCCCATCGCTGGGTATACACCCAATGGAAATGAAGTCAACATGGCAAAATGACACTTGAACTCCCGTGCTTGTTGTAGCACTGTTGTCTATAGAGAAGATGTGGAATTAACTTAAATATCTATCAACAAATAAATGCAAAAAGAAAAGGTGATGCATATGAATTTTTTTATAGCCATAAAAATCATGAATTACTGTCATTTATGACAACATGAAGGGAACTGTAGGACATTATGTTAAGTGAAATAAGTCAAGTACAGAAAGGCAAACACCACATGATCTTACTCATAAATGGATTCTAAAACAGTTAATGTCATAGAACTTTTCAGTGGATTCCTGTACTGATGGGGTTAATGACCTCAAGGTTCAATCATCTCCTAAAATCCATACCTCTACATATTGCTTCATTAATTGCAAAGCCTTCAACACAAAAGCATTTGGGATACATTGAAGATCCAAACTATAACATAAGTTCCCAAAGGCTTCTGTCCATTTCACGTAGAAAATGCATTCAGTCTGTGTCCAAGAGTTCCTCTAGTCTTAACAATTCTGGCATTGCTCAAAATTTAAGTCCAAAGTCTCCTCTGAGACTCTCAGCTGTGAGTCTCTATAAATATCAAAAAAAGGTATATGCTTCCAACATAATCAACATTGCAATTCCAAAAGGGAAGAATGGGGGAATAGAAAGAAAGGGTAGGACAAAAGGAAGAGAGAAACCAAGAAGGACAAACATTAAGTCATATAGTTCTGTACATAGCATATGGTGGGGAAATATGGGCCCCCAAATACTAGGAAAGCCTCACCCCTATTGCCTTGCCAGTTGCAGTCCACGTGAACTCTCTCTTGGCCAGAATCTGTTCACTGCCTGCAACTTCCCTTGACAGATGTTTCACATTTCCAGCATTTCTAACTTCTTGGGGTCTCCACTGCAGCTTCAGTTTCCTTCTCAGAGCTTCACACATCACCCTTCAAGGGACTTCCAACAGGGATTTCAACCATGAAACATTTTGTCTGGCCTCCCAGGTCTTCCTTTGAAATCTTGGTGAAAGCCCCCAATGACCCCTTAACATGAATATTTTGCATTTCTGCAAAACAAGCACCACATAGATGACATCAAGGTCCACAAGAAGCAGGGGCAGGAATCAGGCCCACTTGGACCACCACTGAAGACACTTCTATGTACCTGAATGATTGAGTTCAGTAAAAATCAATATTGTGGAAACAACATGCACCTGGGTGCTCTCCTCTCAAAAAAGAGTATGCAAATGGTGGGGACTTGCTCATTCCTGAGCAAGGAGTCTGGCCAGACTGAATCTTTTTAAAAAAATCGTTCTGCTCTTTTTTTTTTTTTTTTTTTTTTTTTTTTTTTTTTTTTTTTTTTTGTTTTTTTTGCTTCTGATTCTCACTATAAAGCTGGTTAAAAGCCACCAGTATTGTACATGCATGTGTCTGGATGCTGTGCTGCATTGAAATTTTCTCCACTAGATTAGTTAGTCCATCATTGTTAAAAGTAGCCCTAGAAAAAGTCTCAGGACAAGTACAAAAATTAGACAAGTTTTTTGCAAGCATGTAACATGAATCTCCTCTAATTTTTTTTTTTTTTTTTTTTTTTTTTTTTTTTTTTTTGTGGTGCTGGGGATTGAACCCAGGGCCTTATGCTTGCAAGGCAAGCACTTTACCAACTGAGCTACATCCCCAGCCCCTCCTCTATTCTTATGACCAACAGAGTTCTCATTCCCATCTGAAATCTTGTTAGTTTGGACTTTACTCTCCTAACTCTTATCTGCATTCTGGTCTTGAGATAACACCAAAATTTCCCATTAGCTCTGTTAAAAATGCTCTAAGTCTTTTCTATTCTTCATCTCTAAATTTTGCCAAATGCCTCCTGAAAACCAGTTTCAAAGATTTCTTTCTTTTTTTTTTTTTTTTTGGCTCATATATATATATATATATTTTATTTTTACAGACACATTTTGATTCATTGTAGACAAATGGGGTACAACTTTTCATTTCTATGGTTGTACACAATGTATATTCACTCCATTTATGTAATCATACATATACATAGGGTAATACTGTCTGTTTCATTCTACAGTTTTTCCATCCCTATCCCCTCCCATCCCTTTTTCCTCTATACCCTCCAAAGTTCCTTCATTCTTCTCTTCCTCCCGCCACTCCCCATCATTCTATATTGTCATGCACTTATCAGAGAAAACATTCGGCCTTTGGTTTTTTGGACTTCACCTATTTCACTTAGCATGATATTCTCCAACTTCATCCATTTACCAGCAAATGCCATAATTTTATTGTTTTTCATGGCTGAGTAATATTCCATTGTGTATATATACCACAGTTTCTTATCCATTCATCAACTGATGGGCATCTAGGTTGGTTCCACAATCTAGCTATTGTGAATTGAGCAGCTATGAACATTGATGTGGCTGTATCTCTGTAGTATGCTGATTTTAAGTCCTTTGGGTATAAACCAAAGAGTGGGATAGCTGGGTCAAACAGTGGGTCCATTCCAAGCTTTCTGAGGAATGTCTACACTGCTTTCCAGG
Source organism: Sciurus vulgaris (assembly GCF_902686455.1). Classification (NCBI taxonomy): domain Eukaryota; kingdom Metazoa; phylum Chordata; class Mammalia; order Rodentia; family Sciuridae; genus Sciurus; species Sciurus vulgaris. The sequence goes on along the minus strand of NC_136471.1, from coordinate 10,441,092 downwards.
GTGGCTGTACCAATTTGCAACTCCACCAGCAGTATATGAGTGTGCCTTTTTCCCCACATCCACACCAACACTTATTATTGCTTGTGTTCTTGATAATAGTCATTCTAACTGGAGTTAGATTAAATCTTAGGGTGGTTTTAATTTGCATTTCTCTAATTACTAGAGATGATGAGCACTTTTTCATATATTTGTTGATCACCTGTGTTTCCTCTTCTGTGAAGTATCTGCCCATTTCCTTAGCCCATTTATTGATTGGGTTCTTTGTATTCTGGGTGTAAAGTTTTGTATGTTCTTTATACACTTTGGAGATGAGTGCACTGTATGAAGTATGTGTGGAAAAGATTTTCTCCCACTCTGTACTCTCTTTTCACATGATTGATTATTTCCTCTTCTGAGAAAAAAGCTATTTAGTTTGAATCTATCCCATTTATTAATTCTTGCTTTTATTTCTTGTGCTATGGGGGTCTTGTTAAGGAAGTCTGGACCTAAGCCAACATGATGGAGATTCAGGTCTACTTTTTCTTCTATTTGGTGAAGGGTCTCAGGTCTAATTCCTAGGTCTTTGACCCATTTTGAGCTGAGTTTTGCACAGGATGACAGTTAGGGGTTTAGTTTCATTTTGCTGCATATGGATTTCCAGTTTTCCCAGCACCATTTGTTAAAGAGGCTCTCTTTTCTCCATTGTAAGTTTTTGGCACCCTTGTCTAGTATGAGGTTACTGTACTTATGTGGGTATGTCTCTGTGTCTTCTATCCTGTAACATTCATCTACCTTTCTACTTTGGTTCCAATACCATGCTGTTTTTGTTACTATTACTCTATAGTAGAATTTAAGGTCTGGGGTATAGTGATACCTCCTGCATCACTCTTCTTGCCCAGACTTGCTTTGGCTATTCTGGGTATTTTGTTCTTTCAGATGAACTTCATGATTGTCTTTTCTGTTTCTATGAGAAATATCATAGGGATTTTAATTGGAATTGAATTAAATTTGTATAACACTTTCAGTAGTATGGCCATTTTGACAGTATTAATTCTGCCTATCCAAGAACATGGGAGATCTTTCCATCTTCTAACGTCTTCCTCAATTCCTTTCTTCAATATTTTGTAGTTTTCATTGTAGAGATCTTTTACCTCTTTGGTTAGATTGATTCCCAAGTATTGTATGTTTTTTTGAGGCTATTGCAAATGGAGTTGTTTTCCTCATTTCCCTTTCATATGTTTCATTGCTTATGTATAAAAATGCTTTAGACTTATGCATATTGATTTTATAACCTGCTATTTTGCTGAATGCATTGAGGAGGTCTAGAAGTTTTCTAGAGGAATTTTTTGGATCCTCTAAATATAGAATCATGTCATCAGCAAATAGTGACAGCTTAAATTCCTCTTTTCCTATTCATATCCCTTTAATTTCTTTAGTCTGTCTAATTGTTCTGGCTAGTATTTCAAGGACAATGATGAATAGAAGTGGTGAAAGAGAACATCCGTGTCTTGTTCCCATTTTTAAAGGGAATGGTTTCAGTTTTTCTCCATTAAGAATGATGTTGACCATGGGCTTAGCATAAATAGCCTTTACAACGCTCAGGTACGTTCCTACTATCCCTATTTTTACCTAGTGTTTTGAGAATGAAGGGGTGTTGTATTTTGTCAAACGTTTTTTCCTTGTCAATTGAAATAACCATGATTCTTATCCTTAAGTCTATTGAAATGATGGATTACATTTATTGATTTACAGATGTTAAACCATCCTTGCATTCCAGGGATGAACACCACTTAATTATGGTGCACAATTTTCTTAATATGTTTTTGGGTACGGTTTGCCAGTATGTTGTTAAGGATCTTTGCATCTATATTCATCAAGGATATTGATCTAAAATTTTCTTTCCTTGATGAGTCTTTGCCTGGTTTGGGTATGAGGGTGATATTAGTTTCATAGAATGAGTTTTGTAGAGTTCCCTACTTTTCTATTTCCTGGAATACTTTGAGAAGTATTGGAATGAGTTCTTCTTTGAAAGTCTTGTAAAAGTTGGCTGAGAATCGGTCTAGTCTTGAGCTTTTCTTGGACCAGGCTTTTGATGACTTCTTCTATTTCATTGCTTGATATTGTTCTGTTTAAATTGTGTCTGTTCTCCTGGTTCAGTTTGGGAGGACCATATGTATCCAGAAATTTTTCGATGTCTTTGGTATTTTGTATTTTGTTGAAATATAGATTTTCAAAGTAGCTTCTTATTATGTTGTTTCTCAGTAGTGTCTGCGTGAGATTTCCTTTTTCATTATGAATTTTAGTAATTTAAGTTTTCTCTTATCTTCTCTTTGTTAGTGTGGCCAAGGGTTTGTCTTTTTTGTTTACTTTTTCAAAGAACCAACTTTTTGTTTTGTCAATTTTTTGAATTGTCTCTTTTGTTTCAATTTCATTGATTTCAGCTCTGATTTTAATTATTTCCTGTCTTCTACTACTTTTGCTGTTATTCTGTTCTTCTTTCTAGGGCTTTGAGCTGTAATGTTAGGTCATTTAGTTGTTGACTTTCCATTTACTCTTTTCTGGAATGTGCTCCATGCAATGAATTTTCCTCTTAGTGCCACTTTTATAGTCTCCCAGAGATTTTGATATGTTGTATTGTCATTTTCATTGACCTCTAAGAATTTTTTTATCTCCTCCCTGATGTTTTCTGTTATCCATGTTTCATTCAATAGCATATTATTTAGTCTCCAGGTGTTGGAGTAATTTCTGTTTTTTATTTTGTCATTGATTTCTACTCTCAGTCCATTATGATCTGATAGAACACAAGGCACTATCTCTATTTTTTTACATTTCCTAAGGGCTGCTTTGTGGCATAACACATGGTCTATTTTCAAGAAGGTTCCATGTGCTGCTGAGAAGAAAGTGAATTCGCTCATTGATGGATGGAATATTCTATATATGTCTATTAATTCTAGGTTATTGATTGTGTTATTGAGTTCCATGGTTTCTTTGTTTGGTTTTGGTTTGGAAGATCTATCTAGTGGTGACAGCAGTGCATTAAAGTCGCCCAGAATTATTGTGTTGTGGTCTATGTGATTCTTGAAATTGAGAAGGATTTGTTTGATGTACAGGGACGCACCATTGTTTGGGGCATAAATATTTACTATCATTATGTCTTCCTGATTTATGGTTCCCTTAAGCAGTATGAAATGTCCTTCTTTATCCCTTCTGACTAACTTTGGCTTGAAGTCCACTTTATCTGTTATAAGGATGGAAACCCCTGCTTTTTGACTGAGTCCATGGGCATGGTAGGTTTTTTCCCATCCTTTCACCTTTAGTCTGTTGACGTCTTTTTCTGAGATGAGTCTCTTGCAGGCAGCATATTGTTGGGTCTTCCTTTTTAATCCATTCTGCCAGGCTATGTCTTTTGATTGATGAGTTTAGGCCATTAACGTTCAGGGTTATTATTGAGATATGATTTGTATTCCCAGTCATTTGGGCTTATTTTTGGTTTTTAAGTTGGCTTGGTTTCTCCTTTAAGTGGTTTTTCTCTAAGGTAGTTCCTCCCTTTGCTGACCTACATTATTGTTTTTCTTTTCCTCCTCATGGAATATTTTGTTGCGAATATTCTGTAGTGCAGGCTTTCTATTTGTAAATCCTTTTAACTTTTATTTATCATGGAAGGATTTTATTTCATCTTCAAAACTGAACATTAGTTATGCTGTGTATATGATTCTTGGTTGGCATCCATGTTCTTTCAGACCCCGAAATATGTTGTTCCAGGCCCTTCTACCTTTTAGAGTCTGGGCTGAGAAATCTGCTGATATCCATATTGGTTTCCCCCTCTATGTAATCTGATGCTTTTCTCTCACAGCCTTCAAAATCCTATCTTTATTTTGGATGTTAGGCATATTCATTATAATGTGCCTTGGTGTGGATTTGTTGTGATTCTGTGCATTTGGTGATCTGTAAGCCTCTTGTATTTGATTTTCCATTTCATTCTTCAGGTTTGGGAAATTTTCTGATATTATTTCATTGAATAGGTTGTTCATTCCTTTGGTTTGTATCTCTGTGCCTTCCTCAATCCTGATAATTCTTAAATTTGGTCTTTTCATGATGTCCCATAGTTCTTGGAGATTCTGTTCATGATTTCTTACAATCTTCTCTGTTTGGGCAACTTTATTTTCAAGATTAAATATTTTGTCTTCATTTTCTGAGGTTCTGTCTTCCAAGTGGTCTACTCTTTTGGTGATACTTTCCATTGAGGTTTTAATTTGGTTTATTGTTTCCTTCATTTGAAGGTTTTCCATTTGGTTTTTTTTTTTTTTTTTTTTTTTTTTTTTTTGAGAATCTCTATCTCTTTGTTGAAATAATCTTTTGCTTCCTGCAGCTGCTCTTTCAACTGCTTATTGGTATTATCATTCATTGCCTGCATTTGCCCTCTTATCTCATCCTTTGCTTCACGAATCATCTTACTCATGTATAATCCGAAGTCCTTTTCTGACATTTATTCTGCCATACTGTCATTGGATTCTATTAGTATAGAATCTAGGTTTGGTTGGATCATTTTCTTCCCTTGTTTTTTCAGGTTTTTCATGTATCTTCCCCTCTACCAGTGCTGATCTGGGGTATTATGGTTTCCCCCTATAGGCTTATAGTGGCCCTATAGGTTTCCAAAACCTTTTCTTTAAGGGGGCTATCAAAATTAGCAGTGCCCATTTCAGACACTATGCAATCCTAGACCAAATAGCCCCTATGAGGACAATAACAATATTGTCATAATAAACAGAATGGGTTCAAATATTATCTTCAGCATAACAAACAGATTTGCAATTAGGTCTGCAATTTCTAATGGAGGACAGAGGATGCAGAGGGATGTAGAATGTGGCTGTTAATGGGATAAGAAAAGAATATATAAAATTTCTAGATAATAGAACGTGTGAGAGTATAATCAAAAGAAGGTGGTTGTTAGTGTGTGAAAAGGGAGAAATAGACTCTGAGGGAACAGGTAAACAAAAGGAAAAGAGAGCAAGAAAAGTAAAGAATAAAAACTTAAATTTTTTAAAAAGGAGAAAAAAGAAAATCCACATTATAACAGTCATATAGTATTCAAACCTCCCAGTCTTCAGTAGCCTGATGCATGAGAGGTACCTGACAATGAGCTTCCAGTCTCCAGCAGGCATCTCAGGACGGGATTTACCCCACCTAAAGATCGGAGCTACCGGTTCTAGGATTATCCAAGATGGCCACTCTAGCATCCAAATATGTTGGCAAATGGGGAGCTGCAGTTCGGGGGTGTGGGCGTGGTCAGTTGGAGTTCTTGGAGGTGGGGTGCAGTTGGTCAGGCAGAATCCTGGAGGTGGGGTGTGTTCGGTCTGGTTGTGGGATCCTGGAGTCAGGGTTCAATCACTCAGTCTGGGGGTCCTGGTGATAGGGTTCAGTCAGTTGATGTGAGGGCTCTGGAGGCAGGAGTGATTGGTCAGGCTGAGGGGTCCTACAGGGCCTGGCTGTTGTCTCAAAATCATGGCCATCACGTGTAACCAAACCTGCAGGTACTGTAACAGTGAACTTCCAGGCAACAACAGGCAGCTGGCACTCCACTGGTGGTCGGCAGTCAGTTTGCTGACTACTGTCCGATGATCTGGAGGTGAACCTCGGGTGATGGATGATGGATAGGTGAAAGGCAGGCAATGGACAGGCAAGAGGCAGGCAAATGGCAAATGTTAGGCGCCTGACAGTGAGCAATTTGCACTCAAAAAGGCGTTGATATGCTGGCTGACTGCAGGTGATTGCAGTAGACAAATGGGGTGAACAGCAGGGGATCGACAAGCAGCAAAACTGCCTAACCAAGAAACAGATATCCTCTGCTTGAAACCCGAGTTATGGAGAGACAAGGTACTCAGCCTCCCTCTAGTCCATCATCTTGGATCCCCCCTAATTGCTCATGTAGTTCCAAAGACTTCTGAACCATATGGTCAGGTACAGTCTCAGTTACACCCAGATTTTTCCATACCAATTTTCTGTGTCATTGTAACCAAAATAACTAACATTTACATCTTAGAGGAGGGAATATTTATTCTGTCTCACAGTTTCAGAGGTTTCAGTCCATGGTTCATTCACTCAAAGGCAGAAACATTATGGTGGAAGGGCATAGTGGAGAAAAGCTGCTTAACCCATGGAAGCCAGGAAACAGGGAGAAGAGTCCAGGGACAAGATATAATCCCCAAGGGCATGCCCCCAGTGACCTACTTCCTACAATTATAACCCAATTCCTAGAGTTTGTACCTCCTCCCAGTAGTCCTATCAAAGTTTTAAACCATTGAAATGATAAATCAACTGATGATATCAGAAAACTTATGACTCAATAATTTCCTGAAAATCCCACCTCTGGACATTGGTTGCATTGGGTACCAAAACTTCAACATAAGAACTTTTGGGGGACATTCCAAATATAAGCAAAATAATCTTATAACAAAGTAATACTGATATTTACTTTTCTCTTCCCTCCCTCTCTCTCTCTCTCTCTCTTTCTTTTTTTGTTTTTATACTGGGAATTGAATGTAGGGGCATTTAATCTCTGAGTTAAATCCCTAGATGGTTTTTGTTTTTGTTTTGTTTTTTGTCTTTTGCTGTTTGGTACCAGGGTTCAAACCCAGAGGCACTGAACCACTGAACCATATCCTCAGCCATTTTGATATTTTATTTTGAGATAGGGTCTAACTAAGTTGCTCAGGGCCCTGCTAAGTTACTAAGGCTGGCCAAAATCTTGTGATCTTCCTGCCTCAACCTCCAGAGTCACTGGGATTATAAGCATGTGCCACCACACGTGGCTCTTTATGTTTTATTTTAAGCCTGGGTCTTTCTAAGTTGCTGAGGATCATACTAGTTATTAAAGTTCACCTTAAACTCATGATCCTCCTGTCAAGCCTCTTAAGTCATTGGGATTACAGGACTGTGCCACTGTGACCAGCTGGTACTGACATTTCTGAAATGATGGTTTGTACTACCAGTGCCAGCATCAAATCCATACAGGATTTTATATGTTATTGGATATGTTAACTACTTATTTTTTATGTTTGTTATCCTCTCCCTTTTCCCTACTATTTTAAATTGACACAAATTCTTAATTTGTGTCCATAAAAGAGGTCTAGTTCAACATAAGAAGTGAAGGAGTATTTGGATGATCCTCTTTTGGACAGAAAAAGTATGAGGCTTTGTTTTCTAATTCATTGTTTAACAAGGACTATTTTTATTATGTTGGTCTCTATTATGTTCCTGCCACTTGGAGATATAAATACATAAGAAATTATTATGCTGATATTGAACATCCAAAGATGGGAACCATTCTAGAAGTCTGTTATTATTTTTGGTTTCTCAGAATGTTTAACATACATTATTTAAGGAAAACTCAATATCTGTGCATCTCCATGGAAATCATATCTAAAGGTTTCAGAGGTAATATTCAGTGCCCAGTACTAAGAGGATTGGTAGTGTAGTGGGCATTTTCTCTTACTAGTAGAGACAATGGTGATGTTTCTATCAGACAAGATGCATCCTACAGTATTAGGTACTGTCTGTCCTGTCTGTCCAGCACCCAGCTACTCGTGAGTCTCCATTTCTGGGGAATCTTTAAGTTGAAATACTTTAATGAATATGCTTTTTAAATGTTAAACTAGCTGATTTGTTTTCATTTCTTGTAAGAATCCTGTTAAAAAACTCTTGTATGACTTAAATGAGCAAATCATTCAAAGTATTTAATACAGTTCCTATCATATAGAAACTGTACAATATATAAAAGTGTGTGTTATGAATGGGGTGTGGTATAATAAGAAAGAATATAAAACTGAAGAGTGAATACTTTTGCATAGTGAGATTACCTGAGATCATTACTTTTCTTTATACATATTTATGGCACATCTTGAGATATTTTGTAAGTGTAAAAATTACAAAGGTAAATGTGGTAACAAGCAAAGAATATAATAAATACTAATAAAGTTTGAGTATTTGATGTCATTTCTAAATTAACCTTGGCTAAAATAAGTCCATTATTTAATTTTAAATTCCATGTGAGAAGTAGAAAACCAAAAATAATAATAAAATTTATTCCAAAATATTTCAGATAAAAAATTCAATGTGATAAGAAGCATTAGCCATTTGAAGTTTAAGGATAATAAAAAGTTAATGTTCAATACCATATGACTTTTAATGAGGGTAACAGAGACTACAAATATGAAATTGATATATAAACCTTACCACGAGTGTCTCCCACTTCTGATTTCTAAACCTATGTGTCAGAATATTGAGCCTCCTAAAATTCCACATATCTCAGTAAATGGCAACTATAATCACGTATTTCCTTAGGGCAAATGCAAACAGAAACACTATTTTAAAAAGTAAGACCTTGTCAGATCCTATCACTCCTCTACCCAAACAATTCAATGGATTCCATTTTCACTCAGTAAAAAGGCTATTATTTATGAAAACCCATTTTATTTGGCCCCTGCTGCCTTCCTGACTTAACCTCTTAGCTTTTCCTCCTAGTTTATTGAGCTCCAGTCAAAGTGATCTCCTTGATAAACCCTAATATCCCAAGCACTCTTTCATCTTAGTAATTGTTTTTTCCTCTTCCAAGAACATTCTTACCTCAGTTTTTGTGGGTACTGTTTCCTCCATTTCATCAAATTGTCTGCTTAAATATCACATTGTCATGGGAGAAGAGATGTCTCTGGGGCAGGGTCCAAGATGTTCCCATAAAAGAGGGGAATTCAACTAAGGACCAGCAGAGTTCTTGGCATACATGACAGAAAAGAATTTCAGCACAAGCCAGACAAAGGCATAGACAGAGATTTATTTCAGAAGGAAGATACACATTCAAGGAAGAATGCCTGCTTCTTGAGAGTGAGAAGGCCTGACTTGGGTTAGGGGTCCAATAGTTATAGAAGGGCTGCATCAGGGGCTGGGCTCCAGGTGAATCTAGGGTGGAGCTGCATAATTTCATGCCAGTTTTCCCTGAGCTTGGGTATTTCCCTCATTTTACAAGGGCATGGGCCAAGGTAAGCGACTGTTTTCTACATCTCAATGGCTTGAGGGTATTTCTCTTAAGATTCTGTATTTTTCTCTCCTTATCCTAAATCCCTATCTCAAAAAGGAAGAAGCCTTCACTGACTATCCCACTTGAAAAATGATCATCTCATGCCAAAGAATATCTGCCTCCTTTACCTTACTTTATTTGTGCCTGTAGTATTTATCTTCATCTAACATTTTAAATGTTTTCCTTGTTTATCTGTTTGGTCTACCTTTTTCTGTTAAGTAGCGTCTATTAGGACCAGGATAGGTTTTTTTTTTTCCATTTTCTTATTGCTCTATGGTAAGCACCGAATATAAAGGTGATTGGAATATTTATTGAATGAATGAAAGAATCTTCTTAAAATATTCCCTCCTGCAATTCAAACTCAGGAGAGCAAAGGGTTAAGTATCAAATGGTCTGGATAAGTTATAGCAGAACTATACAAGAATTAAATTGATTAAATAAACAGGCAAACAGATAACATTAAATAATTTAAAAACTGTAAAAGCTTGTCCTGATGATAGATTATAAATTATTAACCCACTCTATTCTTGGCATGACTTAGCAATCAACTGAGATGAATTTTTTAATATGAAATTCTCTGATCCCACTATAATATTTTTGTATGTTAGCTTAAAACTTGAAAGCAGGAAAATGTTTAAATTTATATAATTTCATGAACTTCTATACTTAACACTGTAGTTTGTTCATCCCTACTTTCCTTTCTTCTTTCCAATCTTCCTCATTTAAGATATTCACACATTGTGATTAGTGCTAAATAAATCCTAAAATGGTTTCTTTGTTTACTTTTACTAAATAGAAGTATCATAGGTTTTCATGACCCATGTTTCCATCTATTGTAAGCTAGTTATGCGTATGTTAACCACAGTATATGCTAAAATAATTGATTTTTAGTGTTTTTACTTTTACCTCTCCTTAATCTTTAACTGTCTCGCTGAATTTCTGTACTACCCTAAGTTGTTTGTATTTGAGGACTGGGTGCCAGTAGGCCAAAGTTCCTCTTCATGTGAGTGAATCAAAACTCGACAGATCGAAGATGACTGCCAGGCTAACCTCCAGACAACCTCTAACTTCATTATAATGCCATTTGAATACTAAATGAGGTATCCACAGCACCACCATAACAGTTGACAATTTCTAAAAGATGAACAGAAAGGATGATAAAAAGAGCAAAAAGAAGTATTGCCTAAATAACCCATCCATTCTCAGAAGAGATGAGTATTCCTACTCTTTGTTAGCATTCCTTTTAGCCTATTCCTATAACTTCCTTACTTCCAACAGATTGAGTAGCTGATCTGGGAGTCTTTCTCCCTGTTTTCCTACTACTGGCCAAGAATAAGACTTCATTCAATGCTAAGTCAGCTCTTTGTCTTGTTGGTTTCACAATTCCAAGAAGTGAAAAGAATTCAGTTTGGCATAAAACATTGGTAAGAGTATTGAAAGTAATTACAAGTTGGTGATGTGATGGACATGGTAATAACCTTAAGTGACTCTTTTTACAATGTATACTGTTGGGGTCTTTAGCCCCCTTGCTCTTCTCAACCAGCAGCAAGGGAAGGGAGCACTCCCCAACAAGGTCAGACTGGGAAAGGTAGGGCCGACTGACCGCCCGCACCCAGCCCTCTGGGTGGAGGACAATCAGATGTGTCAGGGAAACCAGTCACAGCAGGAACTTGTTTATTGAGGAAGTCACACAGCTTTTATGTAGGGTGAAGGCTAGGCGGGAACTAGTCAGCTTAAAGGTCAGCAAGGCACGGGAGCTTCATGCAGGCAAGAGTCCCATAGGACTATATGGCAAGCACGAGCTGATCACATTCACAGAACTGTTGTTAACCAATCCCTGATGGTGGTCCGATTTATTTTCATTAACTTTTGAAACCACCTTTGAGTCCTTGATCTTGCTCACCCACCAGGAAGTAAGGAGTCAACCTGAGTTAGTTAACGTGTCATTAGTCCCAACATTTCCTCCTTTTTTGTTTTATATTAAGGGTGTGTCTGCCTTAGGTTGCCCCTGGGAGGGTCTTACCTGTCATGGAACATCACCCTAGCAGTTTGGGGGTCTGCCTTACTCGAAGGTGTGCCTGTCTTAGGTTGTCCTCCTCTGAGGATCTTACCCGTCATTGACTATCACCTTAGCACTTCAGGCAGGCCCCTCAGGAGGAGCAGGACTTAAGGGAGAAACACTTAGACCCCAGTGTCCTGATACAAGTGGTCCATGATTGTATAGGGCTCCCAATCATCATTATGAAGGGCAGTATAATGCTGTCGGACCACCATGAGCTGCACAGACTTAGCCTGGCTTTTCAGGAAATGGATATGGTACCATGGGGGGCCCACTGAGATGGTGAGCAAGATAGTCTTGAGGTAGAAGCAGGAAGCTCTTTGGGGGCTCCCTTGAATAATCATAAAGACTGTGAATTGGAGTAGGGACCTCATAGTGAATTAGGGGCTCTCAGTGTGATTAGAATACTTGCAGTAAACATCCAAAAATGTGATGCCTAGGATGAACGTCAGAAGAGAGATGATGAGAAGTCCGGTAACAATGAGGCAGAGAGTCCAAAAGAAGGAATATTATACCTCAAGAGGGTGTGCTCTTGGGTGAATTATATATTTGAGGTTCCTGGTGGGCACCAAGATAGGGTTCGATTCTCCAATTAGGAACACATATCCAAAACCTCTGCCAGCACTTATGAGCGGGTCAGGGCCATGCCAGCATCCAGTTAATGGATCTTTCCATTGGACTTCAATCTTAAGGTAAGGCACTTGATTAGCCCAGTGTCATTGGAAGGCAGTTAAGGGTTGATTTTTTGAAAAATTTAAAATATTTAATGTAAGCATTGCTATTCTTAATTGATCATGGGGGTTATTTCCCCTTTTTTGTTTTATTAGTTGATCTTTTAAAGTTTTATTATGTCTTTTAATTATGGCTTGCCTTTTCAGATTATATGGGATCCCTGTGGTACTGCATGGAATAACTTTGTAAATTAATCAGATATCTCTAACAAACACATTTGAGTAATCCCATACATGTCAACTCGAATTCACTCATCTTATTGTAAAAAAAACAAGATATCAGACAAGTGGAAAAAAAAAGATATCAGACAAGTGTACCAACAGTATTTGCCATCTCTTTCCTGTTGAAGAAAAGTCCTAGAAAAATTGATGTTAGACATTTTATAAACATCAACATTTTATTAGTTTGACCACCTAGAGACTTGTGAGTTAATTTTAAAGACATTTTACTTTTATTACTTTACCCAATTTAAATTGAACCTTTTTAAATCATGTGAATTAAAAGTATTTGGATCCATTTTTTAAATTTTAATTTTTATCCATGCTTAAAAGCAAAGGTCTTGTAATGTTTATCTCCATTGCAATGTAACAGATGTTCAAAAATAACTCTAGAGTTGGATAAAAAGAACTGATCAAAAATCATTAACCTAGGTATGTAGGATCAAAATTGTGGGCTCAAAAATATAGCATTTAAGAAAAACAAAAGTCCTAGAAGAAAAATGATAATGGCCATTAATTATAGCATGAGAAAATGAGAAAGAGAGAAGAGGTGAAAGGGAGAGAAAAAGTATTCTGAATTGTAGCCCAGGAGAAATTTAAAATGGACACTTTTTTCCCTTGGGTTTTGAGACTGGTCTCCCACTAAGCATTCTGGCTTCCTCCATTTACATTTCAATGTAAACCTTGACTGAGATCTGGATCTGAAAGGAGCTAACAGGTTCTAGCAGAAACTTGATGCCTAGGGCATTTTAACCCTTTTTACTACTAGTTAGTAATCAATTCAGGTTTGGACGCAGAAAATTGTGAAACAATCTCCCACTACTTGTGGTGAATGGGGCTGCTATATCATACTCCTTACTGGGACATGCCACTGATGGTTGGGCTGGTTACTCCCTCCACACAGGCATATGTGGGACCCCCTGGCAGGAGGACTAGGTGGGCTGGGCTAGGGAATGGAAGCAGAAACAGATGAGTCAAAGTTGGAGGAGGAGGGATTAAGATGGGGAGGAGAAGGAGTTTGAGTTTGCAGGAAGAGCACAGAAGCGCAATAAAGAAGAGACTTGAAGATAAGAAATCCCTTTGTGCAACTTGGGCAAGGCATCTTGGGGGTGGCCGGCCTTTGAGCTGAACCTGTAGAGCATCCAGGCGGAGCCTCAGAATGCATCCAACCAGTGGGGCAATCCCTCTTGAAGTGGCCTGGTTGCCCGCAGCCATAACATACTCCTTTGCCCTTAGTTGCAACTGGTGGCAAGGCTGCCATGAGAGCCTCAGCAAGTGAGGCAGTTTGGGCCTGTAGGGCTACGACCAAGGATTGAGACTGATGCGCTTGCGTGCCAATATCTTTGGTAGCCACAATCCACCTTCCCATGGAGCGATCTTTCATTCCTGCACAGGCCCGATTTGTGATCGGTAGTCATTCCTTCCCAAACTAACATTTTAACAAATTGATCTCTTAGGGGCCCTGGAGGAAATTTTCTCTGAAGGTTTCTTTCTACCCTTTCAATGAAGGTTGCTAGGTCCTCAGTTGCCTTCTGGGTAATCCCTTCGATGGGGGGTCCGAGGGGCCCTCCTCTAGCTTTTTCCATGCCACTAACCCTAGGGCTCTTACTTGTTCTTGATATGGGGCCGGGATGGCAGCCTGTAAGAGGCCAGTAGAGATTTGGTCACTGGACCCCGAAAGCATCCCATAAGTAACTGGGATGGGAGGGTTAGCGGCCTGGTTCCGTTCAGCCTGAGCATGACATTCTTCATTAAAAAAGGCATACCACTTTAGATATAAAGGACCAGGAAGGACAGCTTTAGTTAGGTTCTTCCAATCCTGAGTGGTGCACTGTTTGTGGGTAAGGCCCTGGAGGATGGTTTCAGCCCAAGGGGAATTGGGCCCATCCTCTGAAACAGCTTTCTTTAGTTCCTTTAAATCTTGTGCCTCTTGTGGGTACCATATAGCAGGCCGATTACCCCCTGGGTTAGCATTTACCAGGAAGGCCATACAGGGAGGGGGGAGGTTAGAGTCAGTGAGTTCTCTCCCAGTATCATAAAATGGCCACCAGGAAGATTTCCCACCATCCAGACAAGATGGCGGCAATGAGCCTCTCTGGGACGGAAGTGGGCCCTCGCTATGTTTAGAGGCTGGCTGCCCTCATGGTTCCTTTGGATGGGGTGGTACTAACCATTCCCCAGGTGAGGATGGGCAATAAGGAGGAGGGCGAGGGCTTTCATTGAAGTCTGATGTGGCCCCAGAATCAGATGCGGCCATGGGCATGTTAGAAGCACCAAAAATGATATCAAAGGGGTCGAAGGGCTCTCCTTTAAGATCCTCAACCTTGGGAGGAGCAGACAGAGATGGATTGGGCTCCTCATTAAAGGTCTCCCAATGTTGTTTACTATGTGGCAAGTTTCTGTAAGGAGATGCAACGGGAGGAGCCGGTGGCTCTTTAGGCGGCAGCTCCTTGGGGGGAAACTTGGAGCCCCCTTTGGGAGGTCCTGGAGAGAAGCAGGCCTTAAGGGCAGATAATGTAGGGTAGACTCCCAATGGGGGACCCTCCCCTAAATTGATTTCCCTCTTCCTAACAAGTTGTTCTACACGATCCCATGTGGACCAGTCAAAAAGATTAGTGGCAGAAAGCCAATGGGCCACCCGAGTAAAGGTGTCCCAGGCTTTTTCTGCCTGTGTATCAGACAACTCAAAGCCCCTGCTCTTTTGTATAAGCCTAAGAGCCTTGAGTGCAGGGTCACCATGTGTGGTGTGCGTTTGCCCCATCCTTTCAGGGATGCCCTTACCTTAGAACTCACTTAGCCCGATCCGCCGGTACTTTCAGTTTTGTAGCCGCTCCTTCGCTTTGGCCACGGCTTCTTTAAATCAGCCTCAAGGTGCCCCACGTTGGGTGCCAAATGTTGGGGTCTTTAGCCCCCTTGCTCTTCTCAACCAGCAGCAAGGGAAGGGAGCACTCCACAACAAGGTCAGACTGGGAAAGCTAGGGCCAACTGACTGCCAGCACCCAGCCGACCGGGTGGAGGACAATCAGCCGTGTCAGGGAGACCAGTCACAGCAGGAACTCGTTTATTGAGGAAGTCACACAGCTTTTATGTAGAGTGGAGGCTAGGTGCAAACCAGTCAGCTTAAAGGTCAGCAAAACACGGGGGGTCACACAGGCAAGAGTCCCATAGGACTATAGGCAAGCACGAAATGATCACGTTCACGGAACTGTTGTTAACCAATCCCTGATGGCGGTCCAATTTATCATCATTAACTTTTGAAACCGCCTTTGAGGCCTTGATCTTGCTCACCTGCCAGGAGGTAAGGAGTCAGCCTGAGTTAATGTGTCATTAGTCCCAACAGTATACATATATTAAGATATATTGCTGCTTATAAATATATACAATGATTATTTTTAAATTAAAATAAAAATTATACATTAGAAAAAATTGCTTAAAATGCCAAATTTGCATCACAACACATAGTATTAAAATGTCCCTGAATCATTTTCAGCATCATTAATTCATATTTTGGTGTGTCATTTCAATTTCATTCTTTTGATATTAACAAAAGCTTTGGAGATATGGAGGGTAAAGAGTAATACCTTCCTTTAGATGAATATAAGTGAAGTCATATATTCATATTTTAGATGAATATAAGAAAAGCAATGTGAATTCTCCAAGAATATGGATGTTTCTAAATCTGAATTCAGTGTCAGGTATTCTGACTCTTGGGAAAGACACATTATTCTATACTTAGTATCATTTTACAAAATTTGTGACAATAAACCATCTATATTTTGCTTTGTTTCATTTCATTACTCAAACAACTATTCTTTATCCTTTTATTCCTCTGTGGTACTGGGTTTTGAACCCAAGGGCCCTTTACCAATGAACCCCAGCCCATTTTTCATTTTCTTCGAGACAGGGTCTCAGTAAATTGGCCAGGCTGACTTGGAACTCACTATCCTCCTGGCCCAACCTCCTGAGTCTATGGGATTACAAGCATATGCTCCTGCACTTGATTCACTACCCTTTCTCATGAAGTAATTATGGTACAAAATAATGGAATCATTAACTTCTGCAAAATATAATAAAGATTAAGCATGTTTAATTAAAAAGTCCAAAATCTAAAATGCTCCAAAGTTTGAATCTTTTAAAGTGCTGACATTGTTAGGTAGAACTTGACATAGGCAGTTCCATTTTGAAACGTATCCTCCATCTTGAAACAAGAGTTACCTCAAGTTCACTCTGATTCAAACTGACCTAAACCCCAGACAATACTCCATTATCATGCAAAGAAACATGAAACACTCCATCATCATCAGAAAGGAAGCTGTTATCTGTGACTCAGATCCTGAAAAACACCTAGTTCTTTATGAAGGTGACAGCAAAAGGACCCTTCCTTATCAGCCCCCTAGCAATAGCCTAATTCCCCCCTCCCTCATTCTCCCATACCTGCCCAAGGATTTAAGCAGAAAATGGGTCTCACTCTCCACTCTCTCCCCCTTCACACATTTGTCCCAAATAAACCTGTGCTACTATTGAGTGGTCTCACCTCTCTCTTTATTCCCTTCATTCACTTCTTTCCTTACAGATAGGATTCCATAGGTAGAAAATTCTACAACTGACTTTATCTGATAGGGCACTGTCAAAATGCAGGAGTATTACAAATAGTGAATAAATTACTTTCAGTCCACATGTATGACAGTGTATGAAACCTAAATCACATGCCCACAATATTGCATCATGTACATAAAAATATTTCAATATTCAAAGAATCTGCAGTACAAAGTACTTGTGATCCAAAAATATTCTGGATGAGGGATACTCAAACTATATACAATAGTGGCCAGTATGTATGATCAATCACCATCTACTGAACACTGTATTATGTGGAGTGACAACTAATCATTCCTAACTATATATTATTTATAAAATCCCAAACATGCATTTATCCTCCACTCTTTATCTTTCAATACAGAGTTAATGAATTTCATTTTGTTGAAAAACTTTCAACAAAATTCTCCAATTCTCTCCAAAATCTTAAATAGCTTATCAATAGTAGAATCAAAACTGGCCAGGCAGTGGCCTATGCCTGTAATCCCAGCAACTTGGGACACTGAGACAAGAGAATTGTGAGTTCAAAGCCAACCTCAGCAAAAGCAAGGCACTTGCAACTCAGTGAGACCCTGTCTCTAAATAAAATACAGACTAGGGCTGGGGATGTGGCTCAGTGATCGACTACCCCTGAGTTTGATCCCCAGTACCAAAAAAAAAAAAAAGTAGAATCAAAACTGACTACAGAAAATTAATTAATATTCTCACAGGAGTTTTCTGACTTCAACAGTTTGCTTAAGTTGACATTGACCTTATTTTTAAAAATGTATACATATATATGTAAGAAAAACAATCATATTCCTGGGACATCCCGGAAAATCTCATGTCTTTGTGCAGGAAAAAAGGAAGCACATTTCCTGAAATGTCATAGGTCATTTTAATATTATTATTATTTGCACATGCCATTTTACCTAAATAATTTTGACAGATAAACAACCTATTAGTGTTCCACAATTTATTTTCCAATGTAAAGTTTACATTGTTCTAATGGTCAACAAATGGAACATTACATGCTTTCAGATTAATTTGACTTAGTCAAATAATTTGGTATCAATTCTAAATTTCATTTCTTATCAAAAAAGCATGCTCATAAAGAAGGTAGCATTTGAATTGGAGGCATTAATATTTATAAGTTAGAAAAGTATTATTTTATAATAAATGATAAAATCCATTTTAAGAATTCTTACAATGAATATGGGTGAAAACGATTCAGATCTTTACAAAGAACAACCTACTATCTTTGAAATGGAACAAATAGGGAACCTATATTCAGACATATGCAGAAGGAAAAAAAAGAATGGACTAGATGGAGATTTTACTTAAGAAGCAGGTATTTAAGCTTGTATGATCCAGATTCATATGTCTTTTCAAACTATTTGAATTGCATCATGCTCCATCAGATGAATTTTTAATAACCCAAGGGACCCTGATGAAATCGCACCACATCTTTAACCTAGAGCTATTTTCAAATTCATAAACTCAAAATGTTCAGAGGCCAACTAAAATGTGTTCAGATTCAAAATTTTCTTTATTAACAGCAAATATTAAAACAAAGAATTTAACATAAATTCACATAGGTGTGGCAATTCAACATACTAATTCAACTTGCTGCTGTCAAGAAATTTGTTAGTCTGAGCTAAAAATAAAGAACATTCTTCAAAATGATTCATCAAGTTAATTCCTAATCAATGGTAAATAATCCTGACAAAATTGTATTGAATTTAAAAGTTTAATAACTTCTGAAATAGCTATTTTATTGTTTGAAAAGTAATTGTAAATTCAATCTTGATGTAATTTATTTAGGGTCAAAACATTTCCTTATTAATAACAGAAAATATTGAATGCTAACAAAATGAAATTGAGCCATCCATTTTTGACACCAGAAAGTAAATATTCACCACAATTTAAGCAAACCCTGTATTGAGTAAATTTCCTCTCTCACTTTGACTATGCCCATGGATTTGATTTGAGAAAACAGTAATTTTCTAACTTTTTACCAGTCAAAAGTAAACATATGCTCTCAAAACAAAGAGAAATAATATGAATTGAATCTCAATTTATATAGAGCTCAGTTGTCTCTCATGGTGGTGCTTAAAACCATCCACATAAGGAATATTCAGGTCTTGAAATCTGACTGAAAGTCAAAGTAGGATGAATAACTTAGGGACTGGTCTTGACATTGTGTGTACTGTTTTTACTTAATCTGTGTGTTTGTCGGCGAGGGAGACAGACATATGTTCCACTGTCACTCCTTGGCACTGCCACTGTCTCTTGTGTTTTCCAAGGAAGGCTACTCTTGAATTGTCTCTTGTCCTGTCAAAAGTCAGGCAGAAAATTTCATGCCTGAGAAAGATTGTTTATATATGTCACCTATCATTCTCCATTGTAAGATGCATGTGGACTTCCATGGTTTAGCTTCCTTCAGAATTTCATTATCATTCTTTCATCTTTCATCTACTGTCCAGTGAACCAGTCATATAGGGTGCATCATTCATTTGGTGTTCAATTGTCCTCATATAATAATCATTACCTAATGTATGACAGGTATTCTGAAAATGAATTTCATAGATAATGTTTTATTCCTTGTAACAACTTCGACACTTGACCTTTCTTCATTCTACTGGCCATGAAATGTACATTTGGAGACCTTAACGTAGACAGATAAGGTCACAGAAATGCACAGGTATGGCAAAGAGAGTATTAGGTGTTCATCAGTGTTCCTTTCTAGGAGGCTGAATACACTTTCCAACACCTCCTGGAGTTAGATATAGCCAACTACTGAGTTACTGCTAAGGTAAGTTAGCCAAAAGTTAAAGTGATGAATGTCACTTACAGAACTTGTCTCCAAAGTCTCCCAAACAGTCCTATTAGCTTTCACATGGCCTTCAGCTTCTGGCCAAATGAGAGATTTATGTGAATGTCACTGAAGCCCTAAGAGGTTACAGTGCCTATGCATGGAATTATCTGTATGTCTGAATATGTCCCTAAAGAAAATGTCATCCCCCCTCATACTGCTAATACACATGAACTCAAAAATGAATGATAAAGAGGTTTCATTAAGAAAGTCATTGGGAGTTGGGAACTATTTTTGCAAAGTATGTAGAATAACCCTACTAATCTGATAGAGCTGCATTCTCTAATAATATCTTATACTAATGCAGTGGAACTGGTCCTATCATCCTGTGCCACCTTATCTGGCTCCATTCACTCTCTTTCACTTATTCTAGAGATGCCAATTTATTATTGCCCAAACACAAAATGATTTTTCACTCATCAACCACTGAGTACACTACTTCTTCCACTGGATATATCCTTTTATAGCTTGTCTCCCACTAAATCCTCAAATGTCTTTTTTTTTGTGTGTGTGTGTGTGGTGCTGGATATTGAATCTAGAACCTTAATAGGTACAAGCAATATATTACTGGGCTACTACAGCAGACTGGTATCAAATTTGCAATTCCCTGCCTCATCCTCCACATTAGCTTATATTACAGACCTGTGTCATCATAACCAGACCACATGTCATGTTTGAATGCTATATCCTGTTTATACCTGATACCAAGTAGGACACACTACTACTTACAAGTATGTAAACTTGAGCAAGTTACTCATCCTCTTGGAGCTTCCATTCATAAAAATGTCTGGTTATCAACCAATATATATCAATCCCTGTGCTCAGAATTCTCAGTACTCACCCCTACCTGCCTTTCAGAGGACCATGCTGCAGCTCCCCATCTACTCAGACCCACCTCTATCTTGGAACACTGTAGCCACCACCATAGCCCCCACCATGGGGTATCCTGCATCTTAGGACAACCGACAGAGCCTAGAGGCAACTGCCCATGGTCACAATGTCTGCCACAGCACTACATATCCAAACAGATTGCCCAATGCCACACGCATGGCCCACCCTCACAGATCCAAATCTGAAAGCAGTTGCGTCCATTCTGGGACACCTTTGCAACCATCTTGGGTTACTTCTGCTGATGCTACCACTATCTTTAGTTGGGGCAGCTTCCATAGTGGGGCAGCAGCTGGGCCCTGGACAACTAATACCAAAGTACTTACAGGTTTGATGCTGCTACCATCACCAACTAGGGACAACAGCCAGGACCTGGAAAACCATCACCAAGGTTCCTGCATGCTTGGTAACACCTGAGAGTCCCTATCATTCTTCTCTCCTGTTAACAGTCAACTTCTATGGATTCCTCTTTCACTCTTCCTATAGTCTAATACCTCTATATTCTCACCTCCCACCTCATAAACATCACACACTCCACCCTCCCATTCTCTCTGTATCCACCAAAAGAAACTGTAGACACTATTGCAAACCTACTATTTATATTGTAGATAATAATTGACTACATCTTTTCTGTTTATTGCAACAAAATATTAAATATCTTAATAGGGTCTAATTGATTTAAAGCTACATATTGATTTTATTGGGTGCTGTTAATGTTGATCTCCCCCTTAAAGGTAAGGTATTAGAAACCTGCAGGGACAGTATAAATCTATAGGGTAGAAATTGTAATACCTCTGGATCTACAATACTAGAGAAGAAGACACATGAACAACATGAAAAAACAAGGGAAGAAAGTGCCCCAAACAAACCAAGATGCTACAATAATAGAATCTATTAACAGCACAGTAGAAGAAATTTTGGAGAAGGAGTTCAGAATGTACATAATTAAAATGATTTGAAAAATAAAAGATGATATAAGATAGCAAATGTAGGCAACAAAAGAGCACTTCAATAAACAGTTAAAAGAGCAAATGCAGGAAGCAAAACATTACTTCAAAAATAGATAGCGATGCAGAAAAAAAGAGAGAAATCCTTGAAATGAAGGAAACAATAAACCAAATTAAAAACTCAATGGAAAGCATCACCAACAGACAAAATAACTTGGAAGACCGAACCTAAGACAATGAAGAAAAAATATATAATCTTGAAAATAAAGCTGACTACAAAGTTAAGATGGTAAGAAATCATGAACAGAACCTCCAAGAACTATGGGACAACATGAAAAGACCAGATTTAAGAATTATCCAGATATAGAAAGGCAAAGAGACACAAACCAAAGGGTTGAACAATCTATTCATTAAAATAATATCAGAAAATTTCCCATACCTGAAGAATGAAATGGAAAATCAAATACAAGAGGCTTACAGAACACCAAATGTACAAAACTAAAACAGACCCACAGCACATTATAATGTAAATACCTACTATATGGAATAAGGATAGAATTTAAAGGCTTCAAGAGAAAAGTATCAGATTCCAGATAGGGGGAAACCAATTTGGATCTTGGCTGATTTCTCAATCCAGACTATCAAAGCTAGGAGGTTCTGGAACAACATATTTCAAGCTCTGAAAGAACATAGAATCCAACAAAGAATCTTACACCCAGCAAAAATAACCTTCAGATTTCATGACAAAACCTTCCATTATAAACAAAAGTTAAAAGAACTTATAATTCAAAAACCTGCACTACAGAAAATTCTCAGCAAAATATTCCATTAGGAGGAAATGAAAAACAACAATGAAAGCCAGTAAAGGGAGGTACTATACTAAAGGAAAAGCCAATCAAAGGAGAAACTAAGTCAAGTTAAAAACCAAAAGTAAACCAAAATGACCAGGAATAAAAATCATATCTCAATAATAACCTGAAAGTAAATGGCCTATACTCATTAATCAAGAGAAATAGACTGGGAGATTGGATTTGAAAAAGGACTCAACAATATGCTGTCATTTCATAGGAAAAGACATCCATAGACTGAAAGTGAAAGGATGGAAAAAAAATCAGTCTCATTGTCTGAATAAAAAAGCAGGGGTTTCTATCTTCATATAAGATACAATGATTTTCAAGCCAAAGTTAGTCAGAGAGGAAAAAGGAGGACATTTCACACTGCTTAAGGGAATCATACATCAACAAGACATAACATAGAGGAGAATACTGATACAACATATCAAAATCTGGTACACTATGAAGGCAGTAGTAAGAGGAAATTTCATTGCGTTGAGCTCATTCGTTAAAAGAATTAAAAGTAAAAAAAAAAAAAAATGACCTAACATTACATCTCAAAGCCCTAGAAACAGAAGAGCAAATCAACACCAAAAGTAGTAGAAGACAGGAAATAACTAAAATTGGAGCTGAAATCAATGAAATTGAAACAAAAGAAGCAATTGAAAAAATTGACAAAACAAAAAGTTGATTATTTGAAAAAATAAATAAAATTGATAAACCCCTAGCTATACTAATGGAGAAAAGGGGAGAGAAAACTCAAATTACTGAAATTTGTGATCAAAAAGGAAATATCACAATTGACAATATTGAAATACAGAAGATAATTAGAAACTATTTTGAACATTTGTTCTCTAAAAAAATAGAAAAATTTGAAGACATCAACAAATTTCTAGAGACGTGAACTACTCAAACTGAATCAGGAGGACATAAATAATTCAAACAGATCAGTTTTAAGCAATGAAACAGAAAATACCATCAAAAGTCTACCAACCAATAAAAGCCCAGGATTACACAGCTTCTCAGCTGAGTTCTACAAACGTACAAAGAAGAACTAATATCAATACTCCTCAATGTATTCAATGAAATATAAAAGGAGGGAACTCTTCCAAACTCATTCTATGAAGCTTGTATCACTCTGATACCAAAACCAGACAAAGACACATCAAGGAAAGAAAACTTCAGAAAAATATCCCTGATGAAAACAAAATTATGGCAAATCACATACAAAAACATTAAAAAGATAGTGTACCCTGATCAAGTGGGGTTCATCCCAGGGATGCAAGGTTGGTTCAACAAATAGAAATGCATAAATGCAACATATCACATCAATAGACTTAAAGATAAGAATCATATGATCATCTCAATAGATGCAGAAAAGGCATTTAACAAAATACAGCACCTCTTCACGTTCAAAATACTAGAAGAAATGAGGATAGTAGGAACATACCTTACTTAATACTGTAATAGCTATCCATGCTAAGCCCAAGGCCAACATCATTCTAAATGGAGAAAGATTGAAAGCATTCCCTCTAAAATCTGGAACAAGCTGGGGATGTCCTCTTTCACCAGTTCTTATCAACATAGTCCTTGAAACTCTTGGCAGAGCAATTAGATAGACAAAAGAAGTTAAAGAGATTCAAAGGAAAAGAAGAACTCAAACTATTTCTATTTGCTAATGACATGATTCCATACTTAGAAGATCCAAAAAATTCCACCAGAAAACTTCTGGAACTAATAAAAGAATTCAGCAAAGTAGCAGGATATAAAATCAACACCCATAAATCAAATGCATTTCTATACATCAGTGATGAATCCTCTGAAAAAGAAATTGGGAAGACTACTCTATTCATAATTGCCTGAAAAATAAAATAAAATACTTGGCAATCAATCTAACAAAAGAGGTAAAAGACCTCTACAATGAAAACTGCAGAAAACTAAAGAAAGAAATTAAGGAAGACCTTAGAAGATGGAATTATCTCCCATGTTCTTGGATAGGCAGAATTAATATTGTCAAAATAGCCATACTACCAAAAACATTACACAGATTCAATGCAATTCCAATTAAAATTCCAACATCTTTCCTCATATAAATAGAGAAAGCAATTATGAAATTCATTTGGAAAAATAAGATATCTAGAATAGCCAAAGCAATCCTTAGTAAAAAAAGCAAAGTAGCAGGCATCACAACACCAGACCTTAAAATATACTACAGAGGTATAGTAACAAAAATGGCATGGTATTGACACCAAAATAGACAGGTACACCAATGGTACAGAATAGAAGACACAGAGACAAACCCACATAAATCTCAATTATCTCATACTAGATAATGGTGCCAAAAAATACAAGGGAGAAAAGATAGCCTCTTCACCAAATGGTTCTGGGAAAAATGGAAATCCATATGCAGCAAAATGAAACTCAACTTCTATCTCTCACCCTGCACAAAACTCAACTCAACTTGGACCAAGGACCTAGGAATTAGAACAGAGACCCTGAGACTAATAGAAGAAAAAGTAGGCCCAAATCTCCATCATGTCTGTTTAGGACCTGTCTTCCTTAAAGTTTTCCAGACACAAGAAATGAAAATAAGGATCAATAAATTGGATGGATTCAAACTACAAAGCTTTTTCTCAGCAAAGGAAACAATTACATGAAGAGAGAGCCTATAGAGTGGGAGAAAACATTTAACACATGCACATCAGATAGCATACTTATCTCCAGGATATATAAAGAATTCAAGATCTTAATACCAAGAAAAAATAACCCAATCAATAAATGGGGCAAGAACTCAGCAGACACTTCACAGAAGATATACAATTAATCAAGTAACATATGAAAATAAAATGTTCAACATCTCTAGCAATTAGAGAATTGCAAATCAAAGAACTCTAAGATTTCATTTCACTCTAGTCAGAATGGCAATGATCAAGAATACAAGCAACAATAAGCGTTGGTGAGGATGTGGGGAAATGGTACACGCATATGTTGCTGATGGGACTGCGAATTGGTGCAACCATTATGGAAAGGAGTATGGAGATTCCTCAGAAAAGTTGAAACGGACCCACCATTTGACCCAGCTATCCCATTTTCTTGGCCTATACCTAATAAACTTAAAATCAGAATACTACAGTGATACAAGCACTTCAATGTTTATAGTAGCTCAATTCACAATAGCTAGATTGTGGAACCAACCTAGATGCCCTTCAGTTGATGAATGGATAAAGAAAATGTGGTATGTTACACAATGTGATATATCTACACAATGGTATATTACTCAGACTTAAAGGAGAATTAAATTATGGTATTTGCAGGTAAATGGATGGGTTTGGATTATATGCTAAGTGAAATAAGCCAATCCCCAAAAGCCAAAGCCTGAATGTTTTCTTTGATATGTGGATGCTGATCCATAATGGGGGGGGGGGCAAGGGAAGAATGGAGGAACTTTGCACAGGGCAGAGGGAAGGGAGGAGAAGGGAATAGGCATGGGAGTGGGAAAGATGTTGGAATGAGATTGACATCATTACCCTAGGTATATGTATGATTGAAATAATGATATGACTCTACATCATGTACAACCAGAGAAATGAAATTGTACCCCATTCATGTACAATGAATTGAAATGCATTCTGCTGTTATGCATAACTAATTAGAACAAATTATAAAAACAAAAAAAAATCCAGAAAAAAGAGAAAATTATCAGGACTTCATCTCATTACATCTTCATAATAACTACCCAAAGTGGGTGCCATTAGTATCCTTAGTGTAAGATGGGGACATGCATGTCCAAAGCCTTGACAAAAGTTGCATAACTGTTAAGTGACAGAATGACACCTTTTACACATATAATAGTGTATTCCATATTTTTGTCCACATGAATGGCTATTACACATGTTGGAGAACAAGGAGTCTAAATAATTTCAATATTCCCCATATCTAATATGTTACTGGGCTACAGAGGTCTACAGTGATCATTTAGGAACAAAGAAGTACTAAGATGAATGATTTAGAACCAGAATCAAATTCCTGTTTTTCCAAACCTTTCTTCTACTATGTTATAATTCTTCAAATTAATATGAACAAATTTATCCCAGAAACAATTGCTTACTTGAATGTTCCTATATAGTAGGTATTAAATGAATATTTGTTCAATGAATAATGGAACTTGAAAGGAAGGGTTGATTCAATTATAAGAGCAAGATAAAAACCACTCATAGCTACAAATTCTTTCTCAGGAAGAAGGATCCTATCTATTCCTATTTAAAAGTTTATTTTTTCACTTCTGAGTATTTTTATGGATTTGGTAATGCAGGCTTGAGAATCAAGGCTGGAGAGAGAAGAATCAATCAGCATAACACAAGGGAAAGGATTTGGATTTCTCCATGTAATCCTAGATAGAGGATGAGAGGAGAAGTGGAAAGAGAAACAGAAGAAAACAGCCAACACAGCATGATGTTGTGAGTTGTGAAAGTGTCTATGGGAATGCTAAAAAGCTGGGTAGCTGGAGAGTATTATCAGATATTTAATTGAAATTGACATTATATCGACTTAAAAGATGCAAATTCCTTCTATTTCTAAGATTCCCAAACCTTGAAAATCTACCATATTTTAAGAAGCTGTGGCATGTATAGTGGGAACCAGAAAAGCAGCTTCATTTCATATTTGTATTCATAATGTGAGGGAGAAAGAAAGGAGCCATGGAAGCACAATTCCAGTGCCATTGCTGTTCATCAGAATGCAACCCTATTTTACAGAAAGGGTTAGACACACAGGAGTGTATCATAAATGTTCAAGCCAATTCGCCATATATCCAATAATTTGGCGAATCTTACTGATAGCTGAGCTCAAGGTATTACAAAGTTAGAATTTTTATAACATGAAAGTATCAGAGATCTAAGAGAAGGTTTATCTTCAGTGAAATGAAATTCTCCTAGAAAATATTTCATAATTTACCATGGGTAAAGGATCACAAAGAACCAAACATACTTTTCTGGATGAATATCAAGGTGAAAGGAATTTCATATTTTAAAACATTTCCTGAGAAGAGATGAAATGGAAAAAACTGTTTGTGTAAATCACATTTAAGTGAGCTAGGAACAGCAAAATGACAACCTCTCCATTAGCTCAGAATGGGGAGGCACAGAAAGCAACAGACTTTTGAGAAGGGGAGGATGAGACTTCCAGGTAGCATTAAAAATGGAATTTGTCTTTCCAGGGAATCACATAAAACTGCCTCTAGGACAGCTGCATTGGGCTTTAATTTGAATGTATAGGCAGCTGCAAAAACATTTGCAGAACAGAAAGGGACACATATCTAGCATTTACACAGATTGCATAACTAGCAATTAAGAGCAGGAACGGGGCACTAGTAATATCTGTACTTTTTAAAGGGTGAATTTTCTGCAGTTACTGATATGGAAACTGGAAATTCCTTGAAACACCAACATTGCCTCTGATAAAGGCAGCCAACACTCAGATATGTAAGCAACCCACATTTGTAGGGAAAATCCTGAGATCCAGAGCAGATGACCAATGCTCTTCTTGGGACAAAACCTAATCAGGATCGATTCCCGACTTTTAGAACCTTTGATACAACATTTTCTTGCATACTGAGAACTAGGTTTATGTTTTGCTATTTTTTTCCACTTCATTTTAGACAGAAAAGAAAACAACAACACAAACAACCTCAGCTTTTTGTTTTGTTAATAGTCTGGGGAAAGCATGATGTGAACCAGACCTTGAAGGGTTTAGTGAGCGGTAGTCTCAGAATAACTTAATACCCGAGGCTCAGCTGTGATCTCCACTTCTTAGTCAGAAGCAGTATTGAGGTCCACCTTGTTCCAGACAGGGCCCAACTCATGACATTTACAAAAAGGTTTGAGACACAGTACTTCTTCCTCTTGACTTCTGCTCTTCCAGTTAAGAATCAAAGGATGTCAAGGAAGAAGTAAGAGAGGAGAATGAAATAAATGTTCAGTACAGAGGATCAGAAGCAATTCAAACTACTTAGTCATGGAATAAGACCTACTCAAAAGCTAGGCTGTGGAGGAGGAATCAAAAAGCATCTGGGGTCTTCCAACCACATGCTCATGTGAGAGTTAGTACAGTCATTGCCAGATAAGTCAACATAAGTGTCGCCCCTAGATTTTAGAGCTGGAAATCAACATGAAGCCACTTATTTAAGTCCCTTAGTCAGTTCAGAGACTGGAAAGTTTCTCTTGAGAGAAAAGGCAGTCAGTTCAGAGACTGGAACATTTCCCTGGAGAGAAAGAGGACAGGCTGTTTATGTTGACACTTTTGTCAAAGTTCGACTCATCAGTTCCAAGTATCAGCTCTCTGAAGCCCTCATGGTTCTCACATCCCACAACAATCTGCTCCTTGCTAGAGACAAGAGAACTTCGTGAAGGTACTGTGTGTGAAACAGTGTGATGCTGTTTTATAAACACCCTCATTTATTTCTCAAAACACTCCTACCTCACGTATTCAGGATGAAAATTTTCCTCTTTCCTTGAACACCCAACAGCCAGCTATAAGATACTTTCTGTGGGTAGGAAGAGTTTCTTTTTCACCTTTACCAAGGTTCTCTCGGCTCTGAGCAGGAGTGATTCATCTAATTATTTAGATAAAAGGGGCCTGACTGTGACTCTCTATGATGGTGCAAGCTTCCCCAGTGCAATGGGAGAATGGATGAAATGTTGCCGCTCACTTGTGTGCTCCGCCTGGAGCCTACACTGCAATGTGAGGCAAGCTAGGATCTTCCAAACATCTGGGTGGCAGGTGCAAGTCTTCCCACATGTGGGGCGGAGATCTAGATTTGGAGGGAAAGAGCAAGTGAGTTGTTTTGCTTGGGGCTCAAGTTAATTTGAGTTGATATTTTGGTTCTCTGACCTCAAGCCTATTTCTCAGTTCAGATCATGGAAAAGAAAACAGGATAGTAAACTGTTCATCTTAACCCTGGCTACAAGTCACTTTAACACATAGTAAGAAGAAACCAAAGTTCAAGTGACTCAGGTAACTTTCCCACTTGCTTTCTCCCCCATATACATTAATTTATTCTGTCTAATATATTAAATTTAGGTTACCTGAAGGCAGGATCATTTTTTTATCCAGGCACAATATTTGGGCTGAGAGGAATCAGTAATATGTGCAGGGGATTTAGAAGTAAACATATATTTATTGAAACTAAGTGGACAAAACATCTCATGAGGAACATATTATACATAAAGTATTCAATTTTTCAGTTAGATAGGTGTTTGTGTCCCCATTTTAAACACAATGAAACAGGTTTAAAAGTTTCAAAGATCTTACAAAGGTCCCATATATATTTGTACTTCTAAAAAATTTTAAACATTAAGTAAATGAAACTTTGGAAATGTATGTAATTTTTACATAGGATATTAAGTTAAAGTTAAATAAAGTGACAATATATAAGATTTTTTAAAAGAAAAAGGCAAAGCACATTGCTAAGCCCATAAAATGTGACCAAACTAATTTGAACAGTTTTTTTCTAAGTCAGTTTTTTTGCATTCACTCTTATTTACCTCGAACAAGTTGAATTTTTTCCTAAACATCTTTCTAATCTCCCATTCATGTGATGCAGCACAATACTCAGCACAGAGTAGGTTTATGCCTAACAATAATGATAAATTAAAAAGGGGAAAAAATTTTACCTCACTAACACAAATACCAAGTTAATGGAGTTAGTGGAGAGGATATACTGTCTTTAGATTAAAAAATATTTTTAAAGATAAAATATGTGTAAAATTAGCTAAACTGTGATTTTGCCTCCCACTATATTTGCTACCATACCACTGTGGCCTACAGAGTCCTTATCTATATACAATGTAGGTAACAATACCTGATTCTTCTTATAGGGTAATAAGGAGAATAAAAAGATGAAATTATTCCAGGGCTTACATCTATTCTTGAACTTATCATAGTGTCCTGACATTATTTGTTTTCTTTAACTGCCTTCTAGACTATGCCTTTAAACCCTTAGTGGAAAAGACAATTTTCTTCTATATATGATCTCATTATCTGTTAATATAAAGTAATTAAAAGGGATTATATAATAAATTTATAAAGCTATGAATAAATTATCTAATGCTGTTCTTATATAGGTACACCACGGTGTTTATATATCTCTGTGTGTATATATATGTGTATACATAAACATCCATGTGTATGTGTGTATATATTTTTAACTATACGTGTGTGTATAATAAAATATTCTAAAATATTGTATTATGTTCTACATTTGTAAAAGTAATGGTTAGAGGGAAAAGCACAGATGAAAATGTTGGCAAACAAATAAATTTCAGTATTAAAGACTGAAGAATATTCTAAAGAAATATTTTATCAAGTCATAGCTTCAAGTATCACATAAATGTATTTATTTCACTGTATGTAAAGGAATAAATGAAAAATAAAATATTTTAAATGATAAAAAGTAATTATTCACACTTTTAGTCTTTAAACCATGCTTGAAAAAGGTATAGTTTTAAGTACAAAAATGTTTTAATGAGAATAATTTTTATAATTATGCCCCAATGTAATATCCCCATTTAATTAGGCTCTTCTATAAGGTTTCTATAAATATAGCAGCAAAATCTTTATCAAGATAAATAATATAAATAATCTTCAGAACAACTCAGTTTTCAAAAATCCCAGAATACTTGAATATTTAAAGTCTCATCTTTCCTCTCACTGAGAGATTAACTGTATCACTTTGAGGAAAACCACAATCTAATTGAATTAATATCAATGTGCCTATTTGCTGTCAATTCTAAGATTTTCAAATTCCACACACTTCCTACTCAATGACAACACAGATCATTTATTTTATTTCATGCAGATGGCACCTGAGTAATAATGTAGATTAAAGCAGAGTGATCTGGAAGAATATAAATCCCCTACTAAAGATAATAATTTTGGAAAGATACTATTATTCAAAATGATTCTGTTCACACTCTCTGAATTTAGCCCATGTTGTCTCCTTTTTGGAATATCGACATACTTTTTTACCTTGATTACCTTCAAAAGGAATGCCCAGTGGTTTCATAGTCTGGATTTATTCAAATTCATCTTTAATTGGTAACTCTCTGATGGCTACTGGGAATATTATTTTAATCACCAATGACCCTGAATACTTTAATACGCATGCATTTTAATTCTCTGTAGAAAATGGCAATTCCTCTTAAAAGAGAAACAGAGTTCAAGAGTCTTACATTATCAGCTGTGCTCTATTTGCATTCATAAAACACTTTTGGTTTCTAGAATTCTCATTTCTAAAATTACATTTTAAGACAGAAGCAAATAGTTCTTTCCTTACCCACTGACAATTGGGACCAATAACTTGCACAGAAAGCTGCTGCAAATTACTCAATGGTTTAAATTTTCCATATGGTTGTTAAAGGATGCACTTTGACTGCAAACTTTGACAGAGCAGGGGAGGCTCCATGGAGTTGTAAAATGGTGAAGTTTGAGTTTTGATTCCTCCACCTCCAAACTACCTAAAACTTGTCTGATTGTCCAGGACCTATTCAAAGTGCCTTCCTGTCTACCACCATGCTTCATTCAAATGTCCTGATTGTGTCCATACTTCTAAAGCATGTTCTTTCCTTCCAACTCAGTACCAAGTATTTTGGAGTTAGGTTTTAGAAAGAAACCAATAAGATCATATTAAAGTTCATTACAAAGTGAATGGTTGACATTTTTCTATTAATTCTCATTCAATCATCCAGAAATGTTGTACTGAATACCCAGTATTTGTGGCATTGGGCTTGGCAATGAAATGCAACTTTGAGCAAGTGACACAACTCTTGACATTATGTTTTAAAGTCTAGTAGGGAGAAATAGATATTAATAAAATGATCACAAACAGAAGGACCTAATGTCATGAGAATATTTGACCTATTATTGGAACTCATGAAAGGTGAACTTCTCTTGTGACGATTTTTACATCAAAACAATCAGTATGAAGAGGGAGAGTGTTCTGACTTAACAGCAGAAGGGAACTTTGCTAGTATAAGGGTGTATGAGAAGAGCAGCATGACTAGTATAGAAATCTTGGGGAAAGATATGGAAACAGAGCTAGAATGGTAAGGGTAAGCTATATGAACTTGGAAGACATGGTGAAGGGTTTTAATTATTTTTCTTATATCCACACAGTAACATGAAGTTATTTACTTGTAGAAAGTTAATAGAAGATGATGAGGGATCATTAATTTGCAATTGGAAAGATTATTCCTTCTGCTGTGCAAAAAATAATTTGGAGGACATAGCTATTAGCGGGTTGTAGCAGTACTAAATGTGAGAGATGACAATGATGACATGAACGAAGAGTTTAATCATGAAAAGTCTTAGATACATTAATTGGAGATTTTATTTCTTTATTGATACTGGGGACTTAACCTAGGGGTTCTTTACCACTAGTATTTATTTTATTTTTATTTTGAGCAGGGTCTCACTAGGTGGCTGAGGTCCTCAGTTTCTGTGGCTGGCCTCAACTTGAGATTCTCCTGTCTCAGCCTTCCAAATTACTTGCATTACATGTATGCACCACTGTGTTCAGCACATTTGGGGACTCTGAATAGTATGTCAAAACATGATCTGATTCTTCAGAGGATGTATCTGGGCTATAAGTATGATCTACTTTGTAGGAACAGTTGCATTTGAATATGTTTGTTAAAGTAGAAATGAAACAAATATGTTTCTACAAAAGTATTCCATGCAGTAAATTTTTAATCCCATCACTACCTAAGTCTTCCCCATCTCAGTGGCATGAGTAACTATAAATAGAAAACTTTGATTGTAACAAATCAAGTAGAACAATGATATAGTAAAATTATAGGATCTGACTTTCCTACTGCCTTCCAAGAATTAAGAACTGAAATATGAGAAAACAATTTTCAGGATGAAAATTAAAATACAATACATGAATTCTATCAAAGTACACAATTCCCATTAAATAAGATAGAAAAAAAGAGTTTGGACAAATTTCCAAGGAATTTCTGGAAGTTATTTATTTATGATGATATCTTGTAGTCTTTCAAAAATAATGTGTGCCTTTCAAAGATACATATAATGCAAAATAGGATAAGGAAAAATAAAATGAGAAAAATCAATTAAATGGAAGAAATGACCTTGATTCTACATATTATTTGTCATATGAAATGGCTAGATACAATAATAAGGCTTTGAAATGAGGACTGCACATTATAAGTTAAAAGACAAAAAAGTAAAAATATTGAGTTATATTGTTGTATATCCTGAATACAAATGAGAACCCATCATCTGTCAATGGGATAAATGGTACAGTTGGGACTTTCTTGGAATATCTGGAATGCAACCTTTCTCTTTCTCTCTCTCTCTCTCTCTGGTACAGGGATTGAACACAGGGGCACTTCACCACTAAGCCACATCCCCAGCCATTTTTAATTTTCTATTTTGAGACAGGGTATTGCTAAGTTGCTTAGGGCCTCACTAAATTGTTGAGGCTGGCCTGAAACTTGTGATCCTTCTGCTTCAGCCTCCAGAACTGCTGGGCTTACAGGCATGTGCCACCATGTCCAGCAGATTTTTAAAATTTTCTAATGACATATAATATTTGTACTGATATGTGCGATAGAGTATTACAATTTAATATATGCATACATACTGCAATGATCAAATCATACAAACTAGCTTTTTCTATCTCTTCAAATATGATAATTTCTATGGTTTGGTAGCCTTCAAACCCCCATTCTAGTTATTTTGAAATATATAAGCAATTGATATAAATGACAGTCACCCCATATAGAAATTCAGTACTACTTCTCCTCTTCTAACTGTATCTTGGTATGCATTATTCACACTATGCCTATTGCCCTTCCCTACCTTACACTTTAAAGCCTCTGGTGACATGTTTTCTACTCTATACTTCTACCTGATCAATTTTTTTAGATTTCACAACTGAGTGAGAAAATACAACATTTATATTTATGTGCCTGGCTTAAACAATATTCTATTGTTCCAATTACGGTACCAAAAATGATAAGACTTCAACCTTTCTACAGTTGAATGATATTGCATTGTGTACATATAATACTAATATTTTTTAACCTATTTATCCATCAATGGCCATTTTGGTTAATTATTAAGAACACTACTGAAATAAACATGGGCATGCAGGTATCTCTTTGACATAATGCTTTTCAGTTTGGATATATGGGATTGCTGGATAATATGTTTATTCTATCTGCATTTTTTTAAATAGATGCTCATAAATTTTCATAAAGGTTATAATAATTTCCATTCCCACCAATAGTGTTTATGAGTTCATCTTTTCATCCCTGCCAGCATGTTGTCTTTTTGAAAAAAAAAAACCAGCCATTCTAATGGGGTTGAGATGATATCCCATATAGTTTTGATTTGCATTTCTCCAATTATCGGTGTTGCTGAGCACTTTTTCACATAGTTATTGGCCATTTTATGTGTTCTTTTGTGAAATGTCTACTGAAATATTTTGTCTCTTTGAAAATTTGATTATTTATGAGTTTTTTTCCTATCCAATTGAGTGAATTATATATTCTGGATATTAATCCCTAGTCAGATGGATAGTTTGTAAGCATTCCTCCATTCTGAAAGTTGTCTCTTCATTCTGTTGATCATTTCCTTTCCTGTGTAGAAGCTTCTTAGTTTGCTTTAATCCCCTTTATCTGACTTAGTTGTTATTGCCTGTACTTTGGAAAATTGTTACCTATTCCACTGTCTTGAAGTGTTTCTTCTATGTTTTATTCTATTAGTTTCATAATTTTAGATGCTACACTTAAGTCCTTGATCCATTTTTAAATGGTTTTTCTACTGGGTGAGAGGTAAAAAGTCTTGTTTCATCTTTCTACATGTGGATATCCAGTTTTTTGCACATCATTTATTAAAGAGATAGTACTTACTTCACTGCATACTCTTTCTGATTTGACTAAAATCAGTTGACTGTAAGTGCTTAAGTTAATTTATAGATTTTCTATCCTGTTGCATTGGTGTATGTTCCTGTTTTATATCAAATCATTCTGTTTTGGTACCTACAGCATTGTAGTATGTTCCAAAGTCAGGTGTTGTGATGCCTTCAGCTTTGTTTTGCTCAATATTAATTGGATTATTCTTAGTCTTTTGTAACTCCATATGAATCTCATGGTTTTTTTTTCTAATTCTGTAAAGAATGTCATTGGTCTTGGATATATAAAGAACTCAAAAACTTAACATCAAAAAAGTAAATAACCCAATCAATAAATGGGCTAAGGAACTAAACAACACTTCACAGAAGATACACAATCAACTAATACATGAAAAAATGTTCAACATCTTCAGCAAATAGAGAAATGCAAATCAAAACTAGTCTAAGATTTCATCTCGCTCTAGTCAGAATGGCAATTATCAAGAACACAAGCAACAATAAGTGTTGGCAAGGATGTGGGAAAAGAGGTACACTCATACATTGCTGGTGGGAATGTAAAATGGTGCAACCATTATGGAAAGCAGTATGGAGATTTCTCAGAAAACTTGGAATGGAACTGCCATTTGACCCAGCTATACCACTCCTTGGTCGATGCCCAAAGGACTTAAAATCTGCATACTGCAGTGATGCATTCACATCAATTTTTATAGCAGCACAATTCACAATAGTTAAACCATGGAATCTACCTAGGTGCACTTCAACAAATGAATTGATGAAGAAAATGTGATATATATATATATATATATATATATATACATATACATATATATATAAAATATGATGGAATATTCCTCAGCTTTAAGGAAGAATGAAATTATGGCATTTCCTGGTAAATGAATGGAGTTAGAGAGTATCATGCTAAACGAAATAAGCCAAACCCACAAAACCAAAGATCAAATGTTTTCTCTGATATGTGGATGATAATTCACAATAAGAGGGGGGCTCAAGGGAAGAATAGAGTTACTTTATATTGGGTAGAGGGGAGTGAAGGGAGGGGACTGGGTATGGGGCAGGAAGGATAGTAGAGTGAAACAGACATTACCTCATGCACATATATGACTCCATGACCGATGTGATCCTAGAGTATGTACAATCAGAAAAATGAGAAAAAACACTTCATTTATGTATGATTTATCAAAATGTATAAATGGATTGTACAGTAGTATACAATTAGAACAAATAAAAATAGTTAAAATCATTAGCATTCTAATAAGGATCACATTGAATATGCTAATCACTTTGAATAGTAAGGACATTTTAAATATATTCCTAAAATCCATGAACACTGGATATCTTTCCTTTTTTAAATGTATGTGTTCTTAATGTTTCTGTCAATAATAATAATTTCCATTGTATAGATATTTCACCTCCTTGCTCAAAATTATTACTGGTTATTTTATTTTTGTTATATTATGGTGTTTTTTATAAGAGAATAATCATACTTTTGTTAAAGATAAATTTTCTGATATTAAATTCTAGTAGGCATTAATGATGTGTGTACAATCTCGCTGAAGATTTATAACACAGGTGGGAGGGTTATAGATCAGTGGTAGGGAGTATGCTTAGCATGCACAAGGACATATGTTCAATCCCTAGCACTACACAAAAAATGTAATATAAGAAACATCTGACTGACAAAATGATCACTTTGTTCTCTGACTTATTCAGCATTTTGAATAGTTGTTTAAAGCTATCATTTTCTCATTCTCTGTAGATCTTAAATCATTATCTAATTTTATAAGGAAACAATTGTAACAGACTTCGACTTACAGATATAGGAAGAGATCTCAAGATGTATGGAAATACCATATTTTCCTATATCTTTTTCCTTCATATGAGGGCAACTAATTCTTCCAAATCAGACAATCATTGATCTAACTTTTTATCTTAGGTAATAAATGGGAATTTTTTTTAAGTTATACAGAAGGCAGGCACATCTTAAACCCATCCTTAACATTAAGCTACCCTAAATATATTTTTATTCAGAAGAGTAAATTTATATGTTGTTCATTATAAATGCACAAAACCATCAATGCATCAGTATGAATTTTATTTATAAACATATTTCTTTCTCATTCATATTTTATTTCAACTATAATATAAAAATAAAAGAGCTATAGATTGTTCCATTTCCAAAAGAGATGCACTGTATATTATGGTACGAATTATATATCAGGTCAATTATATTCCATGACAGTGATAATGTTTTCTTGTAACTGGGGGTACTTTTCTTCAACTATTGAAAATTGCCAATAAAACTTGACACAAAGTTTTGTTGCATGAATAGAAAAATTTAAATTTTCAAGTCAGTTAGTATGTTTGTCATCATTCCAAAGGGATATTTCTACATAATCTTTCCCTTAAAGGGATTGGTAATTTGTTCATTGGGAACCTGTGTCTGTGAAAGAGCATAACTTACTCATTGGCATTGTTCAGGAGCAGAATACATGAAAGAAAATCATTTCTCTTGGGATTGATTGTTGAAATGTCAAAAAGAAGCATATAAGTAGGTTTTGTTTAGGTAATATAATAATGATATATTTCACTTCTATATAACTGTAGTCTTACAAAAGTCTTGTTGCAAATGACATCCCAATAAATAATTCATAAAACACCATTTAAAGCAGTAATTCAAATAAAGTCTAGGTATTATATACTTTCTGACTATCTTCTGTATTTGTGTCTTATTCAATTTTCTGTTTCTATAACAGAATTCCTAGGACTGAGGAAATTGAATAAGACCTTAGAATATGGAAAGATCTCCCATGTTCTTGGATAGGCAAAATTAATATTGTCAAAACAGCCATACTATGAAAAGCACTATACAGATTTAATGCCATTCCTATTAAAATTGCAATATTATTCCTTATAGAAATAGAAAAAGCAGTCATGAAATTTATTTGGAAAAATAAGAGGCCCAGAATAGCCAAAGCAATCCTTAGTGAGAAAAGTGAAGTAGGAAACCTCAGAATACCATACATTAAATTATACTACAGAGCAATAGTAATTAAAACAGCATGGTATTGGGACCAAAACAGACATGAGGACCAATGGAATAAAATATAAGACACAGAGACAAACACATATAAATAGTTATCTCATATTAGACAAAGGCACCATAAACATACATTGAAGAAAAGATAGTCAACAAACAGTTCTGGGAACACTGGAAATTCATATATAGCAGAATGAAATTTAAGCCCTATCTGTCACCCTGCACAAAACTCACCTCAAAGTGGATCAAAGACCTAGATATAAGACCAGAAACCCTGTACCTTACAGAACAAAATGTAGGCCAACACTCTAGCAGGTAGGCTTAGGACGTGACTTCCTAACAAGACTCCTAAAACTTAAGGAGTTAAAATCAAGAATCAACAAATGGATTTCCAGTATTCCCAGCAACATTTGTTGAAGAGGCTATCTTTT
This sequence comes from Sciurus vulgaris, assembly GCF_902686455.1. NCBI lineage: Eukaryota > Metazoa > Chordata > Mammalia > Rodentia > Sciuridae > Sciurus > Sciurus vulgaris. The sequence goes on along the minus strand of NC_136471.1, from coordinate 10,402,496 downwards.
CTCCATTGTATGTTTTTGGCACCTTTGTCTAGTATGAGGTAACTCTATTTATGTGGGTTTCTCTCTGTGTCTTCTCTTCTGTGTCATTGGTCTACCTGTCTATTTTGGTGCCAATACCATGCCATTTTTGTTACTATTGCTCTGTAGTATAGTTTAAGGTCTGGTATTGTGATACCTAGGACTGAGGAAATTGAATAAGACCTTAGAAGATGGTCTGATTCACTCTTCCTGCTAAGGATTGCTTTGGCTATTCTGGGCCTCTTTTATTTTTCCAAATAAATTGCATGATTGCTTTTTCTATTTCTATGAGGTATGCCATTGGGATTTTAATTGGAATTGCATTGAATCTGTATAGTGCTTTTGGCAATATGGCCATTTTGAAAATATTAATTCTGCCTATCCAAGAACATGGAAGATCTTTCCATCATCTAAGGTGCTCTTTAATTTCTTTCTTTAGTGTTCTGTAGTTCTCATTGTAGAGGTCTTTCACCTCTTTTGTTAGATTGATTCCATATGCAGCAAAATGAAATTAAACCCCTATCTCTCAGCCTGCACAAAAGTCAACTCAAAATGGATCATGGACCTAGGAATTAGACCAGAGACCCTGCATCTCATAGAAGAAAATGTAGGCCTGAATCTTCATCATGTCGGCTTAGGAACAGATTTCCTTAACAAGATGCCCAAAGCACAAGAAATCAAGGCAAGAATCAATAATTGGGATAGATTCAAACTAAAAAGCTTTTTCTCAGCAAAGGAAGCAATCAATAACATGAAAATAAAGCCCACAGAAGGGGAAAAAATCTTTACCACATGCACATCAGATACAGCACAAATATCCAGAATTTATAAAGAACTCAAAAACCTTAACACCAACAATACAAATAACCCAATCAATTAATGGGGTAAGCAACTGAGCAGAGACTTCACAAAAGAAGATATACGATCAATCAACAGATATATGACAAAATGTACATCTCTAGTATTTAGAGAAATTCAAATAAAAACCACCCTAATATTTCATCTAGCCCCAATTAGAATGTCTATTATCAAGAATACGAACAACAATAGGTGTTGGAGAGGATATGGGGAAAAAGGTACACTCATATATTGCTGGTGGGGCTGCAAATTAGTGCAGCCACTCTGGAAAGCAGTGTAGAGATTCCTTAGAAAACTTGGAATGGAATCACCATTTGACCCAGCTATCCCACTCCTAGGTTTATACCCAAAGGACTTAAAATCAGCATACTACAGTGATGTGTCCACATCAACGTTCATAGCAGCTAAATTCACAATAGCTATATTCTGGAACCAACCTAGATGCCCTTCAATTGATGAATGGATGAACAAACTGTGTTATATATACACAATGGAGTATTACACAGCCATAAATAATAATAAAATGATGGCATTTGCATGGATGCCAATAAAATGGATGGAGTTGTAAAGTATCATGCTGAATGAAATAAATCAATCCCCCAAAACCAAAGGCCACATGTTTTCTTTGATAAGTGGATGATGATACATAATCAGGGTGGTGGGTTAAGGGAAGAATGGAGGAACATTGGATTATATAGAGGGAAATGAGGGGAGTGAAGTGGACTGGGAGAAGGAAAGATAGTGGAATGAGCCAGATATCATCACCCTATGTACATTTATGATTATATGAATGGCGTGACTCTACACCATGTAAAACCAGAGAAATGAAAAGTTGTACTCCATTTGTCTAGAATGAATCAAAATGCATTCTGCACTCATGTATAACTGAATACAACAAACAATAAAAAATCTTTAAAAATTTTTTAAAAAACAAGAAATGAGATGGCATCAAACTTAAAAGCTTCTTCACAGCAAATGAAACAATGGTGATTGTGAAGAGAGAGCCTACACATCTGGGAGAAGATTTTTGCCACCCACACCTCAGATAAAGCATTAATTTCCAGAATACACAAAACTAAACAGACAATTCTTAACAGAAGAAGTGGAAATGGTCAACAAATATATGAAAGTTTGTTCAACCTCTCTAGCAGTTAGAGAAATACAAATTAAAACTCTACTGAGATTTTACCTCACTCCTGTCAGAATGGCAATAATCAAGAATACAAGTAACAATATATGTTGATGGGGATGTGGGGTAAGGGTTTATTCACACATTGCTGGTGGGACTGCAAATTGGTGCAGCCACTCTGGAAAGCAGTGTGGAGATTCCTTAGAAAACTTGGAATGGAACCACCATTTGACCCAGTTATCCTACTCCTTGGTTTATAGGCAAAGGACTTAAAATCAGCATACTACAGTAATGCAGCCACATCAATGTTCGTAGCTGCTCAATTCACAATAGACAAGCTATGGAACCAGCCTAGGTACCCTACAATAGATGAATGGATAAAAAAAATGTTGTACATATTTACAATGGAATATTACTCAGCCATAAAATAGAATGACTTTATGATATTTGTCAGTAAATGGATGGATCTAGAAATTATCATGCTAAGTAAAATAAGTCAATTCCCAAAAACCAAAGGTCGAATGTTCTCTCTGATGTTTGGGTGCTAACACACAACAAGGGTTGATGGCATAGGGAAAGAATATAATTTCTGTGGATTAGACAAAAGAGCTGAATGAAGGGAGATGGAAAGGAATAGAAAAGTCAGTGGAATGAATCTGACATAACTTTCCTATATATATATTTGAATACACCACAGTGAATCTCCATATCATGTACAACGACAAGACTGGAATCCTCCATGCAAGTATAAAAATGTCAAAGTAGTATCTACTGTTATGTATAACTAAAAAGAACAAATAAAAACTGCTTAGGAATGGAAATCTTATAAAAAAGTGATTTATTTTTATTACAGTTCTAGAAACTGAAAAGTTCAAGTTCTTGCATCCAGTAAGGGCCTTCTGTTTTAACTCATAGTGGAAATTGGAAGGGAAATGGGCATTTCTTTCACCTTGCTTTGTTTGTAGTTGAGTACATTTCCCTTGACTCTGTAGATTATAACTTTCTTGAAAGCAGAGATATATACTAGTCATATCCAGAACTTTTGTACAGCACTCACATATATATGGGTGACTCCATAGTGTTCAAAAAAGATAAATCTCAAGGGATGAATTTGCTGTGTAACAACCTGTTCTTTTAGAAACTCATCCAATTCAGTCCCTCATGCAAAAGAAAGAGAGGCATTTCATCATGGCTCTGTCCCCATGATCTGAAAACCTCCTACAGGACCCACCTTTCATCACCACCACATTGAGGGATTAAGGTTCTGAAGCATGAACTCTTGAGGCATATACTCAAATCACATCTGACTGCTTATTATTATGGCCTTTAGCCAGCACTTTAGTCTTCACTTTTCCTCTGGAGTGACCTAGAAATTTTCTTTTAATCCGTATGAGTCCTTTGACTGCAACTGCACTTAGCATGCTGTAGAGAATACTCATGTCTGCGTGTATGTTTTTACCCTCTATCATTTTAAGGAAGCAAGTGGTCCTTAGGATGTACTAATTGATAATTCCCAGCCAATAAATAAAATGTATTACTTTTTAAGATTAAAATCAACAGGGTACTTATGAAACCACCATGTTGTGAGTGTTTTACAAAAGCTCAAGATATAGTTAATGCATATATCTGCTTTCAATAGAGTTACAATCTGCAGAATTGAGGGAAATGTTTAACCATTGAAAACAAAACAAAAGAAACAATTGCTCTTTTAGAAGTTTCAGCAAAGTGCTACTGAGGTACAGAGGAAAGAGTTGAGGCTTACAGAAGATGTCACAAATGAGCCACTGTTTGATCTTCAACTCCTAAGTTACTAGACTTTAATAGAACTATGTATAAAGAAAAGAGGCGTGACTTTTTGTGGAGCGTGTTTGGGAAGTCCTGAAAGGCTCATCAAGACTAATCAACATTGTTCTTGAGACTCTAGCCAGAGCAATTAGACAAACCAAAGAAATTAAAGGGATACGAATTGGAAAAGAGGAACTCAAACTATCCCTGTTCACTGATGACATGATTATATATTTAGAGGAACCTGGAAATTCCACCAGAAAACTCTTAGAACTCATAAGTGAATTCAGTAAAGTAGCAGGTTACAAGATCAATGCTCATAAATCCAATGCATTTTTATACGTAAGTGATGAATCTTCAGAAAGAGAAATTAGGAAAACTATCCCATTCACAATAGCATCAAAAAAAATAAAATACTTGAGAATCAATCTCACAAAAAAGGTGAAAGACCTCTACAATGAGAACTACAGAACACTAAAGAAAGAAATTAAAGGAAACCTTAGAAGATGGAAAGATCTCCCATGTTCATGGATAGGAAGAATTAATATTGTCAAAATGGCCATACTACCAAAAGTGCTATATAGATTCAATGCAATTCCAATTAAAATCCCAATGATGTACCTTACAGAAATAGAGCAAGCAATCATGAAATTCATCTGGAAGACTAAGAAACCCAGAATAGCTAAAGCAATCCTCAGTAGAAAGAGCGAAGCAGGGGGTATCGCAATACCAGATCTTCAACTCTATTACAAAGCAATAGTAACAAAAACGGCATGGTATTGGTACCAAAATAGACAGGTAGATCAATGGTACAGAATAGAGGACATGGACACAAACCCAAATAAAGACAATTTTCTCATTCTAGACAAAGGTGCCAAAAATATGCAATGGAGAGAAGATAGCCTCTTCAACAAATGGTGCTGGGAAAACTGGAAAACCATATGCAACAGAATGAAATTAAACCCCTATCTGTCACCCTGCACAAAACTCAACTCAAAATGGATCAAGGACCTCAGAATCAGACCAGAGACCCTGCATCTTATAGAAGAAAAAGTAGGTCCAAACCTTCAACTTGTTGGCTTAGGATCAGACTTCCTTAACAGGACTCCCATAGCCCAAGAAATAAAAGCAAGAATCAACAACTGGGATAGATTCAAACTAAAAAGCTTTCTCTCAGCAAAGGAAACTATCAGTAATGTGAAGAGAGAGCCTACAGAGTGGGAGAATATCTTTGCCACTCATACTTCAAATAGAGCACTGATATCCAGAATCTATAAAGAACTCAAAATACTCTACACCAAGAATACAAATAATCCAATCAACAAATTGCCTAAGGAAATGAACAGACACTTCCAAGAAGAAGATATACAAGCAATCAAGAGACATATGAAAAAATGTTCAACATCTCTAGTAATAAGAGAAATGCAAATCAAAACTACCCTAAGATTTCATCTCATCCCAATTAGAATGGCGATTTTCAAGAACATAAGCAACAATAGGTGTTGGCGAGGATGTGGGGAAAAAGGTACACTCATACATTGCTGGTGGGGTTTAAATTAGTGCAGCCACTCTGGAAAGCAGTATGGAGATTCCTCAGAAAGCTTGGAATGGAACCACCATTTGACCCAGCTATCCCACTCCTTGGCCTATACCCAAAGGGCTTAAAATCAGCATACTACAGAGATACAGCCACATCAATGTTCATAGCTGCTCAATTCACAGTAGCCAGATTGGGGAACCAACCTAGATGCCCTTCAGTTGATGAATGGATAAAGAAACTGTGGCATATATATACAATGGAATATTACTCCACCATGAAGGATGATAAATTTATGGCATTTGCAGGCAAATGGATGAAATTGGAGGATATCATGCTAAGTGAGATAAGCCAATCTCAAAAACCTAAAGGACGAATGATCTCGCTGATAAGCGGATGAGGACATATAATGGGGAGTAGGAGGGGTTAGCGTTAGGGCTAGGGTTAGGTTTAGTGTTAGGGATAAGGAGGGTGGTAAGAATGGAGGAAGGAAGGACTGTATAGAGGGAAAAGAGGGGTGGGAGGGGTGGGGGAAGGGAAAAAATAACAGAATGAATCAAACAACATTGCCCTATGTAAATTTATGATTTTTAATAAAAAATGGAAAAAAATAAAATAAAATGATGTTAACATTTAAAAAAAAAGACTAATCAAAATATACTTTTGAAAATATCAAATATAATATTAACACAGCAGTCCCTTCTGAAATAAATGTCTATGTCAGAAACACAGTTTCAAAAATGCAATTTTCAAAGTTGTGTTTCTTCATGCTTTTATAATGACCACAAAGAAAACGTGCAGAATTTTAAGGAAATGTCTAATATATTTTTTTCTTTTACTATTTATCTCAATCCTCTTATACTAAAATGAATCATCTGCTTCTTTTTGTATGTGTATCCAAGTTCTGTATATACACACTTGTTGATTAGTGTTGCACAGGAAGGTCTACAAGTATCCCATCATGGGGCTCTTCTGGATTTAGTATATTTGAGAGGCAGTCTATTCTTTGAGTTTGCTTGGAAAGATGTTTTTATAAAAGACAGAAGACTTACTATGGCACTAACTTGCACTTTTCTATTAGTGGACAGAAAAATCTCAAATATAGATAATTTCATATTCAAATGAGGCTGAATTACATGCTGCCTCAGTAGTAAACAGATGGATTTTACTTTGGGCAGAATCAGCTTCAGTATTAGCCTTCTGTTCCATTATTTATCTAGGGCTACAAAATGAAATTCATTCATACTTCAAAATATGCATTACCATTCATGAAACAGATCTGCCATTTTGGAGAATATAAAGGCGTGTTTTCACAACTTTTCCATTTAGATTAATGGGACACTGAGAAAGTTCACATATTGTTTATCAAACATGACATCAAGCTTTAACACACACAATGGTGTTTATTTTCAATAGATTTTTAAAAGTTATTTAAAATGACTTATTCAGGGAACTAGAGTGTTTTCCATTCATCTTTGAAGAAACATAAATCACAGCATGAAAAGTGCTGTTAGTTTCACAAAATAATTCCGAAAGGGAAAAACATGAATTGGTTGTTTTACATAATAGAATCAAAGCAATATGTTGTGATTAATTTTTACTGTTCAACTACTTGAAAAAGGTATGTGCATTCAATTCAAACATTATTCTGAATAAATGTGCACTTATTAAACCACCAGAAAAAGGAATTTTGGTCTTTAAGATCACAATCTTGTTAATTCCAGTGTCCCCACACAGGACTAGAATGTAATAGATATTTTTAAATAATGAAGTCACTTATATAAGAATATAAGACAATGACTACATGTTGCTGTTAGATTTTTTTTCCCAGATTTAATTTTTGTTATATTTGATGTGTCTAATCTTTGATTTGATTAATACTGTAAATAGACTATCACAATACCTTGGTGATTATAAAAACATTCATGTCACACATACCTAAGCAACCCATTTTAAAATTTGAACATTAGATGTATCCTGATATTCAAGTATGGAATGTGTTGAAAATGAAAAACAAAGATATTGAACATGATATCAAATTTAGTTTTAGGCATTTAAGAAATTATAAACTTTCAAAGGAAATTGATGAAATATGTCATATTAGTTTTATACTGTTACACAACAAATTACCATGAACTTAATAGCTTAAAACAATATCTATTATTTCAAATTTCTGTAGGTGAGTAGGCTAAGGTAGGGTATGCTGTTGTTAGTTGGGTTCTATGATTTGGGTCTCAGGAGGTGGAAATCAAGTGTTTTGGAAAAACTGGTTTCTTATTTGATAGCCCTGAGAAGAAATGTGTTTTCAAAATGTGTTTAGCAAAAATGTTTCTCATGGCTGTAGTTTTGATATCCCCTTCCCTTGCTATGTGCAGGCAGCAGCTGGTCTTGGAGCCTTCCCAGATTCTTTAGTACATGACCTCCCTCTTCAAATCAGCAACAATGACTACAATCCATCCTATGCTTCATATCTCTCACTTTCTCTTCTATGACTATCTGAAGAAATGTCTAATTTTAAAGGATTCTTATGATTTTGTCTTATCCACCCTGATAATCTTATTTGAAGGTCAACTGATTTGGAATCTTAATTACATTCACCAAATCCTTTCACTGAAGTACCTAGATTAGTATTTGAATACCTGAGACAAAGTGAATAACTAGAATGAGCGGCCATAAATTTGGGGGGCTACCAAAGAATTTTGCCAGCTACATATGGGTTCCACAAAGTCAGGAACAAATTGAGCAAAGAGGGGAGTAGTAATTTTAAAAATGTGGCCTCTATATAAGAGAGAACAGAAGGGAAGTCATCATCTTAGATACCGGTCCATTCTAGAACAGAAGGACTAGAGATACCTGAAAGAAGTTCTTGAGAGAAAAAAATAGATGCATTACTTTGTATCTTTGAATATTTGATGAAATAATATTGAAATGCCCTTATAGATATGGCATATTGAATATTATTTAAATTAAATTGAAGTAAATCATTAAAAAGATGGAATACTAATTCTAGGATATAAGAAGTTGCACAAAAAGCAAATAAAATTATAGTTCTTTATGTGTCTTAATTGTGAAAAATATTTACATGATCCTGATAAATATAAAAAATTGATATTAATTTCACCAAGTCTAAATTGAATTATACTGATGTTATGAATTAGATGTGAGGTGTCCCCCAAAAGCTCACGTGTGAGACAATGCAATAAAGTTCAGAGTAGAAATGATTGGGTTGTGAGAGCCTTAATCCAGTTAGTGAATTGATCCCCTGATGGGGTTAACTGTGAGATAAGTAAAGACAGGTAGGGTGTGCCTGAAGGTGCGTGACTCATTGGGGGCATGCCTTTGGAGTTTATATTTTGTCCTTGTTGAGAAAGGTTCTCCCTCTGCTCCCTGGTGTAATGTCTTTAGCTGCTTCCCTCTGCCACACTCTTCTGCCATGATGTTCTGCCTCACCTCAAACCCCAAGGAATAGAGCTGGCTGTCTATGGACCAAGACCTCTGAAACCATGAGCCCCCTAATAAACTTTGCTCTTGTCAGGTCTTTTAGTCACAGCAGCGAAAGACTGACTAAAACAATTGATAAGATTGCAAGAGAGATCTCACACACACAAACACACACACATATGCAAAATTTGTGGTGATCAATATATATTCATTGATCTGATCATTAATCATTGTATGCATGTATTGAAATATCATACTGTATTTCATTATCCCATAAGTATATGTATAATTATCATGTCAATTTAATTTTTATATAAATAATTAATACAGTTTTTAAAGTGGAAGTAAGGTAAAGCAAAGTAAAAAAATTAAATTTTTATCTACCATAAAAGGAAATCAATCAATAATAAATGCAAGTGAAAAATACAAACATGGCAATCAAAAGAGTTCTTTCCAAAAAAGTCTTAGTACATAAAAGAAGTAAGTGATAAAAGAAGAAAATTATTGCTTTGGAAGGATGCATGGCACTGTTCTTTTCCCTTATATGAACTTTAGTGCTTTTGGAATTTTTATATTCTGCTCGTAATTTACATTTGATAAATATTAAACTAACTTAAAATATATATTTTATAAACATGTACTTTGGTCAGTAAGAGATTATGAGACTACACTTCAAACTTCAGGAAACTAACCAGTCTCAAATTTTACTTTCCAGTGTTAGTAAATTTTAGTCAACCCCCTTATTGCAAGAGATCCTTTCCTTGTGAATGACTGAGACTGTGAATAGAATAAACTCTACATATATACCAAGATTTTCCTATACATCGAAACCTATGACAAAGTTTGATTTATAAATGAGGCACAGTAACAGACTACCAACAATAACTAATAATAAAATACAACCATTAAAGGAAAATACTATCATAAAAGTTAGGTGAATGTGTTCTCTCTCTCTCAAAATATCATATTGTAATGCATTCATCCTTCTTAAAGAAGTAAATGTTAAGAGATATATTGTACAACTTGGTGAGGATGGTTAATAATGATGTATACTTGAAAACTACTATCAGTAGATTTTAAACATTCTTACCATAAATAAATGATGAGAAACTGTGAGGCAACACACTGTTAATTACTTTGAGTTAGCCATTCTACAATGTATACGTATTTCAAATAAAAAAGATGATGTGAAATTACACAATATGATGAGATGAAGTGAATTAAATGCTTAGATACGGTGACATGGTCAACTGTTCACCTTTTGATGATATGTCAGAAGCAGGATCATCTGCTTTGTGTGATACTGGATTGTTGAGACATGTTGAAGATTGTCAGATAATATATACATCATGCACATACTGAAAAGAGGGATGGTTTTTGTCCTACTTGGGAAGGAATTGGAAGGTGTGAGATTTCATTATGCTACTCAGATGGCGTGAAATTCTAAAATTATAAATTTTTCTTTCTGGAATTTTCTATGTGATATTTTCAGACTACACTTGACAGGATAACTGAAATCATAGGAAGTGTGAAGGGCGAAAATAGTGTTACTCTGTTCAAATGCATATGTTCAGCTAAGAGGGCAGCATCACCTGCATTAGTTAAATTAATACACTAGTAACTGGCTAAAATCTAACTTCACTCATTTATCTGACAAAGCAGCATTAATTAATAAATGCTCACATAACTTCACCATTCTTGTTGAAGCTTGCAAATTCTAAGTATTTTGCCAGTCTCAGCATCATGATAATCTTTTGTCAAGCTTGGAATCAACATTTTGCTAATATGTACTAATGATGATACTACTGAAAGTCAATTAGCAAGTCTTTATATTGAGAGGAGAACAGTCAACACAGGCATCCTCCACTAATATGCTAATATGTATTAGACAGTTGCCAGGCAACTTCTAGTCCCAGCACAACTTTGCTAAAAGTTGCCTTGCTCAGCAAGAAGGGAGTATTTTAGTACTTCACTTTAATACTTCAATTGCCTCTTCCAAGCCAATTGTAAAAATTCATGTGTGATCTCAGGAGATTCTTTAAAACAAGTCAGTAAGTTCAAGTGATATGAAGAATGTAAAAGAAAAATTTTGTGTCATAAAATTGACATGAGCAAGGTGTTCTGAAGCTGAGAAGGAGCTTTGGGCTATTGTTAATGTTGAGATTGTTGCTTGTACGTGATATTAGGACATCACTTTTTACAAGTATAAAAGCACACACACTCGCAAAGTAAATTAAAAAGTCATTATATGGAGAATGCAGCAGTCAATAAGACATAGTCTCCTATTACAAATCATTGGTCGTACTTTTATTCTCAGTACTTTTTATTGCCTTGCTGTATTTTGAATTTAGCACATTATTATTATTTTGAACAGTATGCTTCAATGTTAAACAAATTAGAGAAAATATATAGTTATTAAAGTTTGAATTTTATTATTTAGAGATACAAAAATACTGTATATATACAACATAGCTATTGACTTATTATCAAAGTGTAATATTTCTACATCAAAATTCAACATTCAAATGTCTCCTGAATTCCTGAGACTCATTTTATTATTTTTAGGAGTCAGTATGACTGTATTCTAACCTACCAAATAAATTTTTAATTTGCTTTTGGAGGAACAATGGAAAGGAAGATACACTTAACATAAATTCATTCTACAAAAAAATTGGCTGGATCACATCCCTTCTACTTTGGAAAGGAAAGCTAACAACAACAAAAATCACCATATTTTGTGTCTATTTTCATCTTTTACTTTCAACTGTAATACTTGGCTTAGCTAGTATGTCCTGTAAAAAATGCACAAGCTATTGATTTTACATTTTGTTTGAGACTGTTATATCTCCTTAAAAATTTAAGTGGACCAAACTTATTGTCAACAAATATGCCAGTGGGCAGATAGAGCATCTTTCATAATTCTTTTTGAAATGTCCTGAAGAACCACAATAGAAAGGTCCTTTAATATGTTGTGTTAAAAGCATATGAAAAACAGTAAGTATGTGGTGTGGAGTCTGTGAATGCCAAGAATACACACATATTTAATGAGCATAAGAAAAATCTGTGATTGGTGGTTAGAATAACATCCCATGTTAGAAGTTATTTTTCACATACTCAGCCACAAAAATAATTCCTGTTTTGACCAAAGGAGATTATTACTTAGGTAATTCAATGCATACACACTCTAGGTAATTATATTAACAATTATAATGTCATTTGAATTTTAAATATCTTCTTTCTAAAGCTATATAATTTTGCTGATAATCATAAAACATTGTTTATATGTTATCCAGTACTGCTATCACGTCTATGTTTGAAGCAGATATCATTATCCAAAGCCCCTGTGAAAGGAAGATGACAAGACAGAATTTCATTCTCTTTGTTGTTAGATTAAGGCACAGAAAATAAAACATACTGGTTTTCCCATATAAAGTGTTCCCAAAACTGTGTTGTGATTCAAATTCAAATAATTGACTCTAGTTTATTCTCAAGGATTAAGATCAATTCACTCTGATGGGAGTAGAGGGACATAGGTTTTTGTGCACAGATTTTTCTATTTACTATCTTGGGAAATATGCCAAATTATGGCAAAAATCATGATTTTCATGTGTCACGATTTTGTCCTATGATGAAAAATTTATGGTGAATTCTGGCTGGAAAATAAATAGGTCAAGTGTACTTTAATGGATTCTATGAATGATAATTTATTTCATGTTCATATCCATATTAAAAGTCAAATAAAGGTCTCATATCAAATGGCAGGTTACCCTTAAAATGTTGAGTGACACTATTGCTTAGATTCATGTTGAGTCTATCATTCAATTTTTCTTTTTACTAAAACTCTTTATAGGACTTTTCTTCATTTCCTTGGATTCAAAACCAATAAGTGGTCAGGTTCTAGTCAATATTTTGCATACTACATCAACAATGGACCTTCCTTTGTTTTTTTTTTTTTTTTTTTTTGCAATATTAATTTTCTTCTTTACTGTGCATACCAAATGCCATTGTCTGCAAAAGCAGATCAATAGGTTTTTCTTGTTGTAGATCCCATAAGATTTAGTTTATCCTCTAGGCTGTCCCTCTTAATTTCAATTACATAAAAAAAAATTGACAGAGCACATATGTTATTCTGGTCAAACTTTTTTTTTTAATATTGATCTGTAAATAATGAAAATGCACTAAAATATATGTCAACGGCACTAGAATTACTGACATTACTGATTACAGTTCAGTTCTCTACATTTAGGTAGTCTTGAAGACTACCTAAATGCAATTGTCTTTACAATTTTTCTATATTTTTTTTCCACAACTAAATCCTCTTCACTACTAAAATGGTGCTTTAATGATAATTCCAAGGAAGAAATAAATTGTGCCATGTGTGATCCATTTGAAACTTAGTGAAATTAAGATACCACATGAAAGAAATTACTTACTTCATTGTTGTTAATAATATCACCATCAAATCTTTGCAGCCCAGGTTTGGAAACCTTGCCAATGTATATAGATCAGTAGGTCTGAGGTGGATCTGGAAATCTATTTTTAAAAAAATAAAGAAGCACGTTCAAGTTTTTCTCTTGCAGGTGGTTCACAAGATCAAATATTGCTGTAATATAACTATAACGCTGGGGTTTTTGTACCAGCCATACAGTATAATAAAAATTAAACCCTGTCTCAAATTATAGATTTTAAAATTCTCTATTATTCTTGTCTTCTCAATCACTGATTTGAATATTCCAAATATTGTTTTATTTTGAATACATGGGTTGACCAGATGGTTTTTAGAAGTACTCCCTCCTCTGAAAATAAAATTTTGGAGATTTTGATTCTTCCTGAAAAAATGCTTTCTTTAAATCTCCAAAGGTCCAAATAAAAAATAATGTAATAGATATTTGCTAAATTTGTCTGTGCTGAGTTTGGAATGTTTAAATTTAAACCAGTTTTGTACATAGCTTTTATAAATATCTTCTTTTATATATAATATGCATAGTAAATAGTTGCTGTTACTCACTGCTTCATGTAAAAATAAAGATCATACTGTACATTTTTCATTTAATTAATCTTATATGATAATTAAAGTCTATTTTCAGTTATAGAGGCCATAGAGCAAATCTATCTAATCCACATATTTGTTGTGTTTCTAGTAGATGAATTCTTAATAAGGACTTTTGAACAGGTTAAATTACTGGTATTAAAAGAAAAATTGCTTTCTAAAGAAAGGCAATTGATTTGGTGGCTAATTGTAAGGACTATACAATGTGAAATCCACGTAGTACAATTTTAGTCAGTTTTTTCCCCACTGTGACTGAAAGACCAGAGAAGAAATTTTAGAGGAGGAAAAGTTTATTTGGGGCTCATGGTTTCAGAGTCTATTGTTGGCTGACTCCATTGCTTGGGGTCTGAGATGTGCCAGAACATCATGGTGGAAAGGTGTGAAGGAGGAAAGCAGCCCAGAACATGGTAATCAGGAAGTAGAAAGAGCTCCTCTCACCAGAAACAAAATATAAAATCCTAAGTCAAACCCCCAATGACCCACCTCCTCCAGCCACACTCTACCTGTCTACAGTTACTACTCAGTTAATCCCTATCAGAGGATGAATGCACAGATTATATTATTACTCTCATAACCCAATAATTTCACCTCTAAACCTTCTTTCATTGTCTCACACATGAGCCTTTGGGGGACACCTCACAGCTAAACCATAGTAAGTAGCTAAAAAAAATCACTGCATTACAATGCAGGATTATGGTGCCTCTGAAAAATAAAAATGCATTCCACTAAGTGTCTTATCTTTATGAAAATAAAGATGGGTGTCTAGATTTTTCTATTTCTAGTTCAATAGAATTGTGATTCCAACAAGGAATCACACTAAATGAAATGAGAGAGAACACATAGAAACCACAAAAATGTTTCCTCTTACCTATTAATAAATTTCAAACTGGTTCTAATCACACTGCCTAAAACAGAACAATCAGTCAGAGGTGTTCTCAATAGAATAAATAATTTCCATATTCTAAAGAAAAGCCTAAGCAAAGCACCCACCCTTGGCCCTCTGCTTGAGAATCTGACATTTTTTTTCAATATTCAAAAGAAAAAATATAGTTTTTTGGCTTACTAAGAATATACATAATGTATTTCGTTATAATTTACTCTTTTTCATACCTGGTTTGTGTTTAAGGTAGATTGCTTAAGGCATGCAGCATAACTGAATTTTTCTAAGTATATCTTCTGGAGTCAATCTTAAAACATATTTCAGCTAGATCACTTCCTATCTATAGTATCCTTGAGGAAAGCTCTTCACTCATGGAGGGGCCAGGGAGCAGAGATAGGATGGGAAAGGGCCTCAAGGAAAATGCACCCTTCCAGGCCATGCCTCCTGTAACCCACTTCCTCTGGCCATGCCCCAACTCCCTACACTTAGCACCTGCCCCCTGTCAGTCCATTCCAAATAGGATTAATTGATGAGGTTACAGCTCTCACATTCCAATCACTTTAACTCTGAACATTCCTGAATTGACACAGGAGCTTTTGGGGTGGGGGTACCTAATGTCAAAACCATAAGAGAAGGTCTTAATGTAAAGATTGCATTTAAATTAAAATGAGAATTTTGTAAGGAATCTGTCTTGAGGATATCTGCAAAAAGAGATTTCAAGATAGAACAATAATTGAAAAGGCTCTGAGTTAGAAGTATGCTCACAACATTAAAAATTAATTTAAAAAGGGATCAGTGTGGTCAAAAAAGCTGAAAGTCATGAGAAATTAATTCAGTGAGGTAAAAAGCAGTGAAGGTTTATTGTGGTGATGTTTTTGTATGGTGTGGTGGTTTTTGTTTTTAAGTGAAGTGGGAAAATATCAAAAATTTTCAGTAGCAGAGAATGATCATTTTCTGATATTTTTCACAAGACTGTTTCAACAGTAGTGTTGAAAATAATTTGTGAATAGTGGAAACAGAAGAAGCCAAGACAACAATTAGGTTTATTGAAATTATTTAGGTCTAAGATCATGGTTTTTTAGATAAGGGTGAAATAAGTGGACATGGAGAAAAGTGCATGTATATAGAGAGAATTCTACTGCTTGACCATTACCAAGGTTTTGGCACTGAGTTTTATTTTAATTTTATTAATCTGTCTCATGAGCTTCATGAGCTAGCATGCTGAACAAGTATTTGGTTTCCTTGGTTTTGCAGTACTTGAAAAAATTCACATTTGCCTATTACTGACATTTACAATCATATCATTGCCTACAATTAAAACAATTTAGTTGACTCATGAATGAATTTTAGCTTCTTCAATATTTTTCTAATACCAAGTGCCATTTTCCTAATAATTATTCTTATCCTTGTAAGATGATCCAACATACTATGTATCACCATAATTTCATAAAGTACACTGTTTTCAACCTATTCAATCATACCTCAGAACAATTTTCTCAGAAACATTCATCTCCAAAACAGAACTCAGTTTGATTTGGTGCTTTTAATGTGCTTCACTTACTCAGAGGAATTTTCTGATAGATCATTGTATTGAAACATTTCCATTTTGAAGAATACAAGGGAAGGAAAATTTGGTAGGATTAATTAAAAGAAAATAATAAAGCATATATTGGTATGACAAAATGATGAGATAGACAATGATATCTGTTTTTCAAATATATTATAGTTCATTTTTTCTGGCAGTTATGCAAAAAAATTAGTGGCAAACATGAGCTTTTTAAGGGTATGAGCTGTTTTTTTTTCCTATTTCATCATTTGTCCCTAGCACAGTAAAACTGATTCTTATATTAGTTTAAGAATATTTAAGAGACAAGGGAAGGGGAAGGAAACTACACAAACTTCAAATCAGTTACTCTTGGTATTTTTTTTTTTTTTTTTTTGGTGGTACTTCATGTGCTCTGTTAAGACAAAAATCTATAAATCATTACAGTACAAAAAATGAACATACACAAAAATTTGACTGACTTCATTAAGCTCTTAAGAATCATATATTTTATTTATTAATTTATTATTGTGTGATATATTTATGTAAAGTGTTTCCAGATATGAAATATATGTTGAGGATACAATCAATTCATAGTGAAATGTTTCAATAAGCATGATTGAAAAATTTCAGGTTAAGAGAATGAAAATCAGGTTCAGGCTGGGGCAGAGGTGATGTCAAGGAAGACTTCGTGGAGATGTTTTTAAAAAGGAAGAATGAGAAGGAGTTAGCTGAGAAACAGTGGGTGAAGTGAGGAAGGCAGAGAGCATACTAGGTAGAGGTAGAAGCATTCCTGGAATACGTGACACAGGGAGCCATGAGGCATATTGTAACACCCCAAACTTGACTCCAAGGTGGCCACTCTTGCTTTATTTCATTATAGGTTAGTTTTACATTTTCTTGGCTGTATTTAAGGGACTCATTAGTAAATGATTGTTTTTTTTTTTTTATCTTCTCTCACTCATCAAATTATGAGACTTATCCAGGTCCCTATATGTGTTCATGTTCTTTTACTTTTTATTACAAAAAATATTCCTTTTTATGTCTGCCAGAATCTCTTTATAACTTTTATAACTCCTCTTGTTACTTTTTATTTTGTTGCTTCCAGTTGTGAGACAACATGAATGAGGTTAGTGCTATCAAACAGATAGGGGTTTTTGGATGGACATTTTTGTATATCTTTTGGTTAAATATCTAGGAATTTGATTGCTGGGTCACAAGGCAAGTACACAACTTTAAAAGAAATTGCCAAGAAATTTCCCAAAGTGATTGCCATTTTACACTACCACCAGCAACACAATGGATTACTACTTACTCCACATCCTGTGGATACTTGGAATTAGTAAGGTTTTTACTTCTGTCATTCTTGTTGGTATGTAGTGGTATCCTATTATGATTTGAATGTAATTTCCTTGATGTATAATGATGTTGACTATATTTGTGAGTGTTCATTGGCCATATTTTAATTGCTGTGATAGGAACATTTAAATATTATGTCCATTTTAACTGTGTTATTTGCCATTTAGTATTGAATTATAAGTAAGGTTATTTTATTTTTGTTCATTTGTTTTTTTGATATTGGGTCTCACTTTGTTTTTTGTTGCACTTAATTCTTGGGCTTAAGCAATCTGCCTTTCTCAGCCTCCTGAGTAGCTGGACTACAGGCATGCACTACCTTCCCCAGCTCTTTGTGTTTTCTTTGGAGCCTGAATAGCAGTTATTTATTATATATATGTTCAGAAAAACATATGTTGTGCATTATCTATTTTTCTTCACAGAATCTTCATGAATAGAACATAAAAATTTTAGTCAAAAGTAATTTATTATTTTTATTGTTGTTAATTGCTTTCTTGAATAAAAACTCTGCCTATACTAAAGTTCTATATTCTATAAAGTTTTCTTCTAGAAGGTTTATAGATTAAAGTTGCATACTTATGTTTAGAATCCATCTTAACTTATTTTTTATGTACAATAAGTGGCAATAGTCAAGGTTCATATTTGTCCAAAGTGATACCTAGTTGCTGCAGCATCTTGGGTTAATTTTTTTTTCCTTTTCCCATTGAAGGACTTTAGAATATTATCCAAAAAAATTAAATGGGCATGTAAATCGTGGGTCAAGTTTTAATCATTTATCTATCTGTTAAATTTTCATTCAAGTACATTATGTTTAGATGTGAAGTGTCCCCCCAAATCTCATGTGTAACACAATGCAAGAATGTTCAGACATGAAATGTTTAGATATGAGGATTGTAACTAATCAGTGAATTATCCACTGATGTGAACTAACTGAATGATAACTGGCTAGGTAGGGAGGGGCTGGAGGATGATGGGTCTCTGGGGGTGTGCCTTTGGGTTTTATATTTTGCTCTTGGTGAGCAAAGTTCTCTCTCCAATTCCTGGTTACCATGCCCTAAGCTTCTTTCCTCTACCATGTCCTTCCTTAATGATGTTCTGCCTAGCCTTGGGCCCAGTTCATGGCCATCAATGATCGGAACCTCTGAGACTGTAAGCACTAAATAAACATTCCTACTCTACATGGTTCTTTGGTCACATTGATGCAAAACTGACTATAACACAGCACAATTCTGTCATAATTACTGTAGTTTTATAGTAAGTCATGAGGTCAGATAAAATTAGCCTACTAATTCAGTTGTGCTTTTCCAAATTGCTTTATAGAAACTAGATCCTTTTCATTTTTATATTAATTTTATAATTAATTTGTCTGAAAACCTGGTGAGAGTATTGCTGAGATTAATCTGAATATGCAAATAAATTTGGGAATTAATAAATACCTTAAGCTTTTGGGTATTTCTAATCCATGAGGATGTTAGTTTTTTAAATGTATTTATATATATATATTATTAAAATCTCTGTTCACAATATTTTATTCTTTTTATACTAAAGTTCTTACATATAATTGGCTAAACATATCCCCAATTATTTTGTATGTTTGTCATTGTTGTTAGATTTTCTTTCAAAACCAAATTTTATGCTCTTAGTATATAGATACATTAAATTTTTATAGACTTTTTAATAATACAAACACATTAATCATTTTTCCGTGTTGTTTTTTTTTAATTTCATAGGATTTTCTGCATAAGCACTCATGACCTCTATAGATAAAGATAATTTTACTTTCTTATTTTTTGCAGTGTTGGGGATTAAATCCAGGGCTTCACACATCCATAGCAAGCACTATACTACTGAGATATATTCCCAGGTCCAAATTTTACTTTTTAAATTCTCTTTCAATTTTTTAAATTGCTTTATTAAAATACTTTGGATCTCAAGTAGAATGTTATCTGGATATGATGCATGTGAATATCATTTTCCTTGATCTCCTGAGGAAAGTGTTTGCTTTTCAAAATTATATGCACTGTTAGCTGTAAGCTGCTATTTTGCATGCCCCTAAAGAAAGTGAAGGAGTCCCTTTATAATTTTAATTGGTTGAAAGCTTTTGTCATGAGTGCATGCTTCCTTTTGGTGATCATTTTTTACATTTTATATATTGTATTTTTTCAGTTTTAGCAGTTCCATTTAATTTTTCAAAAATACATGATTTTATTTATATGTTCATATTTTCCTTAGAATTGTTGATCATATTTATAACAGCTAATTGAGTTTTTGTCATTTTTGCTTACTTCATAATGTTTATTATTTCCTTTTTTGTGACTTTTCACTTGTTTTTGTGTCAACTTTAATTTTTCTTTATCATTCCTTTACTAATTATTAATTACTTTTCAGATACATGTTATAATTTTGGTCATCTGTATTTTGCTGCATTTCTTCCAAAAGAGTTGATATTTTTAAAGGACTTATGCATCAGTTCGATCTTTTTCACACTTACTTTTAATAATTGTTGAAATAAATTGTTTACTTTGAGGTCATTTTACTTATTTATTTATTCACTTAATATTTGAGGTGGAATCTCACTATTTTTTTCCAGGTTGGCTCAAACATGTGATCCTCTCACCTAAGTCTCTCAAACAGCTGGGATTACAGGTGTGCACCACCATCCCCAGCTTGGGATCACTTTAAATCTACTTCTTATGCTCTGCTATTTCAGTGTCTTTACTGATTTCCCTAGGTGCTGAAGGAGGGCTTTACATTTCTCAATATTGAAAATGCTTCTCAGAGCCCTGTGCAGTGTCACATGCCTGTAATCCCAGGGGCTCTGGAGGCTGAGTCAGGAGGATAGCAAGTTCAAAGTGAGCCTCCACAAAAGTGAGGCACTAAGCAACTCAGTGAGACTCTGTCTCTAAATAAAATACAAAATAGGACTGGGGATGTGGCGCAGTGGTCCAGTGCCCCTGAGTTCACTCCATGGTAATCCCTTACCAAAAAAAAGAAAGAAAAAGTTTCTCAGTCTTGTATGAGTTCTGAAAATCATTCACCTTCTTGGTGTTCTATTGTTCTTCATGGAATTTCTCTCTATGCATGTTAAATTTAACATTTGGTCAAAGCTGTACAGGCTCTAAATATAGATCTTTTATGATTTTTACTATTTAGCTTTCATATCTCTATTACTGGAATTCAAAAGTATACTATCATATGTTGGGACTTCCTTAGCTTGCCCCATAATGCTGAAAGTGCCTCTTGTGAGAAGTTTTTTGTGACTATAGAGCTTATTTAAAAGTTTTCTTTGTTTTTATTCAGTGATTACTATCCTTAAATTCTGGTATCTGAAAATGCATTTAATATGTTTTGTCTGTTTTTAATAGAAGGAAAAAAATCTAGAACCAATTATTTTCTCATGGTTCAATACATCTTTTAATGAATATAAGGTAGAATAAAAATATATTACATATAGTGTCTCACTTAATAGAAAGGAAAGGCTACCATTAATCTTCATAATAGATTAAAATTAGATCTGTCGCAGGAAAACAAAATACAACCTAACTCTATTTTAAAAGCAAATTATGTGGCAGCTATGCAGAAAATAAATTGGAATGATAGAAGTAAGAGCACAAATAAGGAAACCAGATAGGAGAACATTATAGATATTATTGTGTCCCAGACAATATTGATGGTAGTAGAAATAAAAAAGATGTGAATAATATTTGAGACATGTTTTGGTGATAAATCTGTGTTACTGAAGGATTCAATGATGAATAATAGAGGGAGAAAGTAGGTTAGGCAAGGATGAATTTAAGTTTCTCAATTATGTGTATTGGAAGAATATGTTTCCTTTAATTAACATGAAGAATAGTAGCAGAAGAAATAACTTTGGAAGGAAAACATCATTTCACTCTTGTATAATGTAATTGAATATTCTTGTAAGGTATAATAATCATTTATACATATACTAAGAATGTAACTGTAATATATGGTTTGGTAACCCTGGTGTAGCCACAGAAACAGACAAGAAAAGACTTGGAAAATGTTTATCATACTTGGAGATCCCCAAAGGAAGTTATCACATGCTACACAAGACCAAATGGGGCAAGGATTTTGTCAGGTAGAAGAAAGTATGACAAAGGTGAAATCCTGAATTCTGAGTCAGTGTCTTAATTGAGGTTTCCGTGAAAAACAAGGCAGGATGAAGAAAATTGTTTTGGTCAGCTATTTTGCTGATGCAACTAAAAGCATCTGACCAACGCAATTATACTGGAGGAAAGGTTTATTTGAGGACTCACAGCTTCAAAGTTCTTAGTCTATAGAAGGCTGGCTCCATTCCTTGGGGCTTGAGGTGAGGCTGAACATCATGGTGGAAGAGTGTGGCAGAGGAAAGCAGCTCACATGGTGATCAGGAAGTAGAGAGAGACTCCACTCTCCAGATACAAATATGTACCCCAAAGCCATGCCCCCATTCCAATCTTCTCCAGTTACACCCTACCATTTCAGTTACCACTCAGTTAATCCCTATCAGGGAATCAAATCACTGATAGGGTTAAGAGTTTTACAACCCAATCATTTCTCCTCTGAACCTTCTTGCATTGTCTCACACGTGAGCTTTTGGGGGACATCTCATATCCAAACCATAACATTCCTCCCCTGGCCCCCAAAAGCTCACACTCATCTTAGAGTGCAAAATATATTTAGTCCATTTCAAAGAGTCCCCATTGTCTCAACAGTTCCGAGATTGTTCAGAGTTCAATTCTAAAGACTTTGAGGCTCAAGGCACTCTTGCATTGTGAGCTCCAATAAAATTAAAAGCAATTTACAAATGTCCAACACATAAAGGCACTGAGTAAACATTTCCATTTGCAAAACTATGAGCATAGAAAGAAGGCATGGGACAAAAACGACCAAAATCCAGCTGGACAAACAGGTCCTTAGCTCCATGTCTGGCATCTGGTGTACATGGAATTGTGTTGTTCTCTCCAAAAGGCTTGTGAAGCTCCACCCCTGTGGACTTGTTTGTTGCAGCCCAAGTGGCCTTTCTTGTGACTTGGCTGTGCTGGATTCCTGTAGCTTTCCTAGGATGATGTCCCACGTTACTGGTATTTCTTAATCTTGGGGGTCTCCATTGCACCTTCAGCTTCCTCCTCACATCTTCACAAGCTGACTTCTCAGAGAGTTCCCACAGGGACTCCAACCCTGCTACACTTTGCCTGGCCATCCAGGCCTTCTTTTGAAATCTTGGTGGAAGCCTTCATGACCCCCTAACTCCAGCATCCTGCATTCCTGCAAAACCAGCACCATGTGGTTGACTCCATGTTCTGCCACCATCTTGAACAGTAGCAAAGACTCCAGCGACTCTGGCTATAGCAGCCTCTGAATGACTGGGTGGCTCAGCATGTTGAAAAAACTTCATAGGCCCCCTTGTGCAAGAAGGGTGCCCCATTGGTCTCTTCTCAAGAGAAATTTCACCTTTACTTCCTTGAATTTGAGATGGGTGTGGTCTTGCCAGCTCCTGAGATGCCCTCAAGTCATCTTTCTTACTGTATCTAGGTAAAGTCTTCAGCATTTCTATGGTGGTGATAATGTCTTTAACAACTGCAACTGCCTTAGCCCTAGTTTTACTCCTGCCTTTCAAATCCACGTTTTAAAAATCTTTCTGCTCTGCCTTCTGCTCCTGATTATCACAATAAATTTGGCTAAAAGCTACCAGCAATATCCATGCCACTGCCTGAATGATATGCTGTCTAGTAATTTATTTTGCCAGACTGAGAAGTCTATAACGTCTAAAATAAGCCTCACAGAAAGTCTCAGGACATGGGAAAAAGGCAGACAACTTCTCAGCCAGAACATAACAGGAATGGCCTCTATTCCAAATTCCAATAGTGTAACCCTTTTCCTACAAACTGTCTTGAACCCTATCTTCACTGTTCATGGTTCTGTTGGCATTCTGGTCTTCTGAGCTCCTATCAGAATCGGCTATTAAGCTCTGTTTACAACAACCTGAAGCATTTCCAGCTTATACTGCTAAACATCTTAAAATTCTTCCCACAAATTTCAAAAAACTCAAAAATCTTCTGAACCACATGGTCAGGCTAGTCACAGCAACAACCCCACTCTCTGTACCAATTTCTGTTTTAGTGAGCTATTTTGCTGCTGCAACTAAAAGGACCTGACCAGTACATGTATAGAGGAGGAACAGTGCCGGGAGTAGTGAGTAAGAGAAGAATCAAGTTTGGTTCCAACAAGTGGATTTTATTCATGCATTGCACACTTAACATTCCTAATAACAGCAAGTCACAAATACATTGAAGATTCACTCCCTTGTTCACCTAGAGTCCAATCCCCATGGACTTGCTCAATGCAACGTCTCTTAGCCAAGAAGTCAGTCAACAAGACCAAGGGGATGCTTCTGAGCCATAGCCTCTCTCAGTTCCTCCAATGTCTTTGGATATCCTTGGGTGTCCGATAAGCCAGAGGCTGGGTAACAGTCATCACCACGGGAGAGGTGGTTAGTCATCTGGCCTCGGTGACAATGGTCCATCAGCAATCAGTGATGGAGTGGACAGCAGCCGGGGCAGTCAAGAGACAGAGCAATGTGGAGTCCTCTGGTCACGGTGCTGCTGACAGTTTGCTCCAAAAGTCCAGGGGTTTAAGTAGTGATTTTCTGCCCAGTCATGCTCTGGTCTTCATTGATAAAGACCAGAACACGACTAGACTAGGAGCCCCCACTCAAATCATAGATCAAGGTTCATATTGGCATTGTTCAGGAGTGTCATCCTGCCACACAGCAAATTTGTCACCAGGCACCTTTTATGATTTTAGTTTTACAAGTCCAGGCAAATACCAAATACAGCTTATTATTACTACATAACACACAACTATAGCAATTCCTATTATTTCCTTGTCTCATTACAAACAGTTTGTTTGAGAGCTCACAGTTACCTTAGTTCATAGAAGGCTGGCTCTATTCCTTAGGGCTCGAGGGGAGGCAGAACATCATGGTGGAAGAGTGTGGCAGAGGAAAGCAGCTCACATGATGATCAGAAAGCAGAGAGAGGGAGAGACTCCACTCTCCAGATACAAAATATATACCCCAAAGCCACGCCCCAATTCCAATCTCCTCCAGCTATACCCTACCACTTCAGTTACCACTCAGTTAATCCCTATTAGGAAATTAAATCACTGATTGGGTTAAGAGTTTTACAACCCAGTCATTTCTCCTCTGAACCTTCTTGCATTATCTCACATGTGAGATTTTAGGGGACATCTCATATCTAAACCATAACAAAAAGAGCTTAAGAATGGCTTATTTGAAGGGTTTTGGACTGTAAGAATAATCTCTAACTTTCAAGTACTTGACCCTAGGTGTTTTTGGGAAAGGAAAATATTGGTTTGATGTTTGAGAGATAAACAGCTAATTAGAACTACAGAGGTTGCATTGATTGGTTTTCATATGAAAGATTTGCTCCTAAACTGATCTTTGCTTTCTCCAATTGTATATCCCTGGGGCAGATAGTCTCTCCATGGCCAACAAGATTTGTAAGAAGCCAAATCACCATAAAATTCAGAAAATGTAAAAAATAATTAGCATAATAAAGTTAATCAAATGTGCTGATCTGAGAAAAGATCAGATTTAAAATATACATTTAAAAAATTGTTTCTAGCTTTCAATTGCAGCCATGGAAGAATATGATTCAACCCAGGAAGTGCTTTTAGATTTGGAATTCACGAGAGTTCAACACATGTCCCAAAGGAACCACAATATTTAAGAATGAAGTTAAGACACAGAAAGTAAGACACAGTAGGAGGATGCGAAGGACTCATAAAGGAAAATTAAATCAGAGAGGCAGGAATAAAATCAGCACAGCATAATGTCATGAAAGAAAAAGGAAGAAAATATTTTGAAAAGATGGGAGAAATCATATTCATTGAATGCTGCTGAGAGATCAAATAAAACAAATTCATGAAAGATACATTTGATTTTCAAATTATGGAATTCATTGGTGACCTTAGTAAATTGTGTTTTGAGTGGTGGGGCAACAACTAAATTTGAGTGGGTTGAAAAGAAAATAGGAAATGAAATAGATGATAGAGAAGGAAAAAGTAACTCAAATTCATCAGTGGGCAGAAAGCAGAATGTAGTATGTAGAAGGGTTTGATTAAATAATGACTTTAATAATTTGAAAAATACTACTACACATTGATATACTGATAGAAAACAATGATACAATTTTTGTAAATATTGACAAAAGTCATTTTGGACAATATCTATGTGTACACAAACAGACACACATAGCATTCAATATAGTGCCTTGAATTAGTAAGCACTAAATAAATTTTATATATTATTATTTAATAGCAGGAAAGAAAATTTCTATCCATGCATTTCAAGCAAACCAGCCTGATTCAAAATTGGAAGTCTCATTTACTATCTAAACTGTATTCCCTAGGTTACCTGACCTCTCTGATAAGGTTTAGTTAAAGAGTATATAAATACTTCGTAGAGCTTTATTAGAGGTTTAATGCTTGTTTGTTTTTGGTTTGTGATAAATATAGAAATTGAAAGGCACTATTTGTCTATCAAACTATATGTCTCTTGAATTAAATAATTTAAAAATTAGACATGAAACATATCTTTATTTTTTCTATACTTTTTATATTAATGCATTATACTGTGTTTGATGAAAGTGTCATTTCCTGACAAATTGGTAAAAATGTATTACTATACTATACATAATTTAATGAGTGCAGATTTAAAATATAAAGTATGGTGCCCTTCTTTAAATGGATCTTAGAAAACCTACATTTATGAGTTTTTGTGTGAATGTGTATGCATGAAAATGTCTAGATGATAGAAAATAATAATATGACACAACTGATTCCTTGAAAGTACTTACAATCCAGTGTATCTAGTATAACCCAAGCATGTAACATAATATAATTCACAATGAAGCAGCAGTTAATGTACATTTCTCAGGGGAAAAACAAGGACCAATACATCAATTTTGCTAGTCATTGCACTAGAATTTTATAATTTTTTTAAACTTGAATTTATGCTATCGGGGTGACCATTAAGTTGTTCAATCAACCAGTCATCATCACAAACTCACTGTAAGACAAGCCCTGTTCTACTGCTGAAAATATCACAGTTAAAAATGAAAATTACGGTTTCTGTCAAGATTGGGGAAGATATAATATTAAGTAAAATGCTTCTTAATATTAAGTAAAATGTTAATATTAAGTAAAATGCTTCTTAATATTACAATATTTGTAGAATTTGTACAAAATTACAATATTTGATGTTGCAGTTAGTACCATGATGAAAATTTAAAAATGGATAGTTTGTGATGCAATTTTACATTGGATTATCAGGGGAAAACATGATAAGGAGAAATTTGCACAGAAACTCAAAAGAAATGAAATTATCTGGTTGTTGTGACATGCCTGAAATTCCAGAGAATTAGGAGACTGAGATTAGTTCCAGAATAGCTTCAGCAACTTAGTGAGGCCCTGAAAAATTTAATGAGACCCTATCTCAAAATAAAAAGGACTGGTGATGTGGCACAGTGGTACAGCACCCATGGGTTCAATCTCAAACACTGAAAATCAAGTTAGCCATGATGATATTTGTGAAAAGAGTGACGTAGAAAGATTGAACAGCCAGAACAGCATGGGTAATGGTGAGGTCTGCACAGAAGATGGAGACAACATGTGGGATAAAGAGATCATATCTCTAAAGTAGGAAGCCAGAGAGTGATCCAAAGTTTAGGCTTGCTCTTATTAACAACTTACTCTTTTAAAAGCACAACTGTGTCACTAAATCTATCTTAATCCCTTTCAAGGATGTTCCCCCAATTACATAAAGACCTCTCACTAGGTTCTACCTCTTAAAAGTCCCACTACCTCTCCTATCACAAGAGGACTAAGCTTCCAACATAAGAACCTCTTGGGGACACTCAAACCTTATCAATTCATAGCATATGATTAGAAGATCAATGAAATTATTTACTACAGCATACTGAAAAATATGTTCATTGCAGAAAATGATATGAACCCCCTTGCAAATCTGGATTATTATCATGATCAAATTTCTAAAACTTAATGACACAGAATATACTATTTAATTCACCAAGTTTCCATCCTAATTGATTCTCCTAGTACCACCTAACTTTCCTTCATAGCATTTAATGCAGTTACAATTTGATTATTATTTATGCCACCTTTATTTAAAGTCTGGATACCCCAGAAGACTGTAAGCTGCACAAGAACAGAAGCCAACTATATTTTGCAAATTTTATCCCCGAGCCTAATGCAGCACCTGACCTAATATCAGCATTTGACATTTATTAAATAGTGGAAAAAGGTAGTATAAATGAATTTTTACTATGCTAAAATCTCTTCAAGTACTTTGTACATATTAACTCATCTAATCTTCACCACAACCCTATTAAGTAGATATTATTTTCATTTTTCTGACTTGAATTTTGTTTAACTAATTCAATATTTTATTACCTTAAATGGATTAATGAATATAATGATGATGCTCATTTCTGAGGAAGAGATGATGCCCATAGAGCAACAGTCATCTCACAGATACATATACAAACATATACATGCACATACACTCCAAAGGTGATCTTTCTCTTGAGTATAGCAAAAACTCTTAATCTAGACAATGTTCTTATATGAATTTACTGAATGTTTTGCATTTCACATGATTCATGGTTTTATTTATGTGATTCCAAAATCAGTGACCTGATGAGTTTATGAAACCGATTATCATATATTGTTAAATTGATAAAATTAATTTTTCATAACTTATTGATGATTTCAATTCAAAGACACATATGCTTGCAACTAAATGAAAAGGTCAAGGTGTTTTAATGGCATCATAATTACTTATGAATTCAGACTTTTTGCCATTTGCAATGTAATGCTTTACCCTTGGATATTCATTTTCACATATTCATTCACACAATTAGTTTCATTGAAAAATGTATTTAATTAGATGCCTATTAATTTTTTATAATTAGAATGAATCATAAAGTTCATTCTAAACAAGTAGAAGTCTGTGCTATTAAAATATATAGCTGCTTTACTCAATCAGTCTCATATTGGTGAACATTATAATTAAACTACAATGTGCACTTTCAGGTCAGGCTATGAAATTTGTCAACACAAAGCTATAATCCTATATTTAGTCTATACAGCTACTTGGAGAAAAGTAGAAGAAAGTATGTTCTTTTTCACTTTCAATTTCTAGAGAGGGACAATCTTCACCATTATTTAATTTTCCTAAGAGATGAAATTCTGGACATATAAATTAATGTGACTAAGGGAATTAAATAAAAAATACTGTAGGCATTTATCAGAATGTTAGAGGTTAAATGTTAAGATATTATTGTCATTGCCTTTACTGTGTTCTCATAGCCTTGTGGCTTGAGAGACAGTTTTCTACCTCACAGAGGTCCTGGACTAGGCAGAAATTTTCAACATTTCTTATCATAGTTGTGCTTACCACAAGTCAAAATTTGATAGTTGCAAAAAGGCAGATTTTATGTTTAGCTCAGTTGAAGAATGTGCATTATTCCATGTTCCTAATTGTCTCTTATATCCTCCATGTAGATTTGTCCAACAGTGAAACAGGCTACCTTGGGAATTAGCATCTTTTCAGTCAACGCGTTTAATTAAAGGCTGGATTTGTGAACAGTCAACTTTCTGAGTTGTTGTATGACATAATTGTGTATTGGATGCAAGGTTAATCAAGATTGTGTATTGGATGCAAGGTTTAATCTTTAGGATTAAAGTAATTTTCAGAATTATTATTAAAACTTGAACCTTGAGGCACAGATGTATGTGACTTCCAGTAAGCATTATTTTGAGATACGTTCTAAAGGATGGCTGGTGTTGCAAGGTGACGAGTCGTTTCAGAAGGATAGGGTATTCTGCCTAGTGCTATGGTTCAAGAACATGTCAATGTTTGTTTTATTTTCCAGCTATAGAAGAAAGAGAATGAAAGGCAGAGTCAAACTGAAAATAATCTTTGGAATATGTTCTAATGGTTTATCTCCTGCTCCAATGCTGGACAAATCTTCTTTGGAGAATTATGATAATATAACACATAGATATATGAATAAAGTCATCAATTATGGAAATTCATAATATATTTTGTGGATAATAAACAGATTATTAGAAATCAGGACAAGTCCTAAAAATATTAGTTTATGTACATTTTCTCATTATGAGGCATCTTCAGATAGTCAACCAAAAATCTTTCATTTAAAATAAAGGTAATACTGGGTGCAGTGGCACACACCTGTAATCCAAGTAGCTCGGGAGGTTAAGGCAGGAGGGTCATGAGCTCAAATCCAGCCTCAGCAGAAGCAAGACACTAAGCAACTCAGTGAGACTCTATCTCTAAATAAAATACAAAATAGGACTGGGGATGTGGCTCAGTGGTCCAGTGCCCCTGAGTTCAATCCTGTTACCTCTCCCCCCACAAAAAAAAAATAAATAAAAAAGGTAAAGCTGGGCATGGTGGTACACACCTATAATCCCAGCAACTCGGGAGACTGAGGCAGGAGGATTGCAAGCACGAGGCCAGCCTCATCAACTTAGCTAGATTCTAAGCAACTTAGCAAGATGTCGTCTCAAAATTAAAAAAAAAAAAAAAAAAAGGACTGGGGATGTGGCTCAGTGGGTAAGCACACCTGGGTTCAGTCCCCAGTAGAAAAAATAAAGATTATAAAAGAAATATCTTTCTGCATATTATTATGTTTCTTTTATTATATATCTTTTAGGAGTATTTTAAATTTATGCACAATGCCTTGTTTTCCTTTTATATATATATATTTTTAGCTGTCAATGGGCCTTTATTTTATTTATTAATATGTGGTGCTGAGAATGGAGCCCAGTGCCTCACATATGCTAGGTAAATGCTCTACCACCAAGCCACAACCCTAGCCCCAATGACGTGCTTTCCATCCTATAAAATTATCTGCTACTTATGCTCAAAGTAAACAAAGAACCCAGTCATTATGGAATAAAGTCATTGAGTTTAATGAATTATTTCATTGGTATCAAATTCCAAATTATGGCTTCACTCTTTGAAAGTCTATTATTAAGGTTTTACATGAAAGAAATTTAAGGTCTCTAAGGCTGAGAGGAACTCTCCTATTCTTAAGGTAAAATTTGCTTAACATCAAAGCAGTAGATGCTTTCATTTTTGTACTTTTTCATGTTTTGGAACATCTTTTTCACTCATTATTTTCTATTATGATATGTGTAATAGAATTCACAGTTATGAATTATAGTAAAGAAAAAGTAATCATTCAAAACACATCACATTTTAGTTTTGAAATATAAGGGTCCCAACTACATTTACAAAAGATGTAGGATTTTAAATTGGTACATGTTTTGGGGTGTGAATTATAAAGGAATACTTGCTTTTGTTCTTATAATATGATAGGTATGTAACATAAGTGTCATTTATTTTTTGGTGTTAAAGTCCTTTGTATTTGACTTTCATATATTTCTTGTGTTTGTTAATCCCTTATTGAAAATTTGAATAAAATTTAATTAACTTGGATTTACATTGGTAATAACATTATACAAACAGAAGAGTGGATAAAATGTATAATTTTATTAAACTTCTCATTGTACATTCCTCAAAATACACCAAGTAAAATATTGGTAATCTAGCATAATATCATCCTAAATAGAAAAATTGAAGTCTTTATTATATCATGCCTAACCACAAGGGAGTGTATCACAGTGGCATGAGATTAGTAAGAAAGGTATACAAATTAGCACTGGCTTATGCTATATTTATTTTAACCATGCTTCATTTAATCAAGCTTGACATAAGTTCTTATAAATTTATTGCAGTTTTCTGGTTCAATCTGCCTAAAGTTATCATCTTTATATTTCAGATAACAGCATGAGTTTTATTGTTCAAAATATCCTACACAATGTCTCAATATATTTAGACTATTAAAATAATTTATGGTTCAGTTTTCAAATTTTCTTTTATTTAAAAATTTTAAATTTGATTAATTAGTCACCTATCTAATCAGGATTGAAAACAAAATAGCAGAGGGAATATAAAAAAATCATATGTACTCCTGAGGTACTACTTATATTGTGAATTATTTATTCATTTATCTCTTTTAAATACCCCTTTAGATGAAGTTGACTTTTTACCCTAAGTACAACTTTGCCCCACATAATGACATTTCAGTCAAATACAGAGCACATAATATGATGGTGGTCTGATAAGTTTATAATGAAGAAGAAAGACTGCTATAGCCTGGTGATATTGTAGACTTCCTGATGATATGGAACAACATATTACTCCCATGTATGTGATGGTGCTTATGTTAACATACCTACTGTTTCCAGTCATATGAAAGTATACATACATAATTATTTATAGTACAAAAAACTTCATGACTAATCATTATATTACTATTTATCATACTATACTCATTATTAGAGTATAACTCTTCTACTTATGAAAAAATGTTTACTGAAAAATAGTATGCTATATTATACCAGCAGAAGCCTTATATAGTTTGCATTTACCTTGTCCCTTTTGCTTGATTTTATCTTGTGTTGTTCATCATGGGCCTGGGAGCAACATAAATATATATGGTATATTGAATATATTGGGGGCGTGTGTTTGTATGCACATATACACACATACATATGAAGGAAATACTCAAGATATATGTGTGTAGGCATAACAAACTATATGTAAACTGTAAGATATAATGTAAACTATATATCATTTTGGTTTGTATAACTGCACTCTGTGATATTTGCACCAAGATGCAATAACATGATACGTTTCTCTGAAAGTGTCTCAAGTGTTAAGCAATGTAAGAGTGAATCTCTAACTTGTGGATTGGTTCACATTCCATTCAGCTTGTTCTTAACTACCTGTCCTATTTTCTGCAGTGGGCTGAGATTACATTTCAGTTCACTCAGAGTAACTGCTATATTTAAAACCAAATATACCTTTCATTCATCCAAATAATAATAATAATATGAAAAGTGAAAGCACATAACAATGACATTATGACCTGCAGCTGAACATTGAAAGAAATGGGTGCTATGAATAATTTAGTTGAATAACAGAAATAGTAAAGAGAACAAAATCAATTGAACCAGTTACTTGTTATTATACAAAAAGTTTGAATGTTTAAGTATAATTTTTTCACTTGTTACTTTTATAGCATACACTCAATTGTAAAGGCTTTGCACAGTAGAAAATACTGGAGCTAAAGGAAATATGTCCAGAAAGTCAGAATTATTCATGGTATTTTACAACATTCTCACTTCTCTAAACATAACCATGAAAATCAGAATGGTCCAACCTAAAGAAGAATGTAAATTTTTGATTGCTGTTTTTATAAGACTTATTTTATTTTTCCATAAATTTGTTAAAAATGCATTTTAAAAAACTATTCACAATTATTCTAGAAACAATTTTAAAGAAGTTTGCTGATTTATTTATTCATTCAATTTTTATTGCTGGTGATGAAACCCAGGGCCTCCTACATGCTAGGCAGACACTCCAGAGCTGAACTACTACCCAGCTCCAAGAAGTTTATCTTAAAATACATAAATAGGCCAAGAGGTTATTCATGTTAATCTGTCATAATATGCAAAATTGTTATAATATAGCAATTAGATGAAAAGTAATCATTAAACTTCAATTATATAGAGTAGCAAATGCAATTTAATCAGGAATTTTTAAATGGTTTCAAATTATTGAGAATCAAATAATTTTCCTCTTGCCCTTTCAATTACACTTAGAATATATAAATTTAGATTAAAAAGTAGAAATGACATGATGACTACGCACATAAGAACAAATACACCTTTTTTTTTTCATTCCACAGAAGCAGTTTGTTGTTATTTAGAAGTGAAAAGCAGGAAATTTATTTGCAACCTTGATATATAATACTAGTAGCCTTGTATATGATGCAACCATAAACAAAATTGATTGCACCATTGTTTCATTGTTTCAATGTTTTAAAAGTGATTCTAGAATAAGAATAAAATATTTTGAAGCCAATCAAAACCTACACAGAAAAAAGGCAATAGAAATACCTAAGAAATATAAATAACTTCTACTTAAAAGCATTAGACAAATATTTAAAAGTCTTTAAGATTCTGAACAGAGGAAAATGAAAGAGATGAGCTGATAATCAATACTTGATTTAACCCACCCCTCAGGAGGATTTGCCATTAATGCTCTAAGGCAAGAGGTTTAAAACACAGTATTTGCTTCAGCAGGGGAAAGAGAATTGTTGCTGACAAACAGATATAAAAGCAAAATTTATCACCAAACTGTAGAGAGAAAATTGGAAACCTCAAAGCTTCAGTCTGAAGGGCACAGCAGAAAAATGAGCCTTGAATGCTTATGATTTTATCATCAAGGAAATTACCAAATTCCAAAACTACAAGTAGCAGGGGGCTAAAAAGTTAAGGTGAGGTCCTCTGAACAATGATATAAAGATTTCTACAGTTTGTTTTTGTTGAGGAGATGAAAAAGAAAGCTCAGGACCAGCCAGGGGAAGATATCTCAGTTATCTTACCAAGATCCCAGGCAAAAGCTAGA
The DNA here is from genome assembly GCF_902686455.1 of Sciurus vulgaris. NCBI lineage: Eukaryota > Metazoa > Chordata > Mammalia > Rodentia > Sciuridae > Sciurus > Sciurus vulgaris. The sequence continues at coordinate 10,368,284 of NC_136471.1, read as the reverse complement.
GACACTGTCAGACTTTGGATGAAAGTCTAAACTCTGGAATCACAAAGTGTTAAACCTAAAGTCAACCAAGTCTTACAAAATGTGCAATGAACCTCCTATTTAAATTTCTGTGTATTCAGATTAAAGTGAATAGGGTCCATATATGCTTTGCTCACCAGAAGAAATTGGAAGCCATGTGTACAGGAAAGCAGTATTAAGTGGAATTTTGCACATTTTTTATATTGAACTAATGCATTTCCTTTATCAGAACTTGCTTGTATTTCTTGTACTGAGTTGGGACCACAAATCTAAAAGTAAGAGGAAGCTGGGTACCTGTAATTCCAGCGCTCAGGAGACTGAGGCAGGAGGATTGCGAATTCACAGCCAGCCTCAGCAGAAGCAAGGCACTAAGCAACTCACTGAGACCCTGTCTCTCAATAAAATACAAAATAGGACTGGGAATGTGGCTCAGTGGTCCAGTGCCTCTGAGTACAATCCCTGGTACCTCCCCCAATACTATTATACTAAGTATTTGGTCCAACATGAATTTTGCAGGGATATCAACATGCAGACTATCACACCATTCATGAGAGATCCACCCTCATTATCTAATAACATCTCAAAAGCCCCATCTTCTAACACTTTCACAAAAAGGAGTTAAGATTTCAACATGTAAATTTTGGATGGACACAGACATTCAGACCCTAACACATGATGACATAAATTGGGATAATAGGAAGTTAGTGACATGAAAATAATTTTAGCTATTGGTAATTTTATTATATGATCTTATTTTTCTTCTATTACGTTTGTATTGTCTTTAAGAAAATTGTTCTAATGTTACATTTAGAATTTCTATACTTTCCTGAACAGATATTATAGTCTAAGAAAAATATATTATAATAAATGTATTTCCAGGGACCAAGTGTGTGACTTAGTGCTACAGTACTTGCCTAGCATGCACAAGGACTTGGGTTCTATCTCTAAGACCACAAAAAATGTGTGTGTGCGCACATGTGTATACATAGAGAAATTTACACATACATACATATATACATATGATTTGGAAAAGGGAGAAGTGGTATGAAAGTATAGGAAAGTGGCTGGTCATCACTCCCAGTAAGATCCTAGAACTTTACTGGGCCAGCATGATCAGGATAGAACCAGGTATATCATGGGTACAAGTGTGAAGGGAAAGAAAAGAGGTCAGAAGCCCAGTGCAGTAGCCACATGAAAGCCTTGTCTAGCTGCTCATCACACAGATCTCAATGAAGTCTTTCCCTCATGTTCTCCTTGATTTTCTCTCCTTTACCCTCTATCTTCTCTGTCCTTTCTCCTCTCCTTTAACCCTCTACATCGTCACTACCCAATACTGTGAGCTCCTTAAATCTAGATGCAAAATCTGTTATATCTCTATCCATCACTAGAACTTACTACGGTGGAAGGCCCACGGTCAGCATTTAATAAATATTTGGTGTGTGGTTTACACACAAATATATACATGTATGTATATGAAAATGATTGGAAATAGACCATCTATACGTTAGTATGCAGAAATTGTGCTTCAGGAAAGTTGCCAAATTATAAACTATTCACATAATTAATGACACATTTCCAATTCTGAAAATAAACAATAGGAACAGACTTTTCTAACTAATTTTCAAGGAAAATAGGGATATTAAAAACTTCCATTACTAAACATTAATAAAATGACAGTTACCAGAATATTTCACATAAAGATCTATGAAATGTGACCAAAGTTGTACTTCAAGGAAAATGCATCATTCTGGACCCTTTTATTTTTGAAAAAACTAAGGATGAATATTTGTCTCAATACAGTAGGAAAAAATATAGAAAGATACAGCATTATAAATGTATCAATAAGCATCAATAGATAAAGGTCTTTTAAAAAGCCACACAGAGGAGTTCTCTCCTAGGAAAGATACATATTTTCTCATGGTATTTTAAAAAGAACACTGGACAAGAAAGTTTAAAAATTTGGTTATCATTTCAATATGTAAATATTATTCAATATTATTAAACATTTTTTATTTTATAAAAAATTATGTATTATACTGACAGTTTTACCCATATTATAATATTTTAAGTTTGTACAATTTGTCTAATCTACACTCTGAAAAGAAATTGTCATTCCTCCCTTACAATAATTGTTGTAGGCCATTCAGACCCAAAAAGCACAAACTCACCATCTCTAGAGCTGCATTCTTCTCTTTCAGACTTAATGATATTTTTAACTTGCTTATCTCATGTATCATGAATTTTACCCTTTCCAAATCTACTATTTGTTGCTTGGACCAAAACCCTCATGTTTTTCAACAAGGATGATGAAGAATGACAAGCAAAAGGAGTAAGTAGTTGGCTGACCATAACTTGAGTAGTGCTTTGAGATTTTATAGGCAAGTGGATGATACAGACATCTGGCACAGTCAAAGCAATGTCATTTAATGAACTTTTAGAGCCTTTACATTTAAGAGATTACATTGAATCACATACCAGGCAGGAAGTATTCATTATTTCAATCATATTACTGAGTGCCTACCAAATACAAATGTATTTCTCAGTGCTAGGAATATAGTAGTGAACAACACAGACAAAAATTCCCTTTCTGGAGATAGCTTATGCTCTACATTAGGGAAGCAGATCTTAAATGAAAACTGAGATATGTAGTGTGTCAGATAGTGATGACTATTATGTAGAAAACAGTAAATGTTTGGAAGAGTTGAGATATTGCTATCTTAAATGGGATTGTTAGGGGACACCTCTATAATAAGGTGAAGTGTGATCAGGGACTTGAAAATATTCAGGAACTGAGTTATGAAAACATCCAGAAAGAACATTCCCAGGCAGTAAAAAGAGAAAATGTAAAGACCCTGAGGTGGGAGTTTAGTGTAGACAAATATGACATAGAGGCCAATGTGCCTGGAATACAGTGAGCAGAATGAAGAGAAGGTCAAGAAGAAAAGGTCTTTCAAGCCACTGTAAGAGTTTTAGACTTTCCTGCATAAGAAATGACAAGTCTGGAGGTTTTTGAGGATAGACCTAGTGACATTATTTGATCTACTATTGAAGCAATTCTTCTGGACACTCTAATGAGAATGTGGAGAGCAATGAGAGAACAAAAGCAGGAGCCTTTACTATAAGAATGAATTCCAGGTGAAAACATGAATCTTTCTACTTCAGCAAAAGCATTGACCAAGTCCTTCATACAGCAATGCCCACAACAACTGCAAAAAGAAGTCAGCAACACTAAAGACTAGCTTTGAAAATACACTTCAGTATACTGTCTAACAGTGTCTCTATTACAGATGGAAACCACCTTATGGGTATTTTCATTTTGATACAAAGTGTTCTTCTCCTGCTCTACAAAGTATTAAACAATAATATTACGTTTATTTATAACAGTGCCAACAACTCAAATTGTAGGTTATATCTCTTGTAAAAGTGCTGTATGTAAATAATTTTGGCTTTTTAAAAAGGAGCTGTATGATTCTCAGAGACAAATGTCCTTCCTTTATTAAAATAAATACCTTGACACTGAAGCCATAAAACATTTATTTTCTAAGCAGAACCTACCACTGAAACAAAGACCTGTATATCTCTTTTTCTCTTGGGAGAATATTCTATTTAATGACTTTTTAAACCATTTATCATAAATTTTAAAGATTAGGTGAAGCATGAATTTATTAAGGTAAATAATGATTAAAAACCATCAATTAACTCCCATATGAGTTAATATTATGTATATCTTTAAATTCTGTGATTTTCATACTACAACTACCTCTGTTTTTTTTTTATTTTGATTTTTTTTTTTTTTTTTTTTTTTTTTGGTACGGGGAGGTGAACTCAGGGGCACTCGACCACTGAGCCATATCCCAGCCCTATTTTGTATTTTATTTAGAGACAGGGTCTCACTGTTAGTCTGTTTGAATTATTAATACACAAGCATACTAATTGGTTATAGCTATATTAATCTAACCAATATGCCTCAGAACTTTCCTTCATTAACACAGGAATTTGGGGGGAATATTTTATATTCAAACCATATGAATGTTCAAAATACTAATAAACCCATATTATAAATTTTGAAATTAGCATCCACATTTCTTTTGAAATGATTGTGGTATAAATGACAGTTCTGGCCACCTTATCAGCTAAATTTGCTATTTAGTTTATATTTATTCAATAAACAATATTTGAGACAATGTGTTAAGTCAAAACACATGAACATAATATTTTACTTCAAAAGATCTGTCATCACAAAATAAGTGCTTCCGATAAAGCTTTATCTCTGACATGGTACACTTGTGGATTAAAGGGAGAGCAGAGTTCATTTTTCCTGGGAAGTTAGGAGGATGTTCAGGAAAGTCTTCACAGATGAGGTTACTCTTAAAATTAGACTTGAAAGACTAGTGATTAGTCCAAGGCTATTGGTAGATGACATGGCATGCCAGATGTAGGGTTCATCTTACTCAAAAGCACAGAGGTTCCATATGGAAATATTTTAATATATTACATGGGGATTAAAGGAAATTTATTAATTCATTATTAGCGATTTAAGATGATACAATTTGCATTAGATTATATAGTCTTAAGGGGGAAGATGTTTTTTTCTGCTTTGAATTACAAAATGAATGTTTTCTAGACTCATTATCACTGGTGGGATTAATTATCTCAACCTTTCTGGAAAGTAGTTTTTCAGTATATATCAAAAGATTTAAGAATATTCAAACCATTTTTACTGTTATTCCACTTCCAGGAATATATTCAGATTTTTAAACATAGATTTATGAATATGTTTATTGGATTTTTATCAGAGTAAACACTTAAAATGTTCAAATATTTGACAATAGGAAACTATCAGAATAATTTCTCATAAAAATGAGTCAGACATTGATTTTTTTTTTTCAGTATATTTAAGTTGACCAAAAGAATTCATGATGAAGTATTATATGAAATGGTCTTACCAAACCATCACAGAATTTTTCTTTGGATGATTTTCTATATAGGTTTTATCATCCCAGTCAAAATTTGAAATACTCTGAAATCTAAAATATTTTTGAGCTTAGTTTCCAAATTTTGAAATTTTGAGCACCAACATTATGCTCAAAAATTTTGGGATTTTAGTGCATTTTAAAATTGGGTTTTCAAATTATGGATGTTCAACTGGTAAAATCTATGCAGATATTTTAAAGAATCCAAACAAATATGAAATTTGAAACACTTATGGTTCCAAGCTTTTTCAATAAGGGACATTCAATCTGTATTTGTGTACATAAACACACACACACACACACAGATGTATATGACTGCCTGCTTACTTTGCTGCTGATGCTACTGTTCCCTAGAAGAAAATTTACTAAAAATCTAGGGTACAGGGTTTATGAATAATTTCGTTTTTATTTTTTAATTCTAGAATCGGTAGGGATTAGGTATTACTTATCAAAGGGGAAAAAATCTACTTAAAAAGTGAAATTCACCTAACTTTGAAGTAGAGTAAGGAAGATTCAAAACTGAATTGAGTACTTAATTCAGATAATATTCATGTTTTGTAACTGTAGATAGGTTTTTGATACACCAGTACAAACAGTTTGAAAGTTCGGTAACTTGAATCCAGAATTCCTGATATGTTTGCTTAACTTTTTCCTTTGTTCACTTTATACAATGCCAGAACTATTGGATTATTTCAAGTGGTTACCTATATGATGCCAGAGCAATAAATCAATGATTTTTGTTTAACTTCTAAGCCATTTTCTTTGATAACTGGGCACACCTATTAATAAAAACTTATTTTTAGTGTCTCAATTTTTAAATATTGATTTTTCCTTCTCTGATGATAAGGAAAATGTCAATGCAAAGCAAATGTCAAAATGTCAAAGCAAAACAACAAAAAAATAAATCCAAAACTATGTGTAAGAGATTAGAAAAAATAGGGAACAGAAAAGATCAAGTCACTAGAATAACCATGCTAATATGTCAGATTCCTTTTTAAGAGAAATTACACTTACTTCCACTGCTGACAGGTATTTTCAGAAATACATGGCTCAAACCTGAATGTAGATTTGGGGAGAAAATCAATTGAAACTAAGTTTTAAAGGGTACAAACCTTATGTAGAGATAGCTAATTGTCTCTCACTGAATTTATGTATAATAATTAAATGTGTATTTACTTTTTATGTGATTATGTCAAGATAGGTGAAGTGCTGACAACACTCATGAAGATTAGACAACTTTGGAGTAGCATAAACTGTTAAATTCTACAAGCTAGGGATAAGAATATGTTTAAGCTTCAGAAATTTATATCACAAACATAGATAATTTTAATTACCTGCTAGCACTCCAAAAGTATTAGTGTAACAATATGCAGTATTCTTGTGCATATACATAACATGCATCTGAGAATATACTAGGAAAGTTCTGGTTTTGAAAGGAATGTGCGTCTAAGGGCAAGATAGCTTTGGGGTTCTAATGTTAAAAAATTTACATCACAGGCATATTCATAGATAAAGGTAGGTCTAATTTAGTTCTACTTTCATGGTTTTGTTATTATTTTATAATCAATTGTGAGTCCAGCAGAGTGCTTTCTGGATAATATATAAAATCTGACTATACTTGTTTATATGAAAATGGAAAGTCCTTTATGACAAAACAATGTTTTAGAATAGAGGGAAAATATCTCGAAATTGCTAACAGACTTCAATCATTTCTGGAAATGAGTAGTAATGATATTACTAATTGTAGGCCTTGCCATCAGTAAAATTACCTACTAAACGTAATAATCATAATAATCATGTTTTTCCCTGACAACTCGACTAATTATAATAATTCTTTCAAATATATATGGACAACATAATTCATTCCCTCAATTTTCTGAGCTTTGTAAATTTATTTTATCTTTATTGTTTTTTTATATAAAAACATTATCACTATATATTTTTTCCTTAGGTTTATTATATTTGTCATGACTAATACTAAAAACTTCGTGTGTTTTAAAGGAAACTGCAATTTTGCCCTCCCCAATCATTACAGCAGTAAATATTTTTCAAAGTCAATATTCATGACATTATTAGGAGTATTTTGAGTGCTCTTTTGTAATCTAGACATCAAATTTTCTGAAAAGAAGGCAACTCACAAAAAAATCATTAAACTTTCAAGGAAAATATGTCATTGGTCATAGAGTGTCCTAGAACTAGCAAAGGTTTCAAAACAAAACAGTAAACACATACTTATTTACACACACACGCACACACACATACCTTTTTTTTCTACACATTTTAAAGCAAGTCCTCTAAATTTGACTGAAATATTATCTAGTAGTGCCCATTGAAGCACTTAGTTGTGGTACCCAGCTTTATTTTTAAAGTCATTACACCCCAAGTAAAGTCACAAAAAATAAAAATGAAGCCAGATATATTTTTCATCACAGAAACTTTATTCCTAGTGCCATCTTGGTCTGATAGTGGAACATTGTAGTTTCCTTTCATTTCATAGCTCAGAAGGTACTTGAATAAAAAAAAATCAACTACCAATCAAAATATGCATATAATATATCCGTATATATACACACATACATACATACATATATGTTTTTGTTTCATTTTGTTTTCATTACTCTAGAACTCATTTCTCTATTCTTGCCCATCATATGTTTCTCAAAACCTGATTCTATACTATCTGCATATCATATGTTTCTCAAAACCTGATTCTAAATGTGTTTCAAGAGAATTATAAACCAAAGGCTTTTTACTAAAATACGGTCAATAGTCAAAGCTATAGTCAAAGTCAAATCCCTGTTCTAGTACTAGTGTATTATTAACTAAGAAACTATGAAAAGGACATACATCTTCAAAGTAAACAACAATAAGAAAATCAGAAATAATCATTAAATAGCAGCTTAGTAGAATTTATTTATAAAGCTGTAAGTTCATTCAAGAGACAAAACAAGTAAATTCTATCATGCTTACTAGAGAGCAGAGGATAAATATAGAAAAACTATGAACTATAAATCAACCTACACCCATGGAAAAAATAGAAATTTATGTCAAATAATTCATACAAAGTAATATAAAAAAACAGACAACTTTGCATCAAAATATGTCCACACTTGCAACAAACAATAAATCTAATGCCAAATTATTCTACACCATAAGAATATTTTGTGGAAATATGCCAATTAATTTACCAATTTAGAGATATTTTTATATCAACAATAGATAAATATAATACAAACATTGAAATGAAACTCATGATATATGTATAAAAAATCTAGAAATCAAATAGAACCATGTGCCAACCAAGCATAATTCGGTACAAAAAATAAGACAATATTTAAAACGTAAATTGGTTAAATATTAAGAAAGCTACTAACATAATATATCCATCAAATAAAACAAATGGCAGTCTGGGGAGATACTAAAAATTTGATCATTAAAATTTAGTTACCACTCTATATAAATACTAATTCCCCAAAACTTAAAAATAGGATTTTTCCTAGAAAAGGTAAAACACAACTGCATTTGCATTGAAAAAATGAGCCTCGTTATTCCTTGATTTCTGAAAAAAGATAGAAAAGGAACTGAAATAGAAAACATAACAATTTCAAAAGTAATCATTATTTTTCAAAAATGAAAAGGATAAAATAAAAACTGATATTTCAAGTTATATCTAAAGCAGAAAATAAATCACAATAATGAATACAAATATAAAAAACAATATTTTATTTGGCAACATCTAATAGCAAAATAATTTAACAATGTAACATGTTTGATTTTTTCATATATTTAATTGACATTACTTTTTTAATACTCAGTGTTTAGTAATTTGGAAGAAAAGTATTATCCTTAAAAAATATACAGATTTCTAAACTTTTGGTATATTTGATAATGTTTGCATTTATGCTCAGGATGTTCTTACATAAATTTGGCTCCAGGGATGTTAATCAGAATATTGTTTACATTATTGTAATACATAAGTGATCTGTGTAAATATTATAGTATAATACAGTGAAATATTGTGTAATATTTTGAAATAACTATGGTGCATCTGCATATTACAATGTCATTCAAACATTAAAAATCATTGGTTGTGGTTTTACTTTGGGGTGATGAAAATGTTCTAAGTATGGTGGTATTAGTGGCCTCTTATTAGCCACTAATATATACATAGGTCTCTATGTATACTAAAAGTCATTAATGGAACATTCTGAGTGAATTTGATGGTACATAGATTATATTTCGACAAAGCCATTATCGAAAAACATAAAGCTATGTAAATAAAAAATTAGAATACAGAAGTATAGTTAAAGATATTTAAAGAAAAAAAGCAGCTTATAAAACACTATACACAATACAATATTTGAGAAAAACATGAATGGTAATAAAAGTCATTTTTACTTTTTTTTTTGTTTGTTTTTTTTGTGGTGCTGGGGATTGAACCCAGGGCCTTGTGCTTACAAGGCAAGCACGCTACCAACTGAGCTATCTCCCAAGCCCCCATTTTTATTTTAATTAAGAAATCGAATGCAAACCAATTTCTAATTAAAAAGGAAATGCAATCACAATAAAGAAGATAATTTTTACATTGTAAAAGAATACTATCAGCAATTATGTGATAATAAGTATTATTTTAATTGGAAAGGACAATATTCTATACAAAATACAAATTGTCTTAAAGTAGAAAACTTGAATAAAGCAATGAAAATTGAATAAACCAATGAAAGTTTAAAACATTGAAAAAGTTAAAGTATTATCATGCTTTGAATTTGTATTTCTCACAAATGCATTTTTTTCTGATTTTACCAACTTACCTACTGCAAAGATATTTATGGGATTTGGCTACATTATTAGATTGAATGTACAATGTTCTATGTCACAAAGGGAAGGTCCTACATATTTTTCTACTATGTTTATTAAATAAAATATTCTTAGTTTCTATGACGTACATATTTCTCTTTTTATTTATAGTACTTTGTTTTCACTTTTTTTCCTGCAAGCTAAGTTCTAAAATTGTTTTCTTATATTTTATTTGTATGACTTTTTAAATAGAAGTCTCCCCAAGCAGTTTAGCTTAATTCATAATGATCTTCAAACTGAAAGTCCCAGTTTAACTAGTAACAAAATTCCTTTCAGAATTTGTGATAGAATTTATGAGTTTTCCCTTTTTATCTGATGTAGTGTCTTACATCAAATAATGTCTTAATATTGAGACTATGTGAACTACTAGTATAATCCTATTTGATCACAATTTATCACCTTTTAATATATTGATAGATTGTCTTTGCAAATGTATTTTTAATAAATTGTTCCTACACTACTATATGATTGAGTTATATTTTTAAATTTTTGTATGTAGGTTGAATATTCCTTATCCAACATATTTGGAACCAGAATATGTTGGAATTTTAATTTTGGGGGATTATTTATGTTTCATATGTACCATATGCATGAGCCTGAATTTATATGCTACTAATAATCAATCCTTTACTTATGCTTATTTGTACTTAAGAACTTAACAGCAAAAAATATGATATACCATTAATACAATAAAAGTCATGTGTTCATGGTAACTAAAGCAGCACAATAGCCTCACCACAATACCTATATTTGCTGCTAAGCAACAAGCAATAGCAAACTTTCACTCCTCATCTGACATGCTGCTTTGATTAAATGAAACTATATTTAATCTATAAACTATATTTTATTTTTGTAAGTGAAAAGAAACATCAGAAGCATTTGGTCCTTTAGGAAGTGGGTCCTTCAGGAATCAGAAGACATTTTGCTGGATGACTTTCTTAAATGAGAGTCATCTGCCTCATTAAAAATAGTATTTTATTTTAGATTATGTAGAGGGGAGTGAAGAGAGGGGAGAGGGTCTGGAGGTAGGAAGGATAATAGAATGAATTAGACATTATTACCCTGTGTACATATATAACTATATGACCAGTGAGATTCTACATCATATACAACCAGAAGAATGAGAAATTATGCTCCATTATATATGATGTATCAAAGTACATTCTACTGTCATTTACAACTAATTAGAACAAATTTAAAAGTTTTAAAAATAGTATTTTTAGTAACATGTTTCTCTGATTTTATAAACTGACATGATTTTTGTTATGAAAGCAAGTTTCTTTAGTCCTTCAAAAACCCATATTAGTCAGTTTTGTGTAGCTGTGACTAAAAACTCTACAAGAAAAGCATAGAGGAGAAGTTTAGTTTGGCTCATAGTTTCAGAGGTTCATGGTTGACTGACTCCACAGCTCTGGGCTGAGGTGAGATAGCACATCTCGGTGGAAGGGCATGGCAGAGGAAAGCAGCTCAGGAGATGGCAACCAGGAAGCAGACAGAAGAGAGCTCCACTCACCAGGGACCAAATATAAACCCCAAGGCATGCATGCATGCCCCAGTGACTTATTCTTTCAACCACACCCTACCTGCCTATATTATACACAGTTAATTCTTCTCAGTGGATTAATGCACTGATTAGGTTGCACTCTCATAATCTAATCATTTCATCTCTGAACATTCTTGCATTATCTCCCATGAGATTTATGGGGACACCTTATAAGTAAACTATAACAGCCCTTCACACATTTCTTTCACAATGCCATCTATAGTTACTTTTTCTTCAGTGTTAACATGTAATCTTCATTATCACTATTACCATGAATCACCTTGATTCCAAACCATATCAGCTATTTCATTGTTGAATAATAAGTGAACAATTGTCAATATTAAAAACTTAGGTGCCCACTTCCTCCAGTTTACTGACAACTCTTAAAGCATGTTTTTGCATATGTAAGGAGATTAGACATCATGATATTTCACTTGACATTTAGAACTCTTCAGTCACTACCTTGCTAATCATCATCTGTATACGTCATTGCAGACCAGAATTTGCACAAGGCATTCACAAGTATGACTTTAGTCACTGTGTTCCAAGCATTCACAACAGCATATATGGCATTCTTCATTGTAAACTTCTGTTGAAAACCTCCTACGCCTATGGCTCTATACACTGTTGCTAGCAGGCTACTCAGCAAAGTGTTTCTATGCTTACTCTTCATTGATTTAAGAGTACTCTTGGGGCTGGGGATATAGCTCAGCTGGCAGAGTGCTTGCCTCACAAGCACAAGGCCCTGAGTTCGATCCCCAGTACTGCAAAAAAAAAAAAAAAAAAAAAAAAAAAAAAATTACTCTTGTCATATGGTTGAATGAAATCATATAAGAGTACTCTTGTCACGTGGTTGAATGAAGTCACATTTGGGGTTAAGTAAATGGCATAAACACCATTGTTCCTTTATTTGAAATACTGGGGATCAAACTCAGGCTTCCTGCATACTAGGCAAGTACTTTACCTTTGAGTTATATTTGCATCCCCAAAACATAACTTTTGATGAGAATTTCAGCTAGATGAAAAAAGTTGCTAAGGAGTAACAAATTCTTGTGGTCTTCCAATCCAGCTTTCTGGCAATGAGTATAAGCCTCTGGCACCAAATGTTTGTGAAACCAACCAGAAAAGACATCCCCAGTGATCCATGCCCTTTTTGTTAGCATAGTAATAGACTGATAAAAAATTCATTCCTTTGAAACACCAAGGGCAGAAACTTTTGCCTATCACAGCAAGTTCACAGTTTTGTGTGCCTGCCATATTAACACATCCCAGCACAGTTACTTAGTTTTTGGTATCCTTAATTCCTGTGGCGGCTGTCTCATCAGCTCTTGATAGTGTCTTTCTGGGACAATACCCCCCAAACTGAGATGGTTCATCAGTGTTAGAGACTTGCTCTTACATCAGATTTTCATTTGTGGTGATCTTCACATATTTATCAATGAATTTTTCCACTGTTTTGTGATCAGCTGATGCTTTATCTCTATACATTTTTGACAGTTCAATACTGTGCATCTTCTTAAATTTCTGCATTTAAATAAATTACTGGTATAGGGAGATTCAAGTCAAATATTTTCTTACTTGTTTTCTTTTTTTTCCTTTTTTTAAATTTTGATTCATTGTACACCAGTGGGGTACAACTGTTGTTTCTCTGGTTGTAATTCACAATAGCTAGATTGTGAAACCAACCTAGATGCCTTACTTATTTTCTTATTTCCCATCTGCTTTTGACAAATTTATTTTTTTCAATCAATTATACATTACATTTGGTTTTAGTATGGGGATTGAACCCAGGGTCACTTATTGAATGAGCCACATTCCCAGACTTTTTCATATTTTAATCTGAGGCAGGGTCTCACTGAGTTGCTTAGGTCCTAGCTAAGTTGCTGAGGCTGGCTTTGAACTCACGATCCTCCTGCCTCAGCCTCCTGAGCAGCTGGAATTACATGTATGCCACATCACACCCAGAAATCATATATTCTTATAAAACATTTTACCTTCTATATTGTTTTCATTATGCATCCTTTTATTAATTCTTTATTAATACTTACATAAGTTACAGTACATATTCATAACTTATTAAGACCTACCCCTCTTTTAGTTCTTTTACAGTTTCTAAAGAAAGGCAAGAATGCTACAAAAATATATAACTCTTTTCATTGCATTGTCATGCTTTCTGTGATATTTCCCATACATTTACATACATTTATTATATATCTTTGAAGACATTATTATTTTATGTTGATTACTCTTTTATAGTTAGCTATATATTAACACTTCTGATTCTTTTCAATTTTTTTTAATGTGGTATGCTTTCCATGCTTTATTGCAAATTTGACCTTAAAGAATTCATTTAAGTATTTTCTCCCCAGTAGTTCTGATGAATTCTCTCAACGTAATTTTTTTTTGAAGATGATCTATTTAATCTTCAATTTTGAAAGATAATTTCATTGGGATAATATCATAAAGTGTGTTTATTGGTCAGGATTTTATTTTGTTTCACATTTTAACTTTAAGTTGTTTCTTTTGGAGAATAACTCATGATCATTTGTGTAACTCATGATCATTTGAAGGTAATTTGCTTATCTTTTTGTTTTCAGGATACATTTTAAGAATTTTCTTTGTGCTCTAGCTTTCAGAAATTTGACTAATTGCATAGATGTTTTTTCTTTGATATTGATTCAGGTTAGGGTTCACTGGAATTCTTCAACTTGAGTTGAAGCCTTCCATCAGTTTTTAAAATCACATCTTCAGGTATTGAATCTGACCTCATTTTTTTTCCTCCCTCTGTAACTAAAAAGACACTTAAGTTGGAAATATTTAATGTACTCACAATTTTACATACAGTGTTCAGTTTTTTAAAAATATTTTGCCATGTGTTCCATGTTGACTTTTTCCCATTAACATACTTGACTCTTGCTGTGTCCTGCCTGCTCTTAGAAACATTCTATATGGTCTAAGATTGAGATAGTGTTTTAAAATTTCTATACTATTAATTTGGTTCATTCTCAAAGGTTCTAATTATTTTAAATTCCCCATAATATCTTTTATTTTATTCAGTATTTTCATTATTTGATTTTATGCAAGATCGTTTTACTTTAAAGTCTGTTTGTTGCTGTAGTTCTTTTTTCTACTGTATTGTCCTCTTATTGGGCTCAAAGGTATCATTCTCTTACTACCTTTCTAGTAAGAGAATAGATTGGCTCGGACGTTACAGAAAGCAATGTGGCAGTAAGAATATTTAACATGTATATATACTTTAATCTACCATTCCAGATATATACTTATTAAAAATTAATAGATGTATGAAAACTGAGTGCATTTATCTTCACTGCTTAATATGTGAAAAATTGCAATTTAAATATTCAGTAAAGTGATCAATAATATATTCTAATCTGTTCTTGTGATCCTTTTTTGTGTGGTCTGGATAATCACATTTTCAACAATTATTGAAGGATAAAGTAAAGCTCATGATAACATGTCGTGTGAAGCATCTGGATATAAATGTATAATTACATGCATTTATCTGTAGTCATATATCAGCTGGATCACTTTGTCTTTTTACTCTAAAGTAAATTAATTTTCAAACCCTTTACACATTCTTTGGAAAATGTCAAAACCTCCACAAAATCACTAGGAACAATTAAAGACCAGTAGTTTTCCTAACATTCATGACTATAACATTTTTATGCTACTAATATCTCAATGTCATTTGCATTCAACTTCCCATAGGTATTTTCTTCCCTCTGCTACACACTCACTCACACACACTTAACATACAATTGGAATCAAATACATTAACATTTATCTATCAGTGTTTTTTATTTTTAAATATTTGATTATTTTCATTTTACTCATTATTATTTTAAGGACTTGAACACTATTTCATTTTAATAAAAAAATAAAATTGGAAACTAGCATTAAAGGGAACGAGAAAAAAATCACTAAATTGAAAATATTTATGTTGATATTTTTGTTATATCAACCTGATTATCTAATTTGTGATACATATGACCAACTAGGTGATTCAATCACAAATAATGTAATAGCAAAATGTAAACAAATATACCTCCATCATTTAGCCAAGTATAGGTTCTAAAAAGTGCACATAAATCCCAAAACTTCATCATTTGGACAAGCGAAAGCGAAAGTGTGAGTATAGGCACATAGATACATGTGCATGCATTCACATACATGCCTTTCATCAATATTCAGGCATGCATGAACAGTGTGAAAATGTGCACACCTCATATGTTTGCATGACCATGACTGAAACCATACACAAAGATAAACACCTGAACACATATATGAAGTGTTTCTGTTATCTATACATATATTGTTATCATCTTTGCTAATGGAACTTCTAAAGCACTGAATTACTATCACAATTAGAGGTATAAAATTTGATTGTTCTGAAGTTATATTTTTAATTCCAAAGTAAAGCAGGAGTCTACAAATTTTCCCAAAGAAATACAACGAAGAAAATCTAGAATTAAGTAGGACTCTGAAAAGTTGTAACAGATTTTTTTTTTTTACATAATTAACTATCCTCTAGTGGTTTTAGCACTAAGTTGTTTTTCTTTAAGAAAGCAACAGTAAACTAGTCATCAAATAGTGAAACTAAGTACTTTCAAAGTCAAAATTTTAAAATAATAAATGGTTTATTCTGAAGGAAAATGCTACGGGTTTAGCAGTGTTTAATGTTTGCCAAGTGATGTGACATTTCTCATATTTTCTTTTCATAGCGAGAGAGATAGAATAAGGAAAATCTGTTCTAAAGTAAAATTCAGATTTGTTGAACTCTCTACAGTCAGAAAGCCATTTGCATTCTACTGACACCACATACATAGAAACTTAAATGCTGACATTGGTACACTATCAGCGAGGTGAAGTTTGTTCAAACAATGCAAAGTCAGGTAGGAAAATATATGAAACAAGTATTTAGCATTAGTGACTACATAGTAGGCAAATTTAAATATGCTTTATGACTTTTGTCATTTGATTTTACAATAACCCTAGAATAAATATACCTTATTGTCTAAATTCCATAGCAAGGAAATGGAGGCTTATGAAGGTGCAACTACTTTCCCAAGATTGTAAGTTTAAAAGAGAGAAAGTTAGAATTTGAACCAAGGTATATCTTAACTCAAAGTTGTTTTGGTTTTGTTTTTGTTTTTGCTATGAAAATTTGCTTCTGTAACACTGTTAAGATATCACAGGGTTATATCTGTTAATAAACTATTGCTAACCATTAACATAAAGTGGCAGAAAAAATGTGCATACATTCAACTTACATGCAATAGCTTAAAAATACACCACACACACACAAACACATTCTTTTTCACCCTTAACATTATTTTCTGTCAATCTTGTCTTTTAGCAAATTAGATGATAGGTTGAAAGACAGATATATAGATAGATAATAGAAAGAAGAGAAAGAGAGAAAAACTTTGACATGATAGTAGGGAGGGTCTAGCCTATACTAAATTCTACTTCTGCTTTCCCATTCTGCAGGCATCTCCTCCATAGCAGGGAAATGAACACTTCTTGTGACTTCATGCAGCAACATGTTTTAAGGCCGTGCACTTTTGGGAAAGTTATTCCTTACATTGAGTAAAAATTTTTTACCCTGTAACTTTCACCCCTTAATGCTAGTTATGCCCTCTGGGTCTACAGATTTAAAAAAAGCCTATTCCCACTTTCACATGACAGGTCCTCAAATATTTCAAGACAACTAGCATGTCTACCCTTAGTCTTCGCTTCCTTAGGCTAAACACCCACGGAAGATTATACTGTTGCATTAAAATTGCCAGCTTGCATTTTATACATGCCTACATGTCTTCTCCTCTGTTACTTCTCTCTGAAACTATAGAAACAATGAGGAATTACGATACATATGAACTGAATTACATAATCTCACTCACCTCCTCTTTCACTCCCCGACATTGTTTCTTTGCAGAACTTCCAGGTAGTGAAGTGCTATAGGATTTAAAGGAAAAAAAAATCATTCAGGAATCATTCTTAAAACAATGAGATTATTTTAAGCCTAAAAGGCTTAGACATAGAAATGTCAAGCACATTCTAAGACTTGTCATCATTTCATTGGTGCCATCCACAGTAGGAAAGACTCAATATATGAAAAACACTTGATTTATTAAAATCGTAATGTTTATGAAAATTATAGGCAGATTTACAATAACTGGAACAAACCATATTGCTACAAGTATATTTTAGAATCACATTTGTGTTCAAATTCTAACTATATAATTTACTAGCTGTTTCCTATGTTTTATGCATACTGAGTCACAATTTCCTTTAAAAAAGAAAATAATTCTTAATTCATAATTTTTCTTATAAAGATGAGAAAGATCTAATGTATAGCCAATTAAAGCAGATTAGTTTTAAGTTAAAACATATACATGAAAGCACTGGAATAATCAAATGAATGGTTTACTTCATTTCAAAGTTTCATATCAAATATGTAACACAAAAGCTATTCGGCAAAGGGAAGAACATTCATCATGTCAGAATGAGGAGCTTCTAAGATCCCTAATAGTCAGTCAAGGTTGTTTATTTCATACAACATGGAAAATTTAATCCACACATTATTAACTCTGTTCTCAATTTCATTTATTTATTTTTTGTGGTGCTGGGGATTGAACCCAGGGCCTTGTGCATGCGAAGCAAGCACTCTACCAACTGAGCTATATCCCTAGCCCCTCTGTTCTCAATTTAAATCCACTAAAATGAGAGTGAAATATTTAAATGCATAAATGTGTTAGATCAAAAAAGAAAAAATGACAGCTGACAAGAAACTGCAATTTTAGAAGTTGAGGAGCAGATACACACATAGAAATTGGCTTAGTTGTCCAGAGAAAGTTAACTATCTCCAGAAGGAAAGGCCAACATGAAAACCAATATGTGGCATAGCATTCAAGGTGATCACTTATAAATTCTACTTTCTACAAAAGAATAGAACACAACTCAGTCAAGCTCTATGCCAGTTTTTGTTTTGTTTTGTTTTCATTTTTCAGGGTGATGCGATCTACTCTTTATCATTGTTCTTCTATGATTATTTTAATTGTACCTATGTAATGGAGTACAGTGTGAAAATCCAATAAAGGCATATAGTGTGTAATGATAAAATCTGGGTATTTAGCATTTTCATCTCCTTAAATATTTTATCAATTTTTGATCGACACTCAATAATTGTACACATTTATGAGGTATAATGTGTTATTTCAGCAAATCTATATAATATGTACTGATCAAAACAGTAATATTTTCATCTTTCTTCATGTTTCTACTAACATGTTCATCATTTCCATGTAAGACATCACCAGAAGCACTTTCATTATTCATAGATCTAACAACATTCTGTTCATGACGATGAAAGTGTATTCTTTAAAACTATAGAAGCTTTCTCTACATCTCTCTTCTTTCCAGTCTCTTATTAGAATTCCCTATAACATGCTTGTAAATGGTCAATTTTATGTATCAATCTGGCTCAGACACAGGGTGCCCCAAAATTTGAGTAAACATTTTTGGGTAGTCTCTATGTTTCTGGATGGGATTAACATTTGAATTTTCCTTATGGCTACCAAAGGCTGGTAGAGAGAAGTGGAAAGGGAAAGGGGAGTTGTTGGCATTATAAATCCTTTTAAGCAGACAGAAGGAACAAGCGTTAATAGTCTCTTGTCAAGATCAGTATCACCTAACCTGGCCATACACACTTTCTGTGGTTTCTCTGGTTGAGGATTCAATGTGTGAATACTGAGGGCCTACTGATTTCTATTTCACAGTATAGGTAAGAATTGTGACATGGACCATGTTATTTTCCTCATCCTTGCTCCCTTATGATGTTATCTGTTTTGCAGTCATTGAAATGCTTTATTTTCAGCATTCATTCCCCTGACCTCTCTTTACCTGACTCACATCACTGGTCTTTGCAGCAGTCTATAGCTATGCAAAGCATCTCCTAAAGGTAGTTGCCTAAAACAATAGCCCCCATTATAATTGTGCATGGTTATGTGAATGCAGCTGGGCAGTTCTCCAGGTTTTGTTTGTGACCTCTCCATAGTGGTCTGGGGTCATGGAGGCTTGATCCCAGTGGACGAAAGTTAGACCTGTACCCTTTACCATGTAGTCCTATGGTCATTTTTCTTCTTGGTATGACAGGCATCCTTTTTATTTTAAATATCAGGGCTTCTGTATTGGTTTTGTAAAGCTGACATGGCAAACAGTTAGATGAATTAAAATAGCAGGAATTTATTCTCTAATGGTTCTTGGGGACAGGTGTTAGAATCAAGGTATCAGTAGGGCCTTGTTCCTTTTAGAGGCTCTAGTTCAAAATCCTGGGTGACTCCAACTATCCATTGGCTTGTGGCTACCTCACTACATTCTCTGCCTCTTTATGGACTTCTCCTCTGTGTCCCAAATTTCTCTTTGTCTTTTTTTTTTTTTTTAATAAGGAAATTGTCACTGGGCTGAGGTTCTACCCAGATATTCTAGTACAATATTGTCTCAAGACCTTTAACCAAATTCCATCTGCAAGGATTCTTTTTCCAAATAAAGTCACATTTATAGGTTTTGAGTCTCAAGATATAGACACACATTTTTTAGCAGGACATCACTTGACCTGCCATAATTCCTCAACGAAAACACTCCAAGAGAAAAAGTAGAAGCTGTTAGACCTTATAAGGCACAGAGGTGGCCCAGTGTTACCTTTGTCCTATTCTTGTGGTTATTGCACAACATGGGTCCAGCCCAGATTCAGTACGGGAGGAAATGCCGTGTAAGCACCAATCACAAGAAGCGTGGCTCACTGGGACAGTACTTGGTCAAAGGCTGACACCTCTCCAGACCTAACTATTGAAATTTTTTTCTGGAAGCATTCTCACTAAAGCCCATATTTAGCATTCTGCCTTACTAGTTAGGGTTCTCTGAGTGGACGGATAATAACTTGGCTCCTTAGAAGGATAGAAGGAAAATCAAATATAAGGTTAAAATAAGTTTTGGAAAAAGGAATTGAAAAAAATTACATATTGTCTACAAGAGACACACATTAGAGCTAATCGAAATAGGTTAATTGTGAATTATCTGAAAAATATGTACCATGAAACAATAAGTGACTTTACTAATATCAGATCAAATAGACTTTCAGATAATCATAGCTATAATAGGCAGTCATTAAATAATGATAAAACAGTAAATCTATAAAACTCTACCAAGATGTGTAGTATTTATAAATATATGTGTACCTAACAGTAAGATCACAAAATATACAAAGTGAAAACTGATATAATTGTAGGAAGAAATGAATATTAGAACAATAATATTCACTATTATTATTCAGTATCCCCTTTGAGTAATGGATAAAACTACAAGACAGAAGCTAGACAAGGAAACTGAGAACTTGAACAACTCTTTAAATAAACCTAATAGAGTTGGGCAGTTTCCCATGTCTGTAATCTCAACAGCTCCAGAGGCTGAGGCAGGAGGATTACAAGTTCAAAGTCAGCCTTGGCAACTTAGTGATACCCTAAGGATCTTAATGAGAACGTGTATCAAAATTTTTAAAAATTTAAAAAGGACTGAGGATGTGGTTCAGTCATTGAGAGCCCCTGGGTTCAATCCTTGGTACAATAAATAAATAAATAAATAAATAAACATAACTAATAGATATGTAAAGAACATCATACCCAACTAAAGAAGAATATACTTTATTCTCAATTGTACATTAAAAACTCCCAATAAAATTTGAAAGATTTGAATCATATAATGTATTTTATCCATGTATAGTGAAATTAAACTGGAAAATCATAACAGATGAAAACCTGTAAAATTCAAATATTAATGAAAATTAAGGAATAAACCCAAGTAACACCAGATATTCCTTTGAGATGAATGAAAATGAAAGTATATCATATCAAAACTAATGATATGCAGCAAGTGCAGTGCACACAGGGAAACTTACAGCTATAAACATCTTTTAACAAAGAAAACATGAAATCAGTAACCTGATGATTCACATTATATTGTGTACAACCATAGAAATGAAATTATGTACCCCATTTGTGTACAATGAATCAAAATGCAGTCTGTAAAAAATTAAAAGCTAAATAAAAAATAATTTAAAAAATAAATAAAAAATAAATAAATAAAAATAATTTTAAAATTAAAAAAACTAGAAACATAAAGCTCATATTAATCCAGATTTTAAGACATCAATAATAGAAAATGATACGAGAGATTCTAAAGGCAGAAGGATAATGTAAAGCAAATAACAAACCAAAGTTGTCTATTTTAAAAGATTAAAATCGACCAAATTTTTGGTAGACTGACCATGAAAAAACAGATGATGGAAATCAGTAAAATAAAAACTCAAATTGAAGACATTGCTATTGACCTCATAGAAATGGAAAGCAGTAAAGGATCAGATAGATAATACTGTGATACATATTTACATTTTATTGTGCTGGGATTGTTCCTCAGTAGTAAAGCCCTTGCCTATTCAGCCCAAATCCCAGGTTTGATCCTGATGTAAAAATCCTCAATAAAATTCTAGCAAACTGGACCCAGCAGAATTCTAAAATATGATTTGCCCATGATCAAATGATTTAATACAGAAATATAAGGGTAATTTACCAGATAGTCACCAACAGTTAAAATATACTGCATTAATAGAATGAAAGGGAAAAATGAGAAATGATCATATCAACTGATGCAAAAAACATTCAAAAAACTGATAAAAACAATATACTAGAACTAGAAAAATTCCCTCATTTGTATTTTAATCTGTCCATGTTGCCATAACAACATAGCTTTACTGGGTAATTTATAAAGAGAAAAAATTTATTTCTGACAATGCTGAAGGCTGAAAAGTTTCTACTTACAATATGATGTTTACCTGTTGCACCCAGTGTCCTCTCATGGTGAAAGAAATAATCTCTTCCTCAACCCCTTTTATTTGTCATTTTATAATTCTATCCATAATGGCTTTACTCTCATGAATCACTTCCCAAGGGCCCCACCTTTTAATATTATTATGTTGACTCTTACTTGCTTTTATCACATTAACAATGTTTCCTCTACCTGAAATGTCCTCAGTTCCTCAATCTGTGTTGCCTATCCATGAAACTCCTTTTCATGTTTTGATACTCAAAAGCCATATCTCATTATAAACTCCTCTCTTATTTAGCTACAGTTGAAATTTTCTTAGGTTTCTTCTCCTTCCTCCTCCTCCTCCTCCTCCTCCTCCTCCTCCTCCTCCTCCTCCTCCTCCTCCTCCTCCTCCTCCTCCTCCTCCTCCTCCTCCTCCTCCTCCTCCTCCTCCTCCTCCTCCTCTTCTTCTTCTTCTTCTTCTTCTTCTTCTCTCTTTCTCTGTTGCTATTGTTTTGTGTATCTGGGAATTGTTTATTGAATTCTCATTATTTGTGGCTGAAGAATGAAGTTCTTTAGGGTAGGATGCCATGCTTTGACTTGCAAATAACAGTAAACATGAGAATACATAACTTAGAGTAGATATTGATAAATTGTTTATGGTATAAATTGAAAAGAGCAATTTTATTTTATTTCTTAACAAGTTAGTACTTCATACCTTATCAATTATTTACTCATCCACCAAAATCTGGTTTTATACACAGGGGCATAGAGATTGTAGTAGTCTCTGGCATGTTTTTGCCAGACTCAAAATTTTGGGCTACCTAGCCAAAGTGCATTAGAAAATACGTAGTTTTACTTTTCTTTCTTTTTTAAATGTTTTAAATGTTTATCAAAGTCATTAATGATTTATGAAATTATTAAGAAGACTGACAGTTGACCTTAGGATTAAGTAACATGGAAATCACTGGGGACCTTCACAAGATCTGTTTAAGTGGAGTAGATGGAGGAAAACCTGACTGGAACTATAAGGCAGTTCCACAAAATGTTAAACAGTTACTGTATAAACCAGCAATTACGTGCCTACATACATGCTCATGGTAACTGAAAATATGTTCACACAAAAATTTTTACACAAACATTCATAGCAACATTTTAGTGGCCCAAAGTGGAAATAATCCAAATGTCTATAACAGATGAATGGAAAAACAAAGTGTGATACAATTGGCCCTCTTTGTCTGCAAGTTCCACAACAACAAAAAAATTTTGTCTGCATTGAACACATACAGACATTTTTTGTCAATATTTCCAAAGCAATACAGCACAATTATCTACATAGAATTTACATTGTATTAGGCCTAACAAGTAATATAGAAATTATTTAAAGTATAGAGGAGGAGATGAGTAGCTTATAAGCAAATGCTATGCCATATTATATAACGGACTTAAATATTCAAAGATTTTGATATCTCTGGGGAGCATTCTAGAACCAATCTGCCAGATATTGGGGGATGACTATACATTCATACAAGAAAATATTGTTCAGCAATAAATAATGAAGTACTGATACATGCTACCACATGGATAAACCCTGAAAATATTAGGCTAAGAAAAACAAAACAAATACACACAAAAAAAGAAAAAAATATTGTATGACTCCATGCAGATGAAATGTTCACAACAGGCAGTTCTACCGACAGTGGTGCTTAGGCAGGGAGAGATAGGAAATGGGTGATGACTATGGTACAGGACTTGTTTCTGGTATGTTCAAAGTGTGAGTATTGATGGTTGTATACCTCTGAATAGAATAAACACCACTTTAAAAAGGAGAATTTCATGCTATGTAAAATATATTTCAATAAAGCTATTTGTAAAAATAAAAAGGCAGCAGAATCTGGTTGATGTACTTATCTCAATCCTGTTCAGTATTTTTTGATTTGCTATTTTTCTCTTTGGTTGCCATGACACAGTTTTTTCGACCTTATTTTTTCCCAGGGATTCACTAATCATTTTCTAATTCTTCTCTCTTCTTAATCCCTATCCCCACACTACTTTTAAACTCTCCCAAATAAAAAAAAAAGATAGAAAAATGTATGCCTCTATTTAGAAAAACTACATTTCACAGTTTAAAAGCATCAAATGTGATCACTGTTCATATCTACTTTTTACGCAATCTACATAACATATGTACATATATCAAAGGGGGAAAAAGGAGGAGTAAAAGGAGAATAGGGGGTACTGCTGCCTAATAACACATCACTTTAAGCCAACAATGTATCAAATAGCCTGAATTCCAAATACTATTTTGGATTATATAAAATAACTCTGTCAAATTACAAAACAGGCATCCTTCACTCTTGGAAAGTGGTTAAACACTTAATGTTGCTTTAATACATTTTTAAATGAAATTTTAAAAATCAACAATGGTAGTTAGAAGTTATCATAATTTTATGGGTAACGAAGAGAGTACATATATAATATCAATGGTAAATTTAAGTTTACTGCTGATTTCCTCTCTTGGACTATACACAATAATTACCTATTGTTGGACTAACACCTGAGCAATTTAGTTAAATATACAACAATAACAAAAATCTTATACAAATATTCAAACTTGAGAAGTTTTCAGTTAAAATAATAGAAAAATATAATTTTTTTCCTTCCAGAAAAAGGTATCCAAGAAAATGGTTCCGATACCTCATGTAGATTATTCAACAAGTAATATATGAATCCTTTTCTGTATTCCTTAAATAAAATTCTACAATCAACTGACCAAAAAACAGATTTCACAGTCAAAGAATATGAACAGATTTCATTTTCAGAATACACTTATACCTTAATGATAGTCCCTCTTTATCTGTAGTTTTGCTTTCTGTAATTTCAGTTACCCACTGTTATCCAAATATACTAAAATGGAAAACTCCAGAAAGAAATAATTTTTAACTTTTAAATTCTATGTCATTTTGAGAGGTGGCTCAGGACATGAATCATCCCTCTGTCCAGAGTTTCCACACTGTATATGCTACTTGACCATTATTCAATAATGTAACTTATTGGAGTGACTGTCAACAGTTAACACAGCACTTGAATACAGGATTCTGTACTATCTCCACTTTCAAACATCCACTTGAAAATCATCCCTGGTAGATAAGGGTGGACTACTGTATTAATACAAAAGTCTATTTAAAAAACAATTATTTCATATTAAAGATTTTCAGTATAGAATATTTTATTATTTTTGGTGCATCTTTACACATTTCTTCAAGAGCTGCTTCTTTCTCTCTTAGCACTTGCTTAAGTCGTCTTATTTTTTCATCTTGGATGGTTTCTTCTAATTCTGGTGGTGTCACTGGGAAAATAGCTTCAGTATACTTTTTATTAAAGGAGTTATTTTTTTCAAAAGCTGCACACGAACTTAATGTACCTTTCTCCTCCTCATGGGAACAGTGTTCCACCTCAGTTCTCTGTTCTTCTCTGATTTTGCTGCGGCCTGTGGGAATGTTATTTTTTGATACGACTGAAGTCTGTAAAACACTGCACAGCGGTTGGGAACTGGTGACAATAGATACCCCTTTTATGACTGTGTTGCAAGTACTCTCGGTTTTTCTCTTCTTTGTGTGATCCATCTTCTTAATGTTTTTTGTTTTTCTTTTCTTATTAAAACTCTGTTTTCTTCTTCCTTCACCACAAACTCCGTCTCGGTGTTAATTCTACTCTTCACCACACTGCTAAAGGAATCAAAACTTTTTCCAGAGTGCAAATGATCAGGAATTCGAGTAAGGCACACTTGCAAATCTTTAGTGATACCAAATATCTTTTTAAATTCAGCATCATTCTTCAGACATGACACCTTAACATTGCTTTCTTGAGAAACTTTCTTGTCGTTTCTTTCTTGAGAAACTTTTCCTAATGTTGATGCCATCTCCTTCTATATCAATGCGAGGTGCTGCCTGAATTTTCCTCTGCGGGCTTCAGGAAGACCCTCTGTAGATTATTGGACGTTTTAGAGGGTGGGGAAGGGACAGATCATCCAGGAAAGTGGGGGATGTGGGGCCAAGGTTCTCAAGGGAGCGAGAATCAGACCGAGAGAATGTTGGGCTGCAGTTGCTCCGCAGCAATTGTGAGGGGTTCAATGCGGAACGGAGGGAAAGCGAAGGCCTGTTTCACTTTTCATAATCAAAGGATGGAATTAATGAGAATTGTGATTTTACTAAATGGTGCCCAGGCAAGCTAGCAGACAGAATGCATATCCAATGCCTTGTATGTAGAAAGGTAGATATAGTTAATTCTGTAGGTGGATTGTTGTCACTTTTATATTCTATATAACAACAGCATCAATAATAATACATATTAATGATTCCTGCAAGTCTGTGAGTCTACATTTGGTTAAACTCCATCTTTATGGACAAGTTTGCGATTTTTGTCCTGTCCAGAATTTAAATATGGCACCATTTTATTATTTTACTGTCTCTATAGAAATAGTGCCCTGGAAGAAGTGTGTTTTCATAGAATTTTGTAGTTGAAAGGTCAGAAAATAATTAGCCTAGTGTACAGTTTGCAACATTATTACTGGTAGTAGACCTCCTGTGTTCCATCCCTGACTCTGCTCATTTCTAGCTATATGGATGAGTATGAGTATTTTACCAAGTCTATATGTGTCTCAGTTTCCTCATCTTTAAACAGTATCTATGGTCAGTGGAATTCTAACGTAAACCCCAATATTCTCTATATTGCCATATATGCCTTATGGCAATCCTTTTCCATTGAGTGGGAGTGGAGTCTATTAATATAATCGGATAGTCACTGTAGTAATTACATTATGTCATAGAGGACTATATTAGACAGATATTTGAATTGAGTGAGATTCTCCTTGTATCTTTGGAGAAGCAAAAGTGAACTTCCTATAGAAGAACCTGAGAGTGGAATTAAGAGTGGTCCCCTGTTAATAGTCACCAAGAAAACAGGGATTTCAGTCCTATGGGGTCGACAATAGGAATTCAACAAACAACTTGAAGGAGCTTGGAAGTGACTCTCTGAAGACAAGCTTCCAGATGATGGAACAGTTGACCATGAGACCCTGAGTAAAAACCTCACCAAGTGACATCTGCACTTGTCACCCATGGAAACTGTGATAATAAATTTTAAGTCATAAAGTTATTGGCAATATGTTACACAGCAGTGGTAAGCTACCAATCATGGCATTATTATGAAGACTAAATGAGCAAAATATTTAAATATATATGAGACTGTGAAATGAAAATGCATATCATTTAAGAAGCTAAAAATGAAATGTGTGTACATCTGCAAGCAAATGTAGAGTAGACAGCAATATTGGGAAAACTTTCTCAAAACTCAATCGTTAGTTCCATATATTAAAGATTGGATTTTGCATTACATTCTCTATTTCTTTCAAATTAGAACCCACTGTGGATAACTCCACATAACTACTGTAATTTCATAATTTATTCTCCATTAATTTGATATATATAATCTCCCCAAGAAACTGTTTCAAATATATTTCTTCTGTATTCAATACCAACTTAATAAAAATCCACTTCTAAGATCTCTTGGAGCATAACAGTTCTATGAAGCTGATGAAATTAGAAATATTTAAATGAATGAAATATATGCAACCAAGATGAATTTTGAATAATTTTATAAATCATTCTCAGTTTCTGTAGGATAATGCAAATGGTACTTCAGCTCGTTCAACAATTCATTTAGGTTCTTTTTCACCCTCTCATTATACTTAGAATAAAATGTCTGTAGTGGTTTAGAAGGCTTAAAATATTAGAACAAAATAATCGACACTTTACTGCTGATTTCAAGCTGTTACATGAACAATGAATCACCAATGTTGCCAATTTTACATTATGAACTAAAAATGTTTCATACAATAAAAGTTTATGTTTCCAGTGGCAGTCAATTTATTATTTTATTTAGAAAGATTCATTTGACATCCAGCTGCTGTAAGCTAGGTATATTTTGAAATAAGTTTGTCATTTAGATATTGATTTACATGTATTAAGAACATTAAAACAAGGTTATTTTTTTCTTCAAGTCTTTGTTTACCAAATCAGATGAACTATTTTGCATTCACTTTTATTACTGTATCATATGAAACAGAAAATTTTACCAATTGACCAAAAAATACTTTACTGAATGTTAGTAGGTCCTACCTTCCAAATTATACAGGAAGATAATTATATAATGTATCCCATAATATAATTTTAAATGCACTCAGTTTTATAAGTTTAGAACACATCTTATTACTTCATATCTTGTATTGTGCAATATGACCTTTATTGTCTAGTTTCCAAAGGCAGGTATCTCTGTTTAATCAGCCTGTGCTGTAGATTTTCATAAGAAGTGTTTTTCAACCTGTGGGTAGGAGCATACTGGAAGGAGAAGTTGTCTAGCAGAAATCCTCAATGTACTCAAATAGTGATACTTACACATATTCAATGGCATATAATGTAGAAATATGCATATATTTCACCACACTTGGTCAGGGGGACAAGAAAATTTTGTGGGATTCTTTTTTTTTTTTTTTTTTTACCAGAGTGGTGACCAATTTGTTCTTACTTTTATGAACCTTACTTTGGGGAGTTTTGCCAAAATAGTGAGCAGTAACTTGTGCATAAAAACCTTGGAAAGCATCTTTAATCTTCAATACATAATGGAATCTGCTTATAAGAATACTGTCAAAATCTCCATGGTCTGTTTATAGCGTGGGATTTCCATCTTCTCTGTGCCAAGGTACAGGGTTCTTTTGCCATACATTCCAAGACCACATTATTAGTTATTGGTATCCAATTCCCTCAACATACCTATAAATCAGTGTTCCTGCCAGTTGTTAGGATGCTTCATGGTAGTAGGGTACACATCTCCAGCACTTGAAGAACCCAGGTATACCCTCCTCCTCAGTCTAATAAATCTAACTCTCTCTCACCAAAGGCTAAAATGATGCTGACTCATTCTCCTTAGGATTCCTTCCTAGGCACCTAAAAAAGTGTTGGCAGGACTTTTTCTTCAGGTAATTTATATACTTTAATATGTTTTATTTAACTCTATATCTTGGAATTATTTTAGATTTACAGGAAGTATTTGAAAAATAATACAGGGTTTCTTTATACCTTGGTTTTCCTTTCGTGTTAATATATTTCTTTGGTATATTTGTCAAAATCCAAAACCCAGTGTTTGCTTGGTATTATTAAATTTTAGATTTTAGCAGTTTTTCCACTAATATCCATTTTTCTATTCCAGAATCCAATCCTGGACAGCACATTGCATTCAGTGTTGTTTGGTTTTGGTTCAGCAACAAAAAATTAAATAAATGAAAAGGAAACGAAAAAAGAAATCAAGGGCCTCCAGAGACAGAGAAGTCCAGATTCTGTAAAAAAAAGGTTGTAGAGATATGCAAGGTAAGATAACTCCCATTTTTCTCAAACTTACATAGCAGCAGGATAAAATAAAACTTCTGCAAATTATGCTGTCATAATAGTTTACAAAGCCATTTGTCATGCAGTCATACATTTTATTCATAAACATTTCTACAGGGGAAACTAATGGTCAGAAAGGGGGTGTGAAAAGGAATGCATCCACATCTAGAAAATATAGCTTTGACATTGAGATCTATTTTTATTGACTATTATCCTAGGAATATTTCTACAATACTCTGTTGCTTCCTATCCTTTCTGTAAGGCCAGTAGGTGCTCATAGAATTGAAGACAAGTTTGACAGTTAAACAATGCAATTATATTTGATAAATGTAATGAAAACATGATGTAGGATATAAATAAATTATTTGGTTTTTATATTTATGATTGTTTATTAGGTATTAGTGATATAGATGACAATGGTATAGATGATAGTGACAAAAGTCATACCAATGTTCTGAAACTAGTGGAAAAAGGGCAAAATTCAACCAAATCCAATTATAATAGGTTTAAAGGAAATGTTTAAATTTATTATGTCACATTTTTGTATCTAGTATTGTTTAAAATCCATTAGTTGTGTTCAGTGTTTTGATCATTTTTTTGTATGGAAATTTACAAAGGACTGACAGTAGGACTGTGATGGTAAAAAGTATAAGTAGGAACGTCCTTGGGAGGCCTTATTTTCTGCTTCTCATTTTCTTGTTCTAACTTGAATCCATACTGCCTTTGTGAAATTTTAATTGATATGATTTAAATTAATTTTTGATGAACAAACATATGTACATAGCCATAAATTTCAGTTAAGCATAATAATATAGATTATTTTATTAGAAAAGAAAAATTAATTGGTAAACATGAAAGGTAGGATAAAGGTTTTTTGATGTCAGAATCAGTCCGTTTTTAGTATCCATTGTATTAGAAGCTCCCAAATATGAAAGCTGCCTAAGAATGCAAATTCTGCAATTCATAGAACATCCATTCTCAATATAATTTATATTTAATTCATTTTTCTCAACTTAAAAGAAATGTTTCACAAAAAGCAACTATTTTATAGTTTCCTTTATGACAGGCAATTGAACAAATTTGAGAAGTCTCTGGAATTGCAGGGAGAAATATTTGTTTACTTTTTTCCCTTTTTTTTTTAACCAACTGTGATTTTAAAAATTCATTTTAGTTATATACAACACCAGGATACATCCTTAAATTATCATAAACATGGAACTCAACCAGTTCCAATTCAATCCCCAGCACTTCTCCCTTTCCCCTACTCCCTTCCCTCCACTTTATTGACCTTGCTTCAATCCATTTACAGTTTACTATATTTTAATTACTGTCCTGTGAATACATCCAATGCCAGGACCCACTGGGTCATGCATATATGCATGCATATATAAATGTTTTATCAGATTCATTCCATTGTTTTTTGTTTTCCCTATATTTTCTTTCTCCTTCTCAATTCCCTTCATCTCTACTCTACTGATATTTTCTATAGTTTGATGAAATTCTCATTCCTATTTTTTACCCTTTCTTTCTTCTCTTCTCTTTTATTTTAATCCCATCCCTGTATTTTGGATTAACCTCTGCATATCAGAGAAAACATTCAACATTTGGTTTTTGGGAATGGCTTATTTTGCTTAACATGATATTCTCCAGTCCCATCCATTTACCAGCAGATGTCATAATGTCATTCTTCTTTATGGCTGAGTAATACTCCATTGTGTATATAAACCACATTTTCTTTACCCATTCATTTGTTCAAAAGCAACTGGCTTGGCTCCATATTTTAGCTATTGTGCATTTTACTGCTGTAACAATTATGTGGCTGTGTCACTGTAGTATGCTGATATTCAATCTTTTGGATAAATGCTGAGGAGTGGAAATTTATAGCATTGAGATCATACCTCAAAAGAATAGAAACACACAACATAAATAATCTAACATTATATCTCAAGTCCCTGGAAAAAGAACAAACCAACACCAAAATCAGTAGAAGATGGGATATAGTTAAAATCAGAGCTGAAATAAATGAATTTGAAAATAAAAGAACAATATGAAAGATCAATGGAAGTAAGAGTTGATTTTTTGAGAGGATAAACAAGGCTGATAAACCCTTAGCCAAAGTAACCAAAATAAAAAGAGAAAACACTAAAATTACAAAATTTGAGGTGAAAAAGGAAGTATCACCACACACACTACTGAAATCTAGAGGATCATCACAAACTACTTGAAAATGTATACTCCAATAAGCTAGAAAATCTTGAAGATATTGACAACTTCCTTGAGATATAAGATCTACCAAAGTTGAACCATGAGGATACAGAAAATGTATACAGATCAATATCAAATAAGGAAATTGAAGCATCTACCAAAAGTCTGCAAAAGAAATTTTTTTTTTTATAATTCTCTTAGAATCCCTTAGTTTTCCTTTCCAGGTAGATGTCTACTGTGGGAGGAGGGGGCAATGATTCAAAAAACATTCCATGAAGACAATTTACTTTTTAAAACATGAAATATTTCCATTAATGTTAATTAATTTTGCCTATATTGGCTGACAGGGGAAAAAAGCACAGTATATTTTTATTGTCTTCAGTTAATTTAAACAAAAAAAACTTTCTTTAGTTACATATGAAATACATATTGTATATATATGTATATATATATATATTTTTTTCTTACCTGGACTCTTTAGATTGCATATTAAGTACTATTTTTATTATGAAACCTTTCTGGACTGATCAAACATTTTGCTTTCTCCATTTTCTCTTCATAGACAGGCTTCCAAAGCATTACATTCTTCTCTACACCTTTACATCTCAAAACTAATTGGTCTTGATAAGCAATGGTATAAAATGTTTGATTGTCTATTCATATATAATTCAATATTTCTACTGTATGTGCTATTTCTACATATATTAAGTGTTAGAGTTTTCAAAAAATATGTCTAAGAAGAATTTGTAACAAAGCTCATATAGCAAATTGTTATGGTTTAGATATGAGGAGTCCCCTTAAAGCTCATGTGTGAGGCAATGCAGGAATATTCAGAGATGAAATGATTGAGTTTTGGGGACCCTTATCCTAATCAGAGCAATAAACACATGATAGGGATTACCTGGGTGTTTACTATAGGCAGGTAGGGTATGGCTAGAGAAGGTGGGTCATTGGGGGTTGCCTTTGGGGTTTATATTTTTTCCTTGCTGGGTGAAACCCTCTCTCTGCTTTCTGGTGGAGATGTCCTGAGATGCTTTCCTCCATCACACCCTTTTGCCATGATGTTCTTCCTCACGTCTGACCCAGAGCAATGGAATTGGATGCCTATGGGCTCTGACCTCTGAAACTGTGAGCCCCAAAATAAAATTTTCCTCTTCTGAAATTGTTCCTGTTAGGTCTTTTGGTCATAGAAACAAAAAGAAACAAAAAGCTAAAACACAAATCAAAAACAGAAGTACCTACTACTATTCATCTTGTATTAGAGAACAGAAATGCCAATGTATAATGGTATGCATAACTCTGCCTTTAATAACTGCTATGTATAGTTGCCAGACAATAATGAGTGGACTGATTTTGCCATCTTCTATACTTTATTCGTATTGTAAATTGACATCACTATACATCACAAAGTCTTTCTGAAAGCATTTCCTGCTAATTTTATTCTAACCAATTAAACTTCATTATACAAATGAACAGAGAATAACTAGGTGGTGAATGTTGGAGAGGAAGTAATGCAAAGTGTTACTATATTAAATGCACTTTATTGAAACTATGACTAGTAGTTTCTTGGTTAATTGAAATTTGGTTCAAAAAGTGCATTCTTTTTTTAAATGTATGCGTGTACTTAAAATGTTTTTAAATTAAAACATAAATGCACATTAATTTGTTAAGCTTTTGATTTAGGCTGTCTTCTTTTTTGCATATATAATCAAGTCCTGTGATTATTGCATAATGCAACAAGTACTGTTTTTAGATTCTGCTTCTTTAAATGGAACTTAGAGACTGTATACCATGCTTTCCAATATTTGATACTCTCCCCACATCCAATTTGACAGCAACTTGTAATTAATGACTCACTTTTATAGTCTTCTCAAAAGTACTCTCCTTGTTTTTAATAGAAACGACTTTAAAAGCTCACATTTCTTCAATTTATATAATCTATAATTGAATTAGGTAATTCTAATAATAAAGCAGAAGTGGTATAAGCAGTGTCTTAGTCCCTTTTATTTTTTTATAACAAAAATACTGTAAGATGGGTAACTTATGAACAAGAGAACTTTGTTTCTTACTCTTCTGCAGTCTGAGTAACCAAGATAAAGTTGGTGCCAAATCCCATGTCTGGACAGGGCCCAATTCCTTGTTAACAGGCTGTGTGTTGTTACTGTGTTCTTACATGGTGGAAAGGGAAGAGGTGTTGGTGGACTTTCTTTTATAAGACATTAGAGAGTACTAATCCAATTCATGAGGGCTCCTCCATGAACTATTCTTCATCTCCCAAAGGTTTTATTTCATAATAATATCCTCTTGGTAGGTGGAATTTCAACATCAAATCTGGGGAAGACACGAACATTCAGGCCACAGCAGGAAGCTTCATTAACAAATACATTTACCTCTGGGAAAAGATACAACTCCTCCGTTGCGGGAAGATGTTTGTTCTTATATGAGGGTGCCACTGGGTTGTGGTGCTACCCAGCATTTTGGAAGGAGGAAGAATAAGTGTAGCTTAATCTGATGAAGGAGTTCCTGGAGCTCAATAGCATTTAAGATTGCCAAAAATGAGAAAATGTGGGGATGAGGTCAACAGATAGGAAAAAAATTCTTTGGCAAATGAGGAAGGGTTAGTTTTATATAACTATATGCATAAACATTTATTACTTTAGATTTCTAAGAGTGTCCAATCAAGTGCAATCCCAAAATATCTGTTCTCAGACATGCTGTGCTCTGAAGGAATTATTTCCTAAGAAATAATATCCCTGATGGGTTCATTTTCTAATTTGAACATGAATTAATTACCTTAAGCAATTTCACAATTGCCCCCAAAATATCTTTTTGCAAAGATGTTATTGAATTTGTACTATGTAACTAGAGCTAAAAATAGGAAATTGACAGCTTAACTGTCGCCCCTGCTTTTTCTTTAATGTGTCTTCCAAACTCCAGAAATAGAAATAATGAAACCAACAACATTTGGTTCTACAAAAGGTAAGATACGTTGAATGAAATCTTTCAAAAGCTTCTTTTTGGGATGAGAGATATATGTTCATTTTGCCCACCTAATAGCATAATGTTTTGGGAATTCTTATCAGTACTAAAGATTCTTTTGAAATTTTCCCATCATTAAGATACACCTTTAAAATTCCCCATTAGTCAACTTATCATACAGTGCACTAAAAATACACCAATAGAAATTATATTCAATGAGGCACTCTCTTGCTAGGAGTTCCTATTTTTAGCAAGCAGGTGACTGTTTTGAAATTAAAGATTGCTTCTATTACATAAAATGTTCATGCTTCAAAATATTCAGTTCTTTTAAAATGTCATCAATCTTTCCAGAGCAAGTAACCCCAGAGGCATTCTCCCCACTACCAGAAATTATGAAAGGTCAACTTTCTTTTGAGAGACCAGGATGCAAGATCATACACATCAGGAACTGAAATTCATCTTTACCTGAGTTATACGCCAGCATGCTACTCATTCTAAGTGGCCAAAGTAACAATGCCTAGCTTTGCTTTTGCTGAAACCAGCTTTCTATCTTATAGCTCTAGGCTGCTGTCACTCTTTCTTGTCTCCTTGCTATGGCCCACAAGACAATTTTCAAAACATTTATTTTTTTTTCCCGAAGGTGCATTTTGCCTTTGCAGTGTCATTGGAAGTTTTTTAAAGAATATAGTATCATATTTATGAATTAGAAGGAGAAGATACAGCAATAGATTTGATGAGTTTTCACTCTCATTTACCATTAATTCACTCTGAACCTTGTAAGAGCTTTGGCAGATGCTGATATCAGGCAGTTCCTAAATAACTGATAGGTAAGTCTGCATACTAGATCATGCATTCATTCTCATTTTACTTTTGTGTAAAAATTTTAAAGTCAATGCCACTTTTTCCCAGCGAAATATGATTTCTGTTCTATTGTCAATGTTATCACCACAGCTGCACAATTCTCGAAATAGCAAAATGACTTAAATCCCTGGTAGGGTGCCAATAAGAGCATGAAGGTTGCTTTTCTATATGGGCCAGCAAAATCTGATGGCTGTTTTCAGGTGTATGTGTGTGTATGCTTTTGTGCATACACATATTTTTCCTTTCTGGTAGATATGTGATGTTTCACTTTCAAATCATAGTCAAAACTTCAGATATACTTCCTGCAACATTTTTTAAAAGCCATCAGGTTGAAAGCAAGATTCCTTTGAGACACACATATATATTATTATAGAAATGATGTTTATAGGCCATTCTTATTACCTGTACCCTCTAAATATTACTGGTAATTTCAACTCCTGCCTTATTTTTGGTTACCTTGGATTTCAAACAATTTTCACTTATTTAACTGTAGGAGGTAATTGGTAGGTTTGATTATTATAACAGTCACGACTAACTGAGAAACAAAACTGTACTCATTTTTCAGATATGTTAACCTGACTTTTATTTGACCTTAATATCAAATCTATCTTTCTGTGAGTAAATGCTTATGCATCACTTGGAAGAAAAGATGAAAGATTGACATTTGAAAATATTTAGTAGTTAAATAAGCCTAATTACTAAATATTATAACTTTTATTGTGGAACATGAGTGTGTATAGAATCTACAAAAATGTATAAAATATGATAATCATAAAGAGAACACATGTTATTGTTAACTGAGTCAAGAAATTAAATTTTAACAGAACCCAGGTGTCTAACATGGATCCTTTTCATATTTAAAAATGTGTGCATCCCTAAAATATATAAATGGTTTACACTAGCTTGTGTTTGAATTTTGAATAAATGACATTGCTGGAATTATAGATAACTGTCTTGCTTTTTTTTCACTAATCATGATGGTGGTAAGATTCATTATGCGATTCTATGGAGCTATCAGCCATTCATTTTCATTGGTATAGAAAATTCCATTGTGTACATATATGCAGTCAATTCTACTGATTGTGAACTTTTGGGTTCCTTTCTAGAGTGCAACTATTCAAAACAACACTGATATAAATGTTCTTGTACATGTATCCTGATGCTCAAATATATTAAATTATCCAAAGCCCATATCTAGGAGTAAAATTTTGGGTCACACTGTGCACATATCTTCAATTTTAGTAAATAATGCTAACCATGTTTCAAATTAGTTGTAGCAATTTATTTTCCTATCAATATTGTATGAGATTTCCCTTTGCTTAATTTCCTGGACAACTTTGATAATTATTGTTTTAATTTGTTAATCCATCAGAAATTTCACCCCAGTATGTGTTTTAATAATTGTACTTTTATGGCATATTTTCATAAATAGAATTTTTTTAATGGGCTTCATTTTCTTTTGCTGCTTAAGAATACAGTTGATATTTTCCATTGATTATGCCTCTTAAAAACTTATTAAATAACTTGCTATTTCTAACAATTAATCTGTGGATATTTTTATATTATTCATACACAAGAATTATATAATCTATGAACAAGGGTAGTTTTATTTTTTATTTTCCAATTCCTATCTTTTTAAAATATATTTTCGTGCCCTAATTGGTTATTTAGGATATTTGAATTGTGATAGAGATAGTCATTGTTTGCTCCAGATTTCAAAGGAAATCTTTCAAATTGACACAGTTATGCATATTGTTGTACTTACCCTATGATTCTATATTTACATATACAGTTTATAGATTGATGATGCCTCTTCTCTTGCATTTTGCTAATACTATTTTTAAATTATCAATGGATTAAATTTTCGAGGTATTTTTCTACATATATTAAACTGTTCATTTCTTTTTTTCTTTTAATGTGTTAAAGTGCTTAATCATACTGATTATTTAATGCTAATGCAAATTT
Organism: Sciurus vulgaris; assembly: GCF_902686455.1. NCBI lineage: Eukaryota > Metazoa > Chordata > Mammalia > Rodentia > Sciuridae > Sciurus > Sciurus vulgaris. The sequence goes on along the minus strand of NC_136471.1, from coordinate 10,330,563 downwards.
ATATTCCTGGTATAAGCTAACCTTGAACATATTATCCTCTTGATATTTTCTTGGATTGAAATACTAAAATACTTTTCCAATTTTCTAGTCTGTATTTTTAGGGATAATGACCAGTGTTATGCAAACCTACTTTGTTATGCAAAGTAACTGTGTAGGTTTTCCTATTTTATATTTCCCTGAAATTACCTTTGAAAAATTGGAGTTACTTTATCTTTTAATATTTGTCCAACTTACTAGTTAATAAATCTTTGCCTTGAATTTGTTTAGTTATAAAAAGAAAAAGATGGATACAAATTTCATAATAATTAAAAGACTAAGTTTCATATGTATTCTTTGAATCTGTTTGAATCATAAATTCTATGGTGATATCTTTGATTTCATCTAAATTTTCTTTCATTCTTTCTCCTACACCCCTTTTTTTCGGTATTGAGGATTGAACTCAGGCAATTTACCACTGAACTACATCACCAGTCCTTTCTATTTTTCACTTTGAGATAAAGTCTCACTAAGTTGCTGAGGCTGACCTTAAACTTACCATCCTCCTTTCTCAGCCTCCCAAGTTGCTGAGATTCCAGGTTTATACTATTGTGTCCAGCTCATGCTTTATTTCTTCCTCTCACACAAATCAATCATGGCTCCCTTTTCTTATTTAATGTCTGGGGGTTTTCTAGTGATGCTACCTTTTAAATTATGGATTTGAATTAAGGTTGTTTCTTTTTTTTCTTCCTTTGGTAAGTCCTACCAAATATTCATCAGAAAATTAACTTCTGGAATAATTGATGCTGTCTACACTATGCTTCTTTTATTTCATTAATTATTGATCATATCTTTATTATGCCCTTCCTCTAATGTCTTCTGATTTTTTTGTGAGATTTTCTAAATTGCTTAATAGAATATTAAGAATTTTTATCCCTTCACATTTTAATATAGAGAATAAAGGCTATAAAATTCCCTTTAAGGATTGTTTTTAATTAAATTCCACATAATTTTATATGTAGCATTTTCTTTTTGTATCCATGGTTTATATAGAAATAGTTAATAATTTTCATATCTATGGGAATTTTTAGTTAACTATTTTTAGCATAATGCTTATTTTAAGTTTCTTTAATTTCCCTACAATGATTTTGGTTATGCCTTTTAACTATATGTAATTCTGTCAATTTTGGGCTGTATATCTTTGTTATCAAACAATTAAAATATATATATTTATATATAAGTGTTGTATCCTTTGTAGATTGAATATTTTATTATAAAATACATTTTTTATCTCTAAGTCTATTTTATTTTATATTAGCATAGGTATAAAGACTAACTTCTTAGTGTTTTTTGCACTGCATATTTTCATCTTTTGACTGTCAAAATTTCTGGATATGTATATTTTAGATATTTCTCTTATAAGTAATGTATTTTAGGCTTTTGCTTTTATGTAGGACATGTACTATTTAAGTATGGATATTTGAGATTAAATATACCATCTAAATTTGTTATAGTAATCATCAGAGAAAATGCACACAGGATATGGACAGATCTTTTTTTTTTTTAACAATTTGGACACACTGAAAAAATAAAAAAATCAGTTCACAGAAAGGAAAAATGCCAAATTCCAGAAGTCTCCATTATGCTCCCTTACAGTAGCAACACCAGCAAGGAAAATCACTATCATAATATCAAACAACATAAATAAGTGTTGATAATTTTTTACTTCATGTAAATAATATCCTAGTATATGTACTACTTAGTATCTGGCTTCTTCCACTTAACATTATATGTGGAAAACAACCATATTTGGTATAGTTGTTAATCAATCATTACCATTTTTGTTTGAGCATATATGTGATATACCATAAAAGAGTTATCTGTTATACAGTTGATGGACATTTGTTATTTTCCAATTTGGGTCTAATGTGAATTGTGCTGCTTTGTATATTCTAGCTAACACATGAATGTGTTTCTTTTAGGTATATACCTGGGAGTGAAATAGCTGTATCATAGGGAAAGTATGGTATATTACTCAGGGTTTGCTAAAGTAATGGAACCAATGAGATATATAGGTATATATGTATACATATATATATAAATATACATGTATATATGTGTATATATATGATTATAAAAAATTATACATATACATGTATGTGTGTGTGTATATATATATGTATATATATATATGATTGTTAAATTGGGATTTGTTTGATTAACTTACGTGTCCAGAAGATGGATAGATGGATAGTCCCACAATGGCCATCTGCAAGCTGAAGAGCTGGAGGAACCAGTAGCTGATCAGTCGATGCAGTTGAAACCTCAGAACGAGAGGTATCAATGATATAGTCCCAGTCTAGAGTCAAGTGGCACTGGGCAGTCACTTTGGATGAGTGAAGGAGCTGTAGTCTGATGTCCTCAGGCAAATGCAGCAGCAATCAAAAATCCTTTGAAGAAGAATTGAGTTTGCATCTGTTGCTTCCTTATTCTTCCAACATTTTTCTCCATTCAAGCCTCCAACCTAATGGACTTTGCTGTGCACACTTAGATGAATCTCCACCTCAGTTTACTGTCCTATGTGCCAATAATTCCTAGAAACACCCTCACTGAGACAACCTGAAGCCTCTTAATCTTCAGCATCTCTTAATCCAATCAAAATGACAATTCAGATTAACCATCACATATGGAAAAATATTAAATACCAAACAAATACATTTCAAACATGTTTGTACTAAGTAAGAACCACCAATTCATCATTATTCCAGTTGCTCCACATATTTCCAGTATTTGGAAAATTCTTATCTTTTCCATTTTACTATTGTTTAGGTGTTCATGGTATCATATTGTAGCTTTGATTTTTTACCTTCTTGATATTTAATGAACTTGTAGACTTCTAGGTATTTTTTCTTGGGTGTTCACATAAATCTTTTGACCATATTTTCTACTGAGTTGCATTTATCTTATTGATGTATATATTCTGGATGTAAATCCTGTATATATGAATTCTTGATATTTTAAATATTCATATCATGAACATATTAGCATAAATATGTAAATACAAATTTGAAGTTATATATATACAAACATACATATAACTTTTATTGGTCATCTAAATTATACAGAATGGTAGGTTTCATTGTGGCATATTTGCACATATATAAAAGCTCAATTTGATCAGTCACTCCTCAATACTTTCCCACCCTTTCCTCCTTCCTCCCCCAATCCCTTCCCAGGAGTGGTATAGCTGAGTCATATTACAGTTCTATTTTTACCTTTTTTGAGAACCCTCCATACTGAATTCCACAGTGACTGTACTAATATACATTCTCACCAACAGGGTGCAAGAGGTCATTTTCTCCTAACATCCTCACCAGCATTTATTGTTATTTGTATTTTTGGAGCTTGCCATTCTAACTGAAGTGAGATGGATTCTCAGTATAGTTTTGATTTGCAGTTCTCTGATGACTAAAAGTGTTGAACATTTTTGTCATATATTTGTTGGCCATTTGTGCTTCTTTTGAGAATTGCACTGATTAATCCATTTGCCAATTTATTGATTGGATAATATGCTTTATAAATGTTGAGATTTTTTAACTTATTTATATATTCTGGATATTAATTCTCTGCCAGAAGAGTAGCTGGCAAAGATTTCCTCAAATTCTGTCCTTTGTGTCTTCAATCTGCTGTTTCCTTTGCTGTGAAGAACCTTTTTAATTTGATGTCATCCCATTTATTGATTCTTCCTCAAATTTTCTGAGCTATAGGGGTCCTATTCAGGAAGTGTTTGCTTATACATATATGTTGAAGTGTTTGGCCATTTTTTCTTCTAACAGTTGTGAATAACTTTTTAAATATATGTTTGGTAATTTCTGAATCCTATTTAAGAAATCATTGTTTAATCCATGGTCACAAAGTGTTCTTTTGGTACTGTTGATTTTTTAAAAATACTATTGTATTATGTATTAAATATAGATCAGAAATTAATCTGCAATTAAATGTTGTATGTGATATAATATAAGGTCAAGGGACATTTTTTTCTTACTTTTACATCTAATTGACCCACTGCCATTTCTTAAAATGATCTCCCTTTCCTCTCCAAACAAATTGGGAGCCTTTGTTATAAATTAGGTGACCCTTAAGTGTAGCTCTGTTTCTGGACCCATTTCTGTCACATTTGTTTTTTTGCTAGTCCTTTAACAAATACCATACTGTCACAATGTAACTTTAAAGCAATCTTGATTATCTGTTAGGTTTTACACTCCACAATTTTTTCTTAAACATCACTTTGAATACATGGTTAAGTACAAAATCAATTGTAGAAATAACTTACTTCCTTCTTACACTCATTACAGTAAACACAAAGAAAGATGCACATATGTGCACAATAACTTCACATCATTTCACATCAGAATCTTAGTCTCAGTTCACAAATTTTTCTTAAAATTATCTTCCTGCAATTTTGATTGCAATCATAATGAAAGTGTAGGCTAACTTTTAGAGAATAAATATCTTGACCAAACTCTCTGTGATTCCAAAATCATGATATATTCTTCTATTTATATTTACCACCTTTAATTACTTGAAATAATGTTTTCTTATCAGTTTTTTAGGTAAGAGGTTTTATGCATATTGATTATATTTATTCTTTGATAGTTATTGCTTGCTGATTATGAAATTTAAAACAGCTTTTTTTAACTATCATTGCAGATCCTATTTAGATTGTCATTTTAAAATACTATTTTATATACATTGCTTTTTATGAAAGAAATACAGATGCCTTTGTTTTTCAGTTAGTTAATTAATTTTTTGAGACAGGTTCACTCTATGTTGTTCAGGCAGGCCTTGAACTCTTGAATTCAAACAATCCTCCTACCTTAACCTCCCAAGTAGCCTGGACTTTAGTTGTGTACCACTGTGCTGGCTTCTATAACTTCTTTTGTACTTAACCATGTATCCAGTAACCTTGTTAATCAATTACATTACTACAAACTATGTTACTGCATATACATAAACAATAAACTATAATCCATAAACTATAATATATGTTTTATAATTATGTGACATATAACATATAAACTTGTAACATAGCACATAAAATATAAATTATTATGGAAAATTATTTTGGATTTTCTAGGTACACATGTTTTGCAAACAATGTCAGCTTAATTCTTTATTTCCAATTCTGCTTTTTGTTTCTTTATCTTATTTTACTTGTTTATCTCTTTAATAAAATATTGACTCTGAGTGGTGACAGTGGGTATGCTTGTCTCCTTGAGCTCAGGGAGACACAACACAACCTTATATAACATTCTGGCTCACTCTCTAAGTTCTACCTATACTGGCTTTATTACTGTTCTTCAAATATGCTATTCACCTACAACTCTCAGGTCATTTACTGATATCAAAGATACTTTTAACCATCTGGCATGCTACTAGATAGCTTGCCTCTGATAGGTCCTAATTTTCAGTCACATAAACATTGATATTGCTAGATCATTTTTCATATGGCCTTTCTAGAAAACTCCTCTTGAATACTATTCTGCATTATCCCAGACCCTGGTAGACTTCCCAACAACAAGTCCTGAGATATCAAAGAAGCAGAAATTTAAAAATGTGCTTCTCTGAAGAAATATGGTAAGGTCCCCTAAACAGGAATTAATGTAAAATAATGGAGTCAAATATCAGGGCCCAGTTCTCTCCTATAGTTATGTCTATAAGCTTGTATCAGTCATGCTTGTATAATTCATGTTTTCTTGGGAAAAAGTAATCATAACAATAGCTACCTGGAATTGTCTAATGTTCCTCTCAGGATGAATTAGAATGTATACATAGAACAATGTTCAATGCTCTACTATTGTTAATCACAACAATTGTTGATGTTATTATTATTTCAGAACCAAATACTATAGTTACACAACTATATGATAATCCTTAGAAATGCAGAATGACTCTTCAGCAATGGACATATCTGGGTACAGGGATGGACAACTATTGGATTAAAGCTTCCTGTGTTTTATATATTTTCTTTCTGTATTATGAATATATCATACTCATTTTTTCTCAAGCGACAATGTAATTCCAGGGTGCAGGGATCAATCCTGGTAAGTTCACATAGCATTGCATGTTGCATAATTCATACTCTTTAAAAAGACTTTTGGATGAACAATCAAAAGAACAAATGAGTAAAGCCATTCTATTTATAGTGACTCCTACACACTATCTATACCCATTAAGGGTAATTTCTGTTGGCACATCCAGGTCCGCTTTTCATGCCTCTGTTTTTCTCTGTGCCCCAGGAAACTCACCAATGCAGACTTCTTCTGCAAACATGCTTGCCCTCTGGATTCTGGTTTGGTTTTCTGAACTAGAAACAAATGAAAAAATAATAATAAGAAGAATTTATTAGTACTAGATCCCCTAGCTTAGATTTTTAAAAAAATTACAAATACTACTATAATATCATTTTAGTCACAGGCAGGAAATCAAAAGGCAAGAGGGAGAATGAGGTGGAAATGTTTATTCTGGTTTCCTCTGAATAAAATCACTTCAAACTGGCTATGTCCTTCAACCAAACAGTTCTGTTCTATCCCTGCATTGATTAGAGACAGAAATGCTCCCCAGTGTTAGTAGCCCAAGGGAACTGCGCTATCTTTTAGTAGCTTTCTTAGTTCTGTATGCATCTTATAATAATCCCTTTATTAAAATTTCTGAATTTTCCTGATTTGGATATATCACTAGAACTTTAAAACAATGATATTTATTGACGTAATATTATCAAAGTGTAAAATTGTACATTTCAAGAATGTTGCCAAGGGTATACACACACATATATCTAACACCACAATCAAGCTACTAAAGATTTCACATCCTCATTCTAAATTCTGTCTCATACATGATTTTGGTCTATTCTTGAACTTCATATAAAGGAGAACATATAGTAAGTGTTATTTTGTCTATTTCTGTTCAATGAAATATTTTAAAGTATATTCAGTGTTAAGCAAAAGTTCATTGTCTATAGAACAATTTGAACACTAATTAACCTGTTGATGATGGACAGTTGGATCATTTTGAGTTTTCACATATAAAGCACCTAAAAGTTTTTTCTTATACTTGTATGTTTTATAAATATTATGGATGAACAGTTAGAAAATAAATTCCTGGGACATACAGTGGTTATATATTTAAACTTATTAGAAACTACCAAAAAAATTCTCTAAAATAATCATCCCACTTTAAACTACAACAGGCAATATTTGAGCAATTCAGTTTCTCCACAGTTTTGTCAACATTTGGTATTGTCAATCTTTTTAATATTTTCGATTTTAAAGAGTGTGTAGTCAAATCCATTTGTGGTGGCAGTTCCCTCATGGCAATGATGTTGAGCACATCTGCTTGTATTTTTTTGTCATTTACATATGTTATTTAGGGAAGTTTCTCCAAAATATTTTTTGCTAATTTTGGTATCAAGTTGTTTGTTGTCTTATTGAGTTTAGGAAGTTATTTACACATGCACCATAAATGTCCTTTTACTGATATATCTATTGCAAATATTTTGTCACAGTCCAGAATCTATCTATTCATTTATCAATACTGTCCTTTGGTAAATAAGAATTTTTAATTTTGGTGAAATTAATTTTTTAATTTTATGTTCAATACTTTCTTTATCCTGTTCAAAAGTGCTTGACAGTACCAAGTTTTTGAAGATTAATATGAATAAAGAGTGAGCTAAATACCTATTGTTAATAAAAGTTTTAGCTTTCACATTTATATTTATGTTCCATTTAACTATTTTTGGTAAGATTTAGTGATAAAATTGTATAGTTTTTCTATGAATAATCAGTGATATCAGTGTCATTTGTTGAAAACTGTCACTTCTCCAGTTAATTGCCATGATGTCTGTCCCTAAAAACAATTGCACACATTTGAGTATATTCTAGACTTTGATATACTTCATTAATCTAATTCTGTACTAATATGATACTGTATTCATTATGTAGCTTATAACAAATATTGAAATATGATGAAATGAGTCCACCCACTTTGCATTTATCTGTTTTTATTAGTTCCTTATATTTATACATAATATCACGTGTGTGTGTGTGTGTGTGTGTGTGTGTGTGTGTGTGTGTGTGTTTTGGTACAGGACTGAACCAGGGGTGCTTAACCACTGAGCCATGTCCCTAGCTTTTTTTTTTTTGACAGGGTCTTGCTAAGTTGCTTAGAGTCTTATTAAGTTGCTAAAGCTCGCTTTGAATTGCAATTGTCCTTCCTCAGCAATCCGAGTAGCTGGGATTACAGGTGTATGCCACCATAATCAGGTAGGGTTCATTTTGACATAATCATATATGCATGGAATATAATTTGCTCCTCTTAAGTCCCTAGTATGTCTTCTTTGCCTCCTCTTCTCTCTTTGCCTCCCCTCTTCCCTCCCATTTCTCTTCTTTCTCTATTTTATTGGTCTTTCTTTTATTCACTTATTTTTTTTAATTGGTGCTTTATAGACATAGAAAAAGATGAAATTTACTTAAGGTTGCACAAGATTTTCAATGTCAATGTCTTTGCATTGTTACATAAATTTTAAAATCAAGTTTTTGAATACTAGCCAAAATCATTTTAGGCTTTTAACTGAGATATCATGGAATCTATAAATATAATTGTTGGAAACTGAACATCTTAAACACTTGAGTATTCTACTCCATGAAAATAGTGTTACCCTCCATTAACTTAGTTCTTTTTTCTCTTAGTAATGAATTGGAAATCTCAATATATAGGTCTAACAGATTTTTATTGAACTCATTGCTAAGCATTTACAAATTTTATGCTATTCTAAATGGAATACAATTATTACATTTTATTTATTTTAGCTGTCCACATTTTTATTGGTATATCATGGTTGTGTATATTGATGGGATTTATTGTTACATATTCATACATGCATACAGTATAACAATATAATGTGACCAATATCACTCCACAGCACTTCCCCCTCCCTCCCACTGCCCACCCCTTGGTGTCTTTCTTCTGCTGATCAACCTTTGATTTTCATTAGAGCCCTGCATCTCACCTTTCTTTTCCTTTTGTTCTTTAGCTTTCGCATTTGAGAGTGAAAACACAAGACCCTTGACCTTCTGAGTTTGACTTATTTGGCTTAACATAATAGTCTCTAGTTCCAACCAGTTTCTTGCTAATTCTACAGAAACCTAAGTTTTGAGACTGGTTTATTATGCTGTCTTCTTGCTAAACTTTAGCTTCACATATTTTTAAATGTCAACAACCCTGCCATAAAGAACTCTTCTTTGTTCTTTCTAATGTGTACTTTCTTTTTCTTTTTTGTCTTACATTGTCTAAGGTCAGAGCAAAGTTTAAAAGATATAAAAGAAGACATTCTAGTGTAAAAATTTAGGGGGAGAATGTTCACTGCAATAGCTATAGAGTTGTAAAATACACCCAAGTAATCATATTGAGAAAGTTCTCTCTACTTCTGTTTTGTTGATGCTTTTTTTTTTTTTTTTTTTTTTTTTGTCATTTGTATGTATTGAATTATACCACAAGTGGTTGTGTTTTGTTTGGCATATATTTTGAAATGATAATTTTATTTTCTCTATTCTGTTACTATACTGACATATCATGACTGATTTAACATAAAATATGTGGCTGTATGTGTTTGGGGATATGTCTGTGCTTGTATATCTCTCCACATATACGTTTTCTAGTATTGTCTGCTGAGGTATTCTAGGGTCTGTGATGCTTCAACAGTAATCAGCACACTAACACCCAAGTCATTGTTTCCAACTCTGTCAAAAAGAACTGAACTCTTTAAAGCTGTCATGCTATTGAAACACTATGCAGGACTAATGAACCATTCCACGTTGAAGAAGCCTAAAATGATGTAACAAACATATTGTAATACATTAGATAATATTCTGGATCAGAAGAGCAAAAGACAATGTTGGGACAACTGCTAAAATGTGAATTGCATTATATATATTTTGAGTGTGTGGTTTCATTTTGATGTCATAATTTGGATGAATGTAGCAGTGTATATTATAGTGTGCCCTTATTTTGGAGAAATACATGCTGAAAAATTTAAAGGGCATTATTAAATCTCAAATGATTCAGAGAACAATTATATAGGTGTGTGTTGACTACAATATGCATACATAGTGAGGGGGAAGGAAGATAGAAGTGGAGAGATATAGAAAATATGGTAAAATATTGTAAATCAAGGGAATTAGAAAAGTTTGAGTGAAGGGTTAATAGTTTTTATACTGATTTTGCAACATTTTTTTAAAAAGTCTATCTCTTGTATGGAGCATGGTTTCAAATATGGTACGGTATTTGAGGGACTTTGAGACTAATCAAGGGAAAATATGACTATCATACACACAGTGAACTTTATTGAATGGCACTTAGAGAGACGATTACATGAGATGGGAATTTCTTTAGGGTTTGATACCATCCAGGAACTATGGCATGGGGCCTTTACACAGGAGTGGAGGAAGGAAAGGGGGCTCCTGGGATGAGGACCCCAGAATCAAAGAAGGGTGTTGAGTTCCTAGACAATGTTTATCAGAAAGGCACTTGAGTTTGCGGTCTCATAATTACAGGATTATAACTTAATCAGTAACAGATGTTAGGTGAAGGATCGTAGGTCACACAAAAAGGAAGGCCCTGAATGACTAAAATTCTGCTTGTTTGGGTTATTTAAAAAATACTTGAATTTGTAAAAAATTGAGTTTGGTACCAGTCATGTTTTGAGCTAACAGGTCCCAGCCTGCTATGAAGAAAGCAACTTAGACTGGCATATAGTGGCCATCTCTAGTTTATTTATCCAAGGTGTTTCTTTTATTCTAATCTCTGCCTTTAATTTCTGTATTTAGTTGGTTTGTATTTAAGGTAATTATTGATCTGCATAGGTTGAAGTATATGAACTTGTTATTTGTTTTCTCATTATCTCCTTCTCACTTTATTCCTCCTTTTCTGCCATATTTTAGTTTGATCAATAGTTGTTAACATTTCATTTTAATTACCATATTGCATTTTAATTGTAACTCATGCTGTAGTTTAGATTACACAAGGCATAGTTAATATATCACAGTTTACTCATATTTCATATTTTCCAGATTCATATAAATATAAGAATGTTATAATAGAAAAATACATTTGTCCCTTTAGGGTGCTATTTTAATATGTTTTATATTTGTGCATATGGTAAACTCTGTAATGTAAGATTATTTTTTTCCTTTGAAGAGTTACTTGTCTTTTAAAGAAGTTAAGACAAAACTCTTAGGATACATTTTCTATTTCCTTACATGTTTACCTTTTCTGGTTCTCATCATCCCTTCCTGTATATCCTAGTTGCCATCTGGTATCATTTCAGAGTCATATCATGAATCATATCACACATTTCTGAAGGCCTTCTAATGAATAGTTTCCTCTTTATCTAGTATCCTAAAATTTATTGTAAATGTTCCTCTTCAGCATTGTGTCTTGAACAGTGAGCATTTTGCAAAGACTTGTGAAAATTCCCCATAGAGTTGATGTTGCAATCAGAAAGACTTGGTTTTAAAGTCTGGTCCTGCCATATTGCTCCTGTGTGTTTTGGGGAAATTTATGTAAATACACTCAATCTCAATCGTCTCATCTGAAAAAGAGAAATAATACCACCTATCTCTTAGAAATTCTTGAGACAATTCTAATATGTGTCAATATGCCTTGGACAGTGCCTATATAGAAGTCTTGAATAAATATAACTAATAACAATATTGGCGGTATCAGCATCAGTACTTCTAAAGTACTGGAATAACCTTGACTATGACTTTTAACCATGAACACTAGAAATAAAAAAATTAATGCTATCTCTTGACATAGAAATTAAATCTAATAACATTAAAATTCCTGTCTCTTAATATCCCTTCTTCATATAAAACAGAAATTATCCACAACTTTCTTTATCACCATAAACTGTATTCATTCATATTGCTTCTCAGCTCAGAATTTGGCCATTTCTTTGCCTTAAATTTTAAAATATCTTTGATATTTAGACTTAGTTCATACTTCAGTTTCATGTGGAATGCATTGAATAAAAATATGAGAGGTATAAAATGAACACTTATGTCTGTTATTCACATTCCATAAACACAACCAATTAGTGCTATTTGTAAAGATAAAAAAAGAATGAGTAATGGCAATTTAATACTATAGTGTGTTTTAGAATAATCAGGGTAGATGATTTTTGTCTGATAGCTATCAAACGAATACAGGCATCAGATCTTTCATAAAATTTGATGTTGATTTAAAATCTAAGTATATTTGACTGTGACCTTAACCACTCTGATTACTAAGTTCCCATATCTGAAAAAAAAGTTTGAACTTCATATTTAAAATAACATCTAGCTCAAATAACTAGTTTATATTCTTTTTCTAGAATTTCTCATGAAAATTATAGAAAAAATAGCTGAAATAATCAGTTTAAATTCTCTTATAATTATAAAATCTGTCTTATGCATGATTTACAAAGTAGTTTCTGGATAGAAAACTTATTTTTTCTCTACTGCTATAATATAATAAAATATTTTATGAAATTTAAACTTAAATTATTTAGAACTTTTAATTAGGATATAGTTATCATGGAAATCTAAGTTTGCCAGTCCATTATTTTAAACCATTTCATAGTCACTCTTTTCAAAATTCCATATACATGTTTGAAATACCTTTCATGCTCCACACTGTGAATTTCATGTGACATCCTTTGAAATCCTTACTAAAATTTCATGAAGGATACAAAGTTAGAGAGCATGAGAAACAGTAGAACTATATAAATCTTTAATGCAGCTGGGAGGTGGGCAGTGAAACAATGACCTAGAGTAGAATTTTATAAATTACTTCTACAACATAATGTTATCTTATAGATAGGTCGTATACTAATGCGAAGTTTAACTTATTACTGCAGTATTGCTTTCTACTCAACAAAAATGACTTAAGAAGAATAGTATCTTAAAATAACTGTCTGACTGAAAATCTCTTGGTCAACTTTGTGCATTGATTTTAAGATGCAATAATTAGTGATATCTATATCTATGTATGCATCTACAAATATATCTGATATATATACATATACAGATATATTTGCAGATGCATTTTAAGTATATTGCTTCAGTTGTTTCTTCCATGATTATTATGATTTCCCAAGGGTTTTAAAAAGTAATGTGGATAATGGATATTTTCTTCAACCTCCAACTTGGCATAACTCTCAAATGTAAAATGAAAGACTTATTAGAGCAGAGAATGTCTTAAACTCATTTCTTTAATCCCTTGGTATGTAACAATATGTCTTATAATTGATTGGTACAAAGCAACGGTTCTCTGATTGAATTGAGGTTCAGGTAATATCCCTTGTGAATAATTTTTGCCTTTGAAAATTGAATATTTTGAGATCCAAGATGGTGGACAGGAGGGTGACTGCATCTCCCATCGCTCCAGAACTCAGGATTCAAGAAGGGAAGGTAGTGAGAGACTCGAATCAACATAGAGCTGCGGGGTGAGGCTCTACCACAGGGTGAAGCTCGGCCTGGGCAGCAGGCCCAGACAGGGAGCAGCTTCTTGGAGCAGGGCAGGGCAGCGAGAGTCATCCCCAGGTAATCCTGCTCTCTCTGGCGGCACGATCCACAGCCAGCTCCTTGGAGCAGACTCGCCCAGTGAGAGCTTTTTTTTGTTGTGGTACTGGGGATCGAACTCAGGGCCTTGTGCTTACAAGGCAAGCCCTCTACCAGCTGAGCTATCTCCCCAGCCCCAAGAGCTTTTTTGCACAGAGCCAACCACAAGCCCTGAACCCAGTGGTGGTCCCCGGCCCGCAGGTGGCTTCTGGGACCAAGGCAGGACAGGGAGAGGCTTTCCCCTAGCAGCCCTGCTCCCTTCCATGGCAGGCGGGATCCACAGCCAGGTTCTCATAGCAGGCCCGCCAGTGAGAGCTTTTCTGCACAGAGCCAACCCCAAGCCATGAACCCAGCAGAGGGCACAGACTGAAGGCGGCTTCTGGGACCAAGGCAGGACAGGGAGAGGCTTTTCCCTAGAAGCCTGACTCCCTCAGGTGGGGACAGACTCTGTCTATAGCCAGCTTCTAGGAGCAGGACCACCCAGTGAGAGGATTTCCACACAGAAGCAGCCCCCAGCCCTGGACCCAGGAGCGGGCTACAGGCAGCTTTTCTCAGAAGCACTGCATTATCAAGTTCCTCCAAGACTTCAGGCTACGGAAGGCTGGGAGGTGATATACTGGAAATCTTCAGGGACACTATAAGCCAATAGAGGAAATCTGCAATATCTCAGAGTCCCACTGATACCTCACCAATATGAGAAAACAAGGGAAGAAAATGTCCCAAACAAATCTAGATACTATATCAATAAAACCCAATGACAGCACAGCAGAAGAGATGTCAGAAAGGGAGTTCAGAATGTACATAATTAAAACAATCAGGGAAGCAAATGAGGAGATGAAAGAGCAAATGCAGGCATTGAAGGAAGAGATGAAAGAGCAAATGCAGGCATTAAATGATCACAGCAATCAACAGTTAAAGAGCAAATATGGGAAGCAAAAGATCATTTCAATAAAGAGTTAGAGATATTGAAAAAAAAAAAAAAACAAACAAACAGAAATCCTTGAAATGAAGGAAACAATAAACCAAGTTAAAAACTCAATAGAAAGCATAACCAATAGGATAGATCACCTGGAAGACAGAACCTCAGATACTGAAGACACAATATTTAATCTTGAAAACAAAATTGACCAAACAGAGATGATGGTAAGAAAAAATGAACAGAATCTACAAGAATTATGGGATAGCATGAAAAGGCCAAATTTAAGAATTATTGGGATAGAGGAGGGCACAGAGAAACAAACCAAAGGAATGAACAAACTATTCAATGAAATAATATAAGAAAATTTCCCAAATCTGAAGAATAAAATGGAAAACCAGGTACAAGTGGCTTATAGGACTCCAAATATACAAAATTACAACAGACCCACACCAAAACACATTATTATGAAAATAACTAACATACAAAATGAAGACAGAATTTTAAAGGCTGTGAGAGAAAAGAATCAAATTACATTCAGGGAGAAACCAATAAGAATATCAGCAGATATTTCAATCCAGACCCTAAAAGCTAGAAGGGCCTGGAACAACATTTACCAAGCCCTGAAAGAAAACAGATGCCAACCAAGAATCTTATACCCAGCAAAACTTACTTTCAGATTTGACAATGAAATAAAATCCTTCCATGATAAACAAAAGCTAAAAGAATTTACAAAAAAGAAAGCCAGCATTACAGAACATTCTCAGCAAAATATTCCATGAGGAAGAGATGAAAATCAACAATGCAAATCAGCAACAGGAGGAACTAGCCTAAAGGAATAGCCAAATAAAGGAGAAACCAAATATGTCAAAAAACAAAAATGAGTCAAATGACTGGGAATACAAATCAGATCACAATAATAACCCTGAATGTTAATAGCCTGAACTCATCAATCAAAAGACATAGACTGGCAGAATGGATTAAAAAGAAAAATCCAACAATATGCTGCCTGAAAGAGACTCATCTCATAGAAAGAGATACCCATAGACTAAAGGTGAAAGGATGGGAAAAAACATACCATGCACATGGACACAGCAAAAAAGCTGGAGTATCCATCCTCATTTCAGATAATGTGGACTTTAAGCCAAAACTAGTCAGAAGGGATAACGAAGGACATTACATACTGCTTAAGGGAAGCACAAATCAGCAAGACATAACAATCATAAATATCTATGCCCTGAACATTGGCTCATCCATGTACATCAAACAAATCCTTCTCAATTCCAGAAATCAAATAGACCACAACACAGTAATACTAGGTGATTTTAACACACCTCTCTCACCACTGGATAGATCTTCCAAACAATAATTGAATAAAGAAACCATAGATCTCAATAACACAATCAAAATTTTAGACTTAACCGACATATATAGAATATACCATCCAACAAAGAGCGAATACACTTTCTTCTCAGCAGCACATGGATCCTTCTCTAAAATAGGCCATATATTATTATGCCACAACGATGCTGTTAGCAAATAAAAGAAGTAGAGATACTACCTTGTATTCTATCAGATCATAATGGATTGAAATTAGAAATAAACAACAGAATAAAAAACAGAAACTTCACCAATACATGGAGATTAAATAATACGCTATTATATAAAGAATGGATAACAGAAGACATCAGGAAGGACATTAAAATGTTCTTACAAGTAAACGAGAACAAAGACACATCATATCAAAATCTCTGGGATACTATGAAAGCAGTACTCAGAGGAAGATTTATTTCATCGAGCGCATTCAACAAAAGAAGTAATAATCAACAAATAAACGGCTTAACACTACAGTTCAAAGCCCTAGAAAAAGAAGAGCATCCCAACACCAAAAGTAGTAGAAGACAGGAAATTGTTAAAATTAGAGCTGAAATC
Source organism: Sciurus vulgaris (assembly GCF_902686455.1). Classification (NCBI taxonomy): domain Eukaryota; kingdom Metazoa; phylum Chordata; class Mammalia; order Rodentia; family Sciuridae; genus Sciurus; species Sciurus vulgaris. The sequence goes on along the minus strand of NC_136471.1, from coordinate 10,314,081 downwards.
AACAAAATTGAAACAAAAGAAACAATCGGAAAAATTATCAAAATAGAGTTGGTTCTTAGAAAAAATGAACAAAACTGATAAACCCTTAGCCACACTAACAAAGAGAAAGAGGGAGAAAACTCAAATTACTAAAATTCAGAATGAACAAGGAAATATCACTACAGACATGAGTGAAATATAAAACATAATTAGAAGCTATTTTGAAAATCTGTACTCCAACAAAAAAGAAAACCTTGAAGACATCAACAAGTTTCTAGAGACATATGAATTACTAAACCAGGAGGACATACACAACTTAAATAAATCAATTTCAAGCAATGAAATAGAAGAGGTCATCAAAAGCCTACCAACAAAGAAAAGTCCAGGACCAGATGGGTTCTCAGCCGAGTTCTACAAAACCTTTAAAGAAGAGCTCATTCCAATATTCTTCAAATTACTCCATGAAATAAAAGAGGAGGGAACCCTCCCAAACTCATTCTATGACGCCAATATCACCCTGATACCTAAACCAGACAGAGACACATCGAGGAAAGAAAATTTCAGACCAATATCCTTAATGAACATTGACGCAAAAATTCTCAACAAGATTTTAGCAAATGGCATACAAAAATATATTAAAAAGAGAGTGCACTATGATCAAGTGGGTTTTATCCCAGGGATGCAAGGTGGTTCACCATCCAGAAATCAATAAATGTCATTCACCATATCAACAGACATAAAGTTTAGAATCACATGATTACTTCAATAAAGGCAGTGAAAGCATTCAATAAAATATAGCATCCCTTCATGCTCAAAACATTAGAAAAAATAGGGATAGTGGGAATGTTCTTTAACATTGTAAAGGCCATCTACCCTAAGGCCATGGCCAATATCATTCTAAGTGGTGAAAAACTGAAAGCAATCCCCCCTAAAAACTGGAACAAGGCAGGGATGCCCTCTTTCACCACTTCTATTCCACATTGTCCTTGAAACGCTAGCCAGAGCAATCAGAACAACCAAAGAAATTAAAGGGATACGAATAGGAAAAGAAGAACTCAAACTATCTTTGTTCGCTGATGATATGATTATATATTTAGAGGAACCCTGAAATTCCACCAGAGAACTTTTAGATCTCATAAGTGAATTCAGTAATGTAGCAGGTTACAAGAAAAATGCTCATGAATCCAGTGCATTTTTATACATAAGTGATGAATGTTCAGAAAGAGAAGTTAGAAAAATTACCCCATTCACAATAGCCTCAAAAAAAAAATTATGTGGGAATCAATCTCACAAAAGAGGTGAAAGACCTCTACAATGAGAACTATAGAAAACTAAAGAAAGAAATTAAAGAAAACCTTAGAAGAATGAAAGATCTCCCATGTTCTTGGATAAGCAGAATTAATATTGTCAAAATGGCCATACTACCAGAAGTGCTATACAGATTCAATGCAATTCCAATTAAAATCCCAATGACATACCTTACAGAAATAGAGCAAGCAATTATGAAATTCTTGTGGAAGAACAAGAAACACAGAATAGCTAAAGAAATCCTTAGCAGATAGAGCTCAAGAAACACAGAATAGCTAAAGCAATCCTTAGCAGGTAGAGCGAAGCAGAGGTTATGACAATACAAGATGTTCAACTCTACTACAAAGCAATAGCAACAAAAATGGCATGGTATTGGTACCAAAATAGACAGGTAGATCAATGGTACAGAATAGAGGACATGGACACAAACCCAAATAAATACAATTTTCTCATACTAGACAAAGGTGCCAAAAATATGCAACTGAGAAAAGATAGCCTCTTCAACAAATGGTGCTGGGAAAATTGGAAATCCATATGCAACAGAATGAAACTAAACCCCTATCTCTCACCCTGCACAAAACTCAACTCAAAATGGATCAAGGACCTCGAAATCAGACCAGAGACCCTTCATCTTATAGAATAAAAATTAGGTCCAAATCTTCAACATGTCAGCTTCAACATGTTAGCTTAGACTTCCTTAATAGGACTCCCATAGCACAAGAAATAAAAGCTAGAATCAACAACTGGGATAGATTCAAACTAAAAAGCTTTCTCTCAGCAAAGGAAAATATCAGTAATGTGAAGAGAGAGTCTATAGAGTGGGAGAAAATCTTTTCCACTCATATTTCAGATAGAGCACTAATTATCTATAAAGAGCTCAAAACACTCTACACCAAGAATACAAATAATCCAATCAACAAATGGGCTAAAGAAATGAACAAACACTTCACAGAAGAAGATCTACAAGCAATCAACAGATATATAAAAAAATGTTCAACATCTCTAGTAATAAGAGAAATGCAAATCAAAACTACCCTAAGATTCCATCTCACCCCAATTAGAATGGCGATTTTCAAGAACACAAGCAACGATAGGTGTTGGCGAGGATGTGGGAAAAAAGGTATACTCATACATTGCTGGTGGTGCTGCAAATTAGTGCAGCCACTCTGGAAAGCAGTATGGAGATTCCTCAGAAAGCTTGGAATGGAACCACCATTTGACCCAGCTATCCCAGTCCTTGGCCTATACCCAAAGGACTTAAAGTCAGCATACTACAGAGATACAGCCACATCAATGTTCATAGCTGCCCAATTCACCATAGCCAGATTGTGGAACCAACCTAGATGTCCTTCAATTGATGAATGGATAAAGAAACCCTGGCATATATATACAATGGAATATTACCCCGCCAAAAAGAATGATAAAATTATGGCATTTGCAGGCAAATGGATGAAATTGGAGAATATCATGCTAAGTGAGATAAGCCAATGTCAAAAAACCAAAGGACAAATGATATCGCTGATAAGTGGATGATGACACATAATTGGGGGACAGAGGGGTTAGTTTTAGTGTTAGTGTCAGATTTATAGTTAGCCTTAGGTAGGGGGGCAAGAATGGAGGAAGGAAGGACTGTATAGAGGGAAAGAGGGGTGGGAGGTGTGGGGGAGAAGGGAAAAATTAACAGAATGAATCAAACAACATTACCCTATGTAAATTTATGATTACACAAATAGTATGCCTTTACTCCATGTACAAACAGAGAAACAACATGTATCCCATTTTTTTATAATAAAAAAAGAGAAAATTGAATATTTTATCCAGAACTTAACGTTTTTGCCTAAAGACTGTACTCTATTTCATACTATACATGGTAATAAACACATTGTCTGTCTTAGTCCACAGGTGTATGATTTAGTAAGTTGTACCTACAAGCTGTTGCTGGTACCCCCAACAACTGAAAAATAGTATTAGATTCATCACTGAATTAATTAGTTGTAAGAAACTTAACACTTCTACAAAAGCACCCTTAAGTTTACGTGAATTTTTATTTATCATCTATACCTTGGTACCACTGTGTAAATTGTAAACAATCACCTTGGCAATCTAATATTGGAAAATAAATGATGTTTCTTTTTAAACCCTGATGATCATGGAGTATTAAGCAAGGTGTTTAAACCTACTGTTTGCAATGACATGGATGAAAGTTGAAGATATTATTTCAGTTAAATAATTTAGTCACAGAAGGATAAATTCTGCATGATTCTTCTTATATGACATGTCTAAATGATCAAAGGTACAGAGTAGACAATACCATAGCTGTTTTGAATAATGCCAAAATAAATATGGGAGTGCATATTTACAATCGTATTTGAAATACAAATGTAAATTGTGTGCGTTATATACTTAGAAATATGTTTGATGAATCATATGGCATTCTATTTTTTTAATTTTTGAAGAATCTTCATACTATTTTCCAAAGTATGTGTACTAATTTATATTCTGACCAACTGTGTATAAGTATCTTCTTTCTCCACATAATCACCAATAATTCTTATCATTCATTTATTTGATAATTGCCATTGTAACATGTGTGAGGTAATATCAGTGGATGAAAGGATAAAGTATGGTATCTGTACACACAGGGATATTTCACAGCCTTAGCAATAAAAGATATTCTCTCATTTGCAAAAACACGGATATACCTAAATACTAAGCAAATAAATCAGGTATCAAAAGTCTAATAATGCATGATCACACTTATATGTGGAATCTAAGAAACTCCATCTCATAGCAAAACAGGGTAAAAGTTAGTTACCAAAAGCTAGGTGGTTGAGAGGTAGGCATGGGAAAAGGAAGATTTTGAGTGAAGAGCACAAACTTTCACTTAGATTGGAGGAAAGAGTTCTAGTGATCTCTTGCACTGCATGGTAACCATGGTTAAAAATAATGTATCATACAATTAAAAATTCTGCAAAGAACAGGCATTTAATATTATCAGCACAAAAAAAGATGAATAGGTGAAGTTATGGACATCTTAATTATTTTGTTTAAATTTTTCTATGATGTATACATAGAACATAAATTCACATTATATCCCATTAATATACACAATTACTCTTTGTCAATTTAAAAATTTTAAAGACATAATAGGATGGTTGATCTCATGGAGTGGGAGAGGGGGATATAGGGAGGTACTATTCAATGAAAATAAAGTTAGAGTTCTAGAAGATGAGTTATTTCCAGCAATCTGTTATATAACACACTATATATAATTAACAGTAAAGTATTGTGCACTTAAAAATTTGTCAGTAAGACAGATCTCATGATAAGTGTTCTCACCACAAAAACAAATAAAAATAAAATAAGAGATGTGGAAATTTCTGGAGGTGATGGAAATGTTTATTAGCTGGACTATAATAATGCTGAGAAGAGTATATAAATGTGTCTAAACTCACCAAATTGTACACATTAAATATGTGCTGTTTTGTATATAACAATTATGACTCAATATATGGGAAAAAATAAACAAGGCATATCTGTAGTTAATCTACTGAATTTCAAGACTATACTAAAATAATAAAAAATGCAAATATTTATATATACTATTTCTTATTTTTCACAAAATTAAAATGAGAATAATTAATGAATCATAAAATAAAAATATAAATAAAATGAAAAATAAATAACATTATAAGTAAAAATAAAATAAATAAAACCATTCATTTATCCAGAGAGAAATTAGATCTTGGCCCAACCTTTACCACTTCAGTGAATAAAAATGAGTATTGACTAAATGATTTAATTAGAATGATTCTCATAAGAGAATGCCTCATTATCACATGTCAATCATATGTCTTCCCAATTATTCTCCTTAAAGTATCTACTACAATTTAAGAATGAAAATGCATTGCTATTTTGAAGGAGCTAAATATACATTCAGTGACACACAATTGTGTTTTTTAAATTTTATATCTTAAGTGAACACAATAATTTAATTGAGGATTTTATTATCATTGAGTTATTTCCTTTTTGTCAAAAACAGTAATTTTCTAGTTAGATCAGATTAATACCTATCACTTCCACCACCCACTTACTGGTTTATCATCAAGACGATTAGTGATTTATTAACAATTCACAAATAAAGAACCAATTTTATGAATTAACATTAAAACACAAAAGTTCACTTTTTGAGCCTGTGAAATTACATGCAAACATGATCCAAAATTTTGGGAAAAATAATTTCTATAATGCACTACACTGTCATGTAGACATGTAACAAACAAAGGTTCTGGCTTTGGTTTAAGAAAGTAAAATACAATATTATACAAATATTAATCTTTTAGGGGACCCAATAATTTTGAAAATGAACTTGTGAGGCAGGGTATTCTAAAATCTTTTGCCCAAAGAGGCATATTCCTGAGAAATCATTTGCTAAATTCCAGAGTTGCTGGGAGAATAAATAAAAGTCCCAAAAATGTGGTTTAAGAACTGGCACATAAGAAAACTCTACAAACACAAATAAAATTTAAATAAAACTGGGTTACATTTCACAACAGTCATTCCTACATCAAGGCATGCACTCTATTATTTTCTGCATACGGAAGGATAGTCCATCCTTTCTGGAAAGACATTGTGAGGTATAATAAAAATAGCATAAAATTTGAAATCAAATATTTATGGATTCTACCCTCAGGTGTACCACATACCAGCAATAAATCTTCAGTCACCTTAACATCTATGAACTTCAGGCCTTTCATTTGTGAAATGGGGAGCTCTTATTAATATGAAGATTATAGAAGATAAAGCACTAAAATAACCTTGCACAGTGTATAGCACATAGATGGAATATAAAAGGTGCTCATTTCATTATTCTATTCTTCCTTTTGGTGTTTGGTCAAGTTTTAAATAATTCTTGTGATATATACTGAGATAATCCCTTAAAACCTGCATGAATTTAAATGTCCTTCATTATATATAGTCTTCCTGGAAAATATAATAGAATTTGTCCTTATGTCTTCACATGGTCTTTTTTGATCTTGTTTTGTAAGGCATCTTTATATATGCAGTCCATTCTAAATTTTCTGCTGGGTAAATTAGTATAGGTCTCATTTTCATACTAGACTAACCACTCTGCCCCAAGTATTTTGTATGAATCAAATATAAATAAGAAAACAGTAAGTTTTTTAAAGAACTCAAATTCATTATAAGCATTGAGGAGTAACAAGTCATCCGAGAGGATATTATTTCTCAAATGTGAATTTGATTTAAAAATGAAAAGTCAACATAATATTTAGTCATTATTTGTTCATGATTGAAATGTGGAGAAAATTTTTTATACATTTTCTAAAATGGATGGAATTATCATACACTCAGAGTTTGGGCCTATAAAGACAATAAGAAATGATATGGCTTTCTGGTAATTAGAATTGTTTGGAGATCATGCAATGAATTTTATGCTTTTCATTTTTGAGCAAATCACTTTTATGAATTGTCCTATTTTCATGCTTTTAAATTCAACTCTTAAACTGAAACTTTTGTACCTTATTTTATACCATGAAAATGTTCTTCACATTATAATAGACAATAACATAAGTATGGTGATAGCTACAAGAGAGTTCTTAAATATACCTTTAAAGGACTCATTGGTGATTGTTTTTCCTTTTCTTAAAAGAGTCACAGTATCTCTAGTAATAAGAGAAATGCAAATCAAAACTACCCTAAGATTCCATCTCACCCCAATTAGAATGGCGATTTTCAAGAACACAAGCAACGACAGGTGTTGGCGAGGATGTGGGGAAAAAGGTACACTCATACATTGCTGGTGGGGCTGCAAATTAGTGCAGCCACTCTGGAAAGCAGTATGGAGATTCCTTAGAAAACTTGGAATGGACCCACCATTTGACCCAGCTATCCCACTCCTTGGCCTATACCCAAAGGACTTAAAATCAGCATACTACAGAGATACAGCAACATCAATGTTCATAGGTGCTCAATTCACCATAGCCAGATTGTGGAACCAACCTAGATGTCCTTCAATTGATGAATGGATAAAGATACTGTGGTATATATATATATAACAGTGGAATATAACTCAGCCATAAAGAATGATAAAATTATGGCATTTGTAGGCAAATGGATGAAATTGGAGAATATCATGCTAAGTGAGATAAGCCAATCTCAAAAAACTAAAGGACGAATGATCTCACTGATAAGCAGATGATGACATATAATGGGGGGTGGGAGGGGTTAGCGTTAGGGTTAGGGGTAGGTTTAGGGTTAGGGTTAAGGAGGGGGGCAAGAATGGAGGAAGGAAGGAGTGTATAGAGGGAAAAGAGGGGTGGGCGGGGTGGGGGGAAGGGAAAAATAACAGAATGAATCAAACAACATTACCTTATGTAAATTTATGATTACACAAATGGTATGCCTTGACTCCATGTACAAATAGAGAAACAACATGTATCCCATTTGTTTACAATAAAAAAAAACCAGACCATTATAAAAGAAAAAAAAAAAGAGCCACAATAACAGATTGCTTATTCTGGTTTAGTATTATTATTACTATATTATTACTGTTATTATAAAAGTAAATGATAATATGAGCACCTTAAACTTAAATAGCATTTAATACAATAGTTTTACATACCAATGTCATTTTATTTTTTTTAGATGTTACCAAATATGAAATATGAAATAAAATGCACATGGATTTAGATGTGCATATAACCTTAAAATGTATCTGTATTACTTTTAAAATAAATTCCAAATGTCTTGTCATTGCATACAAAAACATTCACAATCTCCTTGCCCTCTACTTTTAAAGACTTCTCTTTTACTGCAGTTTTCCACATAACCCTTGTTCCAGCCTCAGTGGACAATTCATTATACCTTGCCTATAAATGCCGTGCACTTTCTGGCATTTATACCATTGTCCATCCTATTTCCTCTACTTGAAACAAGGCTGTCTTCTGTTTAAATCAACCCAAATAGCATAAATATGATTTCCCTTTCCCCCTTCCCAGTTCCTCAAAAGCATTTTGTTAAGTGTCTGCTTCTGATTTTTTGTAGTACTATTTTAGTAGTTTTTACAGCACTTTTCAGGATAGAACATATCTCTCTTGCCAGTATTGTTGTAATACCTTATTACATTGTCTCTGTGTTCCCTATTTTTATCCCTTATCCTTCAGCAGCCAACGCAATCTTTTAAAAACCCCAGATATGAATGTTGCCACTGCTAAGATGCTTCTGCATTGTTTTCACAGTGCTGATGATTGAACTCAGGCCTCAAAGCATGCTAGGGAAGTATTTTGCCACTAAGCTACTTCCCCAGACCTTCACCCCCTTTTAGAAACATCTAGTAATACCCAATCGTTTTATTATCTTCCTTACTCTCTGTCCTTCAGATGTGTTTGCCTTCATTCCATTCTTTATAATCATGAAATATGCCTACCTAAAACCTTCATATATATTGTTCCTTGTGCCTGCAATAATGTCATTCACATGCAAGCAAAGCAATATAAAATTCAGATTTCAGTTTAAAAGTAACTTCTTCAGAGATACCTTTCTAGACTGTAATATGCTTTTTCCTCTCATCAACTGATTTCATAGTAACCTACTCTCAATGAACATTTAAATGTAAATATATAATTATATAATTTATTTATTTAATGTTGTTTCCCTAAGAAGACTGGTATTTCCATCAGAAAAGAGATCATGGCTGGTTTATTCAGTGATGCAGCTCCTATGCTTAATAACCACAATGCTAAGCCCATAGAAGAATTAAATAAACTGTAAGTTCCCTCTATCATTTCCTGGAATTTTCTCTCCTCTACTTCTTTTATGACTGTGTCTTCTTCATCTTGATGTCTTAGCTTAAATTTCATCTGCACAAAAAGGCTTTTTAGAACCTCGCTATCTATAATGTCCTCTGCATCTCCTTTCCCTGTTATTAACTACTATAAGCTTCTGGAAATTTCTCTCGTAGAACACTGCTACTACTCAATTGTCTTACATGTTTTCCTAAATAATATCTGTCTTTACTAGTAGAGTATATATTTCAGTAGGATGATGATAATGTTTTTGCTTATCATTTTATATCTAGAGCAAACTTTCTCAACCTCAGCATTATAAACATTTGGGGCCTGACAATCCTGGGTTGTAAGAATCTATCCTATTTATCACATTCTGAGCAGCATCTTGACTTCTGTTTTCTAGATGCCAATGAAATCTCCCAATTTTAATAACCAAAAATGTCTGCTAGGGGTAAAATCCACCTTTTAAGAACCATTTTTCTAGGGGTTACCATAGTTCCTTCAACAGAGTAGATGCTTGATAAGTATTTTTGAATGAACAAATAAATAAATAACATTCTTTGTTACTTTCAATTTTTTCAAGCTTTATTGTAGTATAATTGATAAAATTGTATCTATATAATATGTATACAAGATGTATACAAGATGCTTCAATATATATATATGCACTGTGAAATTATTACCCAAATCAATAATTGTTAATAAATAATTAGTATATCCCTCACCTCATATAATGATCTTTTGTGTCTGTTTGTGTCTTTGTGGTGAGAACACTTAAGATCTACTCTATTAGCAGATTTCAAATATTCAGTGCATTAGAAACTACATTCACCATGCTGTACATTAGGTCTCTGAAATTTACTTATCTTATAATTGGAAGTTTGTACCCTTTAACCAACATTGTTTTGTTTAATTTGAAAAGGAAAATTTCAGTACTTTGAATATCACTTCAATGAAACCTTGATCATATTCTAGCATGAGGTTTATTTTTCAAGATGTTACACCTCTGAAACATCTCTTAGAGAGACTTGCAACTATAAGCAGAGTGGCTGTGTCATTGATGACTTAATACTCACTATCTCCTTCTTTATTCATGAAAGATCTCTGATTTTATTCCACAGGCAAAGTACTAGCTAAAAAAGTAAGGAATGTCAATGAGCAATAAGTGGATGTCCTTTGGTGGGGTTTCAGAGAAAGTTTCTTAAAAAGGGATGACTGCTAACAGAAGAGGGAAGTGACTCCTTTTGCCTTTCCTCATATTCCTTATTCTTGACAAGAAAGTGGATGTAATACCTGGAGCACTAATTATCATATGTCAGTTTGAGGTATCTTTGAAGATGGAAATCACATACTAAAACTAATGAAATAATCTGAGTCTCTAATGACTGTAGAACCATTAGCATTGGGCTTCTTATTTAAGCCATTTATTTTTATTATGTCCTATATTCATGTTTCAGATTATTAAGGAAGCAATAACAGATTATGATAGACTGAGTGGCTTAAAGAATAAATATTTATTTCCCGCAGTTCTAGAAGCTATAAAGTTCAAGATTGAGGTACCAAAAGATATGCTGTGTGGTGAAAGCTTACTTTGCAGCTTGCAGATAGTTGGCTACTCATTTTATCCTTACATGGCAGAGAGCAAGAGAGCTCTCTGGGGTCCCTTTTACACGAACACTAATCCTACCTATTTATGAGGGTCTTCCCTTATGACCTAATTATGTTCCAATGCAATCCCATTACCATTACTTTGGGGGTTAAGATTTCAACATATGAACTGGAGGGGCACAAATATTTGGTTCATAAAAGTGCATCTAATCAAAATTGACATAGTGATCTCCCAGGAGAGAGCTCATTAACTTATCCTTGCACTGAATTTTAGGGACAGAGATTTAGCAGACCATGTGTGAGGGGTGATATACTGAATGAAATAACATGAAAATCAGAATCCATATATGTACCAGTGTGATTGGCAGCTCCATCATACAGGGATTCAGGAACTCAGGCACAAGTGAAGCAGGTAGTTATCCTGCTGAATTGACAACAATCAAGGAAGTGACATGATCTTTGGAGGAGATGGTCAAAAATGGAGTAACTATTGCTTCCACATGTCCCTTCAGTGATCTACAATATTGTTCTGAATGTATCTTCTGTTGAGCTAAATTCAGGCATGGACTCAGAATTGTTTTAAACCCAGTTCTCTCTGTGACCATATTTTCTATTGATCTTAATTGACCTTGAGATTAATTGTAATGCCAACTTTGTTCCTACATGTATGAACTGAATCAATTAGAGAGAGACAAAGTAAGCTAAGTTTGAAGAAAAGATTGCTTAACTACAGAAACCAAGAATTAGGCAAGTACTGGTAATTTCTTTTTATTTCCTCTCATTTGACCTAATGTTCTTGACCTCAATATCACTAACTATAATAATTGCAGCATATGTTTCCTCCATCTAAATTGACTGAGTCATTTAAGGTCTCCTTCCTGGATACTGTATCATGAATGTTAGACTGCAATTCTACCCTAAAATTAAGGCAGAAGTCATGTATTTAAAATTCCCTGCCTTAAGTCTACATATTATTTGTATAAATATCTTTTTTCCTACACTTTGAACTAGAATCTTTATATCAAAATTTTGATACTGGCACAATATGTTGTACCTGATGCTTTTTCCTAGAATAAAATCATCATCAAATATATACAAGAATTTATGGAAATAACTAGCACATAGAATTTAAAATTATTTCACAGTAAATCAAGATACCATTTCAGTAAAACAAACCATGCATCTGTAGTAGGCAGAATTCTAAAATGGCTCCCATGTTCTCCATCTTCTAATGTTACTTTCATGATTAGAATTATAGTATGTGGCAAGGATAATGGGAATTTTCTAATGTAAATAAGGATGTGAATCTGATGACTTTACATTAATCAAAAAAGATATAATCCTGGGAAGGTCTGACTTAATATAAACTCTGTAAAAGAAGGTCTAAGCCTTTGCTTGAGGTTATACATCCTCTCCTGCTGGTCATGAAACAGCACACCACCATGAGTTCTACAGCTGAAAGAAAATGATTTCTGCTAACAATCATGCAATCTTAGAAGAGAACCCTGAGACTTTGATGAGACCCCAATCCTAGTTAATCACTTGATTGAAGCCCTGAGCATATCGTCGTTAGTTAAGTTGTGCCTAGATTCCTAACAAAAAAAAAGTGAAATAATAAATGAGCATTGAATTAAGCCACTAAATTTGTGGTAATTAAAAACAAAGTACACTCTCGAGCAAAGAAAACATGTAGTGCTCTTTTTCCAAAACCATACAAATCTCTGTGTATACAAATTAATACTTACATATTGATATATTGTGTGCTATGTACAGTAGGTTGAATAGCAGTGCCCCACATGATAGAACCTGTGAGATGATATTATTAAGAGATTATGCTAGGCAACTTTGCATTAGTGTGATCCGAATACCTGTGAAGAACAACTTAGAGGAGAAAAGGTTTATTTTGGTTCACAGTTTAGAGGTTTAGTCCATGGTTCCATGACTTTGGGCCTGAGGTGAGACAGAGTATCATGGCAGAAGGGCTCAACAGAGGAAAGATAATAAGCTCAGCATTGTGTCAGGAAGTAGAGAGAGGGAGGGGAAGGGGCCTTAGGGAAGATGAGCAAATCTAGGGTCTGCCCCCATAACCTAACTCCTCCAGTTACATCCCACCTACCTAGAATTACTACCCAGTCAATTCAAACTAGTATGATCTGATTAGGTTACATTTCTAACACTAAAATCATTTCACTTCTGAACATCTTGCATTAATATAGGAAACTTTGAGGGATATCTCATATCCAAACCATAACAGAGATCATCCGGAATTTAGGGTAGACCCTGAGTCCAATGATTTAAATCTGTGTAAGATAAAAAAGAAGAAAATCTAAACACATAAAGACACAGAAAGGAGAAGGCAATGTAGAAATAGAGGCGGTTTGAAATGATACCTGGGACCCCTAGAAGTTGGAAGAGGCAGGGAGGAATTCTCCCCTAGAGTATCCAAAAAGAATTTAATATTGCTAATATATTTATTTTAGAATTCTTGCTTCCAAAACTGCAAATTCACAAATTTCTATTGTTTTAATTTACTAAGTTTGTGGTAATTTGTTATATCAGCACTAGGGAAATAATATACTATGTGTGTAGCAATGGGGGTAAAATATAATTAGGATGCAGATTCTACAATCCAGCAATTCAACATACAATATGAAATATGTGATGTGTGATTATGTAAAGTAGGACATAATAAGGTAAATGTCAAAAGAGAAGTAGAGATAAAATTGTTAGAGTGAAAGAAGGAATATTTAGTTCTAGCCAGGGCAATCAAGTAATGATATCTAGAAAATAATTGAGGTAAAGATCTGAGCAAGAAAAGATATGAGAGGTACATTACAGAAAGAATACCAAGCAGAAGTGTAATAAGCACCAGTGAAATTCTGCCTTTTTTACTACAAAAGCCTACCATCTGGCATCAATTGCACATTAGTTTTATCAGGCTTCTCAATGGAAAAAATTTCATCATTCAGTATGCTCTCATTTATTCAAATGTTCTATGCAAATATGAAAGACTATTGATTTTTAATTATACCATTTTGCACAGCTCAAAAAATTTTATTTCAAGTATTAGGTACTATGAAGTACCATGGGACAAAATTGTGAAAAATACAATTTTTAACCCATAGAGTAATGGGTTCAAATTAAAACATAGTAAATAAAATAAAGGTATGTATGTGTGTGTGTGTATGCGCGTGTGCATGTGTAAACATTTGCTGAACTTTGTATATTCAATGTTAGTTTTTACATAATTATAAAATTTGGCATTTGAATTGGTGCTATGATATTTTATTTGATAAGTTAAACATACCACGTGATTCAAGGATTCATTTTTATTATCAGAGTTATCAACTCTATAAAATTAGTAAATCATTATTATACAGAGTCCACAGTTTGCATTAGGATTCATTATTTTTTTGGATGATATTTTATTACAGTATTATAGTAATTCACAGTAGTTGGGTTCATTTTGACATGATCATGCATGGACGGAATTTGATTTACTCCATTTCAGTCCCTGGTTTCCCTTTCTTATCCCTACCCTCATTCCTAATGATGTCCCCAATTTTAAAGAATTGAAATATAAATAAATAAATGCAGAATTTTTACCAGTAAAAAAATAGTAAATCTATCTTCCCATAAAAATTTAATTCCAAAAATTATTATTGCTGGGGAAACCAGGATGAAAGAGAAAGCATATTCTTGCAGCTTCATAAAACACACAGGTCAGAATTAAAACAGAATTAGTTAGGGAAAAGTACTAATGTAATTATTGGTTTCATTAGTGCACCTAAACCAATTTTATGATAGGATACTCTGTGAAGGTGAAACATTGATAAATCCAGAAAATTTACATGTGTTAAACAAGTAATTAATTCAACTGTTAGAGAAAAACATTATGAAGAATATATGGCAAGTACATCACACATAGATGTTTGCATATACACACATATACACACACGCAGGTGACTAAACATACTTTTAGAATTGTTACTAAACCTCATTTCAGTAGTAAAATGATGATTACATACATCCACACACACACATACATACACATATCTGTTATCTCATAGAAATACTATTGTAAAGAAAATGAGATTTTTTCTGCAAATGCTCTGCAACTCTAACTCATGACTATATCTAATGATGAGAGATAAAGATAACACAAATAAACAACTCTATTAAAAACAGCAATTTTGACATGTTAACAACCTGAAGATTTTTCAGTTAACAAGTGGCAACTCTAACAAATTGCTTCAACTGTACCCATTATCCCTTAGCTTCTGGACAGATTTGACCACTGTAGGGGTAGGAGAATAAAGGAGGGCAACATGCCCCTTAATTAGATCCCTGGCAGCTTACTCTGGAGTGGTTGTGTCTCTCTGTATCAAAAAACATAGCTCCTGTCAAACAACCCTCTCTGTTAGTTAGGCCACCCTTTTCTCTTCAGACCTAGTGGTAGTAAGAGCCTGGTTAGTTATTACCCATGAAATAATGTGTTATCCTGAACCAAAATGTGTTCCAGAGATCTCCTGAGACCTTGCAACCCTTTCAGGGATAAAATGAGATCAAACTTAAATTGAAGATGATGGTAAGATGTTACTCACTTTTCCACAACAAATTAGGATGCTCATTATAGATACAGCTATATTCTATTAACACAGACATTAAAATGATATACAAAACCTTAAAACAATACAACCCTTCTCACTAATGTTGTGAGAAATAGTTATTTCTCATAAATTATGTTTCTATATTAGCATACAATAGCCTTATTAATGTTTTCAAATAAAATAGATATTAAAGTCTTTAGTTTTAATATCTACTGTTCAACACTGATAGAAAACCACATAAATAAAAGTTGATGAAGGTCTTTAAAATATTTTTCAGGTGTAATGTTGTTCTGGATATTAAAAACTTGATAACTGTGACTTAAAACACATTACTAGCCTTGACAGTCTATTTTATTTGATCTCTTTAATTTGCTACCATTGAGTTTGTCAAATGATTTTAATCATACCACTGATTGATAGATATACTAGGAATTCACAGAATAGATATAAATTGATAATAAACTTTACTAATAATTATAGAAAAATATAATGAGATTTTTCATTCACTTAATGAATTTTTCCTGAAAAATTTGAATCATTCAGTTCTATTTGAGAGTATAGAGAAGCAAACATTTGCAGACACGTTTTGTAGTATAAATTGGTAAAGAAATTGGAGGGCAATCTTTCAGTATCTCTTAAAAATGGAAATATGAATACATTATGAGCCAACATTTCAAATCTAGGAATCTATCTTACAGAAATAAAAATGTGAATTCTTAAAATTATCTTTACATGATATTCACTACAGTAGCATTTGCAATAGCAAAGAAGTAAAAATACAAAGAAAAGAAACAAATGCTCATTAAAACAAAATTAGATAAGGGCTAGGAATGTAGCTCATTGGGACAGCACTTGCCTAGCATGTGTGAGGCCCTGGGTTCAATCTCCAGTAGAGTAAACATTTAAAAAATAGACTAAACATTGTATAATCATGCAGTTAAACACCATGTGTTTAAAATTAATCGAATGCAATTCATATCTATATGTATTTAGCCAAGAGATTTAAGTACGATGTATTAAGGGAAAAAGGTAAGTTGCAAATAATATACCTGGCATAGCCCATTTTTCAGTGAATGTACATACATATGCACACTTGTGTATCATTCTATGTGTGATAATATTCTGAATAAATTATTAAATATATGAAATGGGAGAAATTGGGGGAGGATTTTTGTTAAAGAATTTTTTTTGCAGGACTGGGGATAGAACCCAGGGTTGCTTTACACCTGAGCTACATCCCCAGCCTTTAAAAAATTTTTGACAGTCTCTCATTAAGTTTCTGAGGTTGGCATCAAACATGCAATCCTCCTGCATCAGCCTCTTGAAGGGCTGAGATTATAGGCATGTGCCAGTGCCCAGCTACTAAATTATTATTTACATTAAAATATAAGAACTATAAAGAAATATACTCTTGGGAGCTGGGCACAGTGGCTCATGCCTGTAATCCCAGATATTCAGGAAACTGAAGTGGGAGGCTAAAGCAGACAGATGACAAGTTCCAGGCCAGCCTGGGCAATTTAGCTAGACCCAGTCTCGAAATGTAAAATAAATAAGCAAACAGGAGGGGAATGTAGCCCAGTGGTAAAGCATTCCTGTCAATTCCTGTACTAGAAACAAAAAGGTAATCTGAGATCTGTTAACATATGAACAAATAGCCCAGCAAAATTCAAATATCTTAAAGACATAATTATATTATTATTTATTGACATTCAAAATAATTATTATGGCTTTATAAATAACTTTATATTCACCTTTATTTTTGCATCAGTTTATACTATGCCCTCCCATAACACACACACACATAACCACTTTATAGCAATTTTGAAATGAGTAGAATTTGCTTTAGTTTTGATTCCTCTTATGAAAATTAGATTCTAGTGCCCTTATGTCATTCTATTGTTTAACTCCCTCTCACCTTAGAAGTAATCATTTCCAGTAGAAAATATTATAAAATCGTATTCACTTCGCTAGATTTTGCTTCATTAAGCTTACATCCAACATGTAAGTAGCAAACAAAAGAAACAAACAAACAAACAAAAAATAACGAACAACAACACTCCGACTTTGCTGAAAGTATAAAACTTTGCAGAATTTAGGTCCTAGTTATATTACTTAGGATATGGAATTTAGACAAATTATGACATTTGATTTTTTTTAATTTTATTGATTCATTTTAGATATTTATGACAGTAGAATCCATTTTGATATATTTATACAAGCATGGAATATATCCTATTCTAATTATGACCCCAGCACCTCTTCTTCCCCTTCCATTTCCTCACCCCCTCCTCCCTTCCCTTTATTGATCTTTCTGAGTTCCAGAGGTAAGGGAGTGAGTTATAAAGATATCTGAAAGAAGAGCTTCCCTAGCAAATGACATAGTAACTACAAAGATTCTGCAGTGAGGATGTATCTGGTTTGTTTTAGAAACAGCAGGATGCTCAATATAACTAGCTAAGGGGATTGTTCAGGAGAGCAGTTCACTAGAGGCAACATGAAGCCAGAAAATGTACAGAACTATGGGGTCTTATTTGGAGTTTGACTTTTATCAGATCTACCTTAACTTTTAGTAAACCTCCTTTGGCTGCTGGGTTGAAGAAAAAACATGGGGGTGAATATTCAGAATGTACATTGAAGGCAGAGCCAGAAGAAAATCCAAGATGTGAAATTTGAGAAACAGACTGACATGAAATTTACTAATGATTGCAAATGTTCAAAGTTGAAAAAAGACTGGATAGAATAACGGAACTGGAGACTATTTATATGCTTCTTTTGGATATGTCAAAAGCTAGGTAACTAATAGACTTCTAAGGGTAGATTCTACGTATGCAGTTGGCTTATGTTAGTCTGGATCTCAGAAATCTTAACAATATGAATTGAATGTGAAAGCATGGTATTGGATGAGATCATGAAGTAAAGATGTATGAGATCATGAAGCAAAGAGTATTTTACGAACTCTTCCAATATTTAGAGGTGGGAGAGGGGAAGAAGGACAGTAACAGACAGAGAGGTGAAACCACATGATCTGAAAGTCAAACAAGATGATTGCAGGGCTTTCAAAATATAGGGAAGACATTTTTAAAAATGAGGGAGTGGTCAATTATGTAAATGGTTCCTAGAAAAAAATGAGAAATATGAGGAGGGGTAACTAGGAAAAGGGAAGTTACTGGTGACTTGAGAAGTATGGTTTCAGTGGCGTTGTGGAAAGGAACAACTGAACGTATTCAGAACTTTGATTTGGAAGGAAATTAGAGAAACCACTATGAGGATTGTGTTGCAACCAGGGAGATGGAGGATGTGAGTTCCAAGATAGAGTTTTTTTTTTTTTTTTAATATTTTTAAGGTGGGAGCTATCATAGCAAGTTGTATTTTTGATGGGCATGATCCAATAAGGTGGAGACATTGAGCCTGAAGAGAACATTTGGAGAAATGCTGCAGAAACAGACTTTGCACGTGCATATGGGGACCAAGAAACCAAATAGAGACATTTCAGTAGGAAAAATAATCATTTTGTATAATAATTTGAAAGGTGACATACATAGATACAGATATTGTTAGTTAGCTAATCTTGGTATTGGGAAAATGAGCATGAATTCCCATCTGATTGACTCCAGGTTCTTGATGAAATTAAAAGTGAGAGTATCAGTTAAAAGTTAGAATTGAGGAGCACTACTGAAGGTTTGCTAAGAGAGGAAACATTTGAAATGATCTTCATGAAGAGTGAGGCAATAAATATCATGGGAAAAGTAACATGATTAACAGGCAGTGCAAAGTGCCCAGTTATGGGTGCTCCTCCAGCAGCACTGAACTATTCAGGGACAACTGCAGAGTATATGAAAAATGGGCAAGAAGGACAAAAAGAGGGGTGAGCATTTTGATGATGCATGGAAGGGAATGATTTTTAATGATGTGGCATGTAATATAAACTACATATAAAGGGAAATATTGGTAGTAAGTTGAAAATGAGCAATAGAAGCAAGACAGGGTATGGTCAATCAATTAGAAGACATGGTGAAGTAAAAACATCAAGTTTAGATGTACTATGGGTAAGTTAGAAAGACAGATAGTATTGTTCAGATAGTGAGTGCTTTAATTAAAAATTGGGACTGTGAATCTGTTATTGATAATGAGAAGATCTAGAGTGTGTCTAGGGTATTAAGTGGCTGGGTGGAAAAAATGTCAGGGGATATTCTTTCTACATAAGAGTATACTAAGACTGAGACAGAAGGTGGAGTGGGGGGCAAAACATCACATAAGTTCATATGTTTTAGTTCAGGTTGTCATAATAAAATACCATAAGCTGGGTGACTTAAACAATAGTCATTTATTTGTCACAGTTCTAGAGGCTGAGAAGTTCAAAATTGAAGAATCACCTGATTCAGTTTCCTGGAGGGGGCTCTCTTCCTGACTTCAAGAACCACATTTTTCCTAACTGTGTTGTCACCTGGCAGACAGAGTACTCTAGTATCTCTTCCTCTTTGTAAAATAAAATAATTTCATCATAAGGTATCTACTCTCTAACCCCATGTAAACTTAACTCAAAAGACATCACCTAGCCTCAAATCCTTACAGTGTGATCACAGTCAAGAAGAGAGAGGTATTACTTTCTAAGGTTAAGATTGGATCATGCAAAAGAACTTCAAACATGTTTGTAAGTTCAAAGCCAGTCTGGGAAGCATAGTCAAAACTTGTCTTAAAAAAGAAAAGTGCTGGTCATGTAGTTCAGTAGTAGAGCACTTGCCTAATATGCATAAGGTCCTAGTTTCAATACCCAGTATAACCATGCAGGATGGCACATGCCTGTAATCCCCGAGAGTCTGGAGGGTAAAGTTGGAGGGTAAGGCTGGAGGATCACAAGTTTGAGGTCAGCCTCTGCAACTTATCAAGACCCTCGGCAACTTAGTGAGACCCTTTCTCAAACAATAAAAAAAGACCTAGGATACAGCTCAGAGGTAAAACACCCCAGGGTACAATTCCCAGTAAATAAATAAATAAATAGCCTTGCCTCCAAGTGGCACCACATTGGGGGCTAGGGCTTTAACATATATATTTCAAGAGGTCACAAACATTTAGTCTATAGCATAATATGTTAAAACATGGAGAGTATGAAAGAAAACAACTAAAAGAAAGCAAAATCAGCTACCATTACATAAGGGTTATAAGGGAATAGAAAGTCAGCTTTCATTTAGAATAAGAAGATGGAAGAAGTTTTGTAAAAAATTGATGATATTGAGGTTTTTGATGAGGATTGTGAGTTCTAGATGGCACAATGAATATTGCTGCTCTCACCAGGGATAAAGTTGATTCATGTTATTCAATACTGGAAATATTTTGATTCTCATTTACCAGAATGCTACTTATTAAAAATTGTTAGGCATTAAAAGGTACTAGGATACTAAAACCCAGTACTCTGAGAGCTAAATGACCAAAGTATGGCAGAACATGACAGTTTAAAAAGCATATGTTTGGTCAATAAAAAACATGTCTTTAACCTTTAATAACTCTGATTAAATAATTTCTCCAAGAGTAAGGGGTATTTTAATCTTTTACAATTTCCCCTAAAGCATTTTAAATAAAATATAATCTTTTTATGGACTGTTTATGCATCTTTTACTCATTAACTATAACAGGGTTAAGCTATTTGGTTCTATGTGCTTTCATCATAATTATACAAAATTTATAACCCTGAAAGATATAAATCATGATCATATATCCATGCCCCCTAAAGTAGTCTCTATTCTGGTAGTGTCAATTATACAGGTGACAATTATGTAACTGTCAATAAAACAGAAACCTTGATGCTGTAGAAGACAATGGAAACTCTTAGATGGAGATAAAGCAGTCATTTCCAGATTTCAATGCTTGTTTAAAATCATTTCCATGGGAACCAACATTTGGCACAAGGGCCACTGTTATGAAAAACAGTTAGAAGGCAGCTCCAACCAAGCCAGATGGTTAATTTGTAATAGGGGAATATAACAACAAGAACTGGGTTATATAACCCCTAAAAACTCTTAATAATGGATTCATGTGGACTAAATCACTGGGCTTCCATCCAATTCTCTGCCAAAGCTACTATTGTGGCAATAACATTATCAACTACAGGAGGAAACGTCACTAATTGCACAGTGTCTAGAAAGGTAAATGCCATAGCTAAAAGATAGGAGAAAGTATTCCTGGACTGATCAGGAGAGTGTGGGTCAAAAATCCTGAGGTAATCTAAATACAGTTATATCAGGGGAAGTAGCAAAGCTGAGGAAGAGAAGTATATTTCCTTAAGTTCCCAGAACAATTAGAATAAAACTAATTATCTGGATGGACTGTCAGTACATCTTGAAGCCAGCATCGTGGAATGTCAGTTTTCATTGCATAGAATTGTAGTGTTCTCTGATTTTAGTGCTGAAAGGAACCCTAGAGATTCAGTGAGTTACTCAAAGTCACACAGCAAGTTATTAAAACAGATGGGACATGAGTCCTGGGGTTAAGACTTAAGATAATCAGCACAATGAGAGTTATTTGTACACACTCCACCCTTGAGGAAGTGCTGGATCCTTTCCTTAGGGAAATCCTAAAAGTAGTATTTTCCAGTGTTCTAACTTTTTATGGGACTACCTTGTGTTACCTATAGCCATATACTAAGTCCCAGCATTTATATTGAGGTGAGACATCATCTTTCTCTTATCTAGAGAGCAAAGTTAAAGTTTTAATATGAGGCAATTACCCCACAATTCACAAACATGCACACAAATGGATAACATAGGGATTGCTATATAAAATTGAAGTATGATTTCTTTATCTCAAAACTGTATTATTGAAGCTGCAACTTTCAATTTTTTGTGACCTTGAGAAAAGTTTCTTTCTTTATACTCTTATATCCAAATGGGTTTAATAATGACTCTTTCAAAAGGGTGTTATGAATATAATTAATCCTTTATGAGAAAGTATATTATAACAACAAAATTCAAAATTCAAAATCAAAAACATATTGCCCATAAAATTTTGTTAACCAGTGTATTTTTCCTTTTCTCTTTTTTTTCTTATGCATTAATCTTTATACATTTATATTATTTATTTATTTTTTTAATGTGATGCTGAGGATCAAACCCAGTGCCTCACACATATTAGCAAGCCTTTTACCACTGAGCTACAACCCCAGCCCCTTATAATTATTTATTGATTTTATTAAATCACTATAGCAATAATCATACTTTAATAAAAATTAAAAGTACAAGATAATGTTGAATGTTTAAATTAAATGTACTTTTTGACAGTAAAAGACCAAATATTTCTCTGAAAATTGTGTATCCTCTGAGACATATTTTTAAAAATGTAAAAAATATGAATACTCCAACATTTGTGACTAGAATTTTTTTACTTCACATTTAAAGAAGAGATATTTTGTTTTCCTTCTTCTCATTGGTGATAGAATGATCAGCAAATGCTATCAACATCCTCATTATTTTACTCTGGATAACTAATCTATTAAAGAAAAGACCTACTTTTCATTAGTTTAGCTATTAGGGAAGATAGTTAAATTTATAATGGGTTTCTGTGAATATTAATTGTAAGAAAATACTTTGAATCACTCCCTACTCTCATGCAAAATGCCAACAAGACAACTTTATCACTGTAATTGTCTACAAAGTGCAACAGAACTGGCCCAAATACCATTGATTGTTCATTACTAGTGCTCTCCGTTGGCTCTCCTGGAACATTCCAGCACAGCAGGTATTGTTCTGTGCCTGCAGCCATAATTTAATAGAAAAAGCTGTCATGACAGACTCTGCTTGGGAAAAAGCATCAAGGCAGCATTCAAAAGTGTCCCCTAACTCCTGAGAAAATAGATTCTGGACTTCAGATTCATTGTTTTGGCTTCATGGAGTCATTAAGACCTAAAAGACAAATTTTCTTTCTCAGAATTCTCAGACCCTCCAATTTGGCTGCATTAATACTTCTATAAGGAGATAGTAGCCTAAATAAAGGAAATAAGTTACTCTTAAATGTGTTATACTCTTTTCCCTCGGGCTTTGTACTCACTTGAGATATGTTTAAAGATATTGTGAGGATTTCAGATGGCAGTTCTCTGGGTGTGATCCATATAACCAACTGATAGGATACACATCTCATTCCAGCATTCCTATCACTCCCCTCCTCCATTATACACAGGAGATGTTTTCACTCTTACCTGGCCCTGGTCATGAGTCACCTCCAATGCCAACACAGAACCACTCCTTTCTGCACAGGAATTCCTAGGGGAGTTTTCCAGTATACATGCTTCCTACTCCCAAGTAGGGAACCCTTCACACAGGCCCCTTTTTTGTCACTTGTCATGGGCTCTTACTTATCCTCCTCATGTCCTCAGTCTCAGTTCTCAGGTTGAATCAGTTAGGGTTCTG
Organism: Sciurus vulgaris; assembly: GCF_902686455.1. Lineage (NCBI taxonomy): Eukaryota > Metazoa > Chordata > Mammalia > Rodentia > Sciuridae > Sciurus > Sciurus vulgaris. The sequence continues at coordinate 10,290,372 of NC_136471.1, read as the reverse complement.
GTGCCTACATTTCTATTATTGGTTTACTCAATTTATAGCATTTCCCATATCAGGTTCTACCCTGAGTAGACAATTGGAACCTGTAACCCAGTATTCCATGAATATGACTCTAGCCCTCATGCAATCTCACATGAAGATACTAACCCTAACACAGAACTTAGGCATAAGGTAATAAGAGGTGTGTCATTCCTCAACTGATATATTGATATATAGATATAGGCATATATGATATATACTGCTATAAGCAGTTAGGGGATAATTCAATTATTCAACTGAAAGATAATAGTTTCTTAGGGCAGGACATTATGAATGGAGATCGAGATAAATGGTGGGGATTCTGAATAGATTTGAATGATTAGTGGGATTTATTAATGGATTGAATGTGGGACATAAGAAGAAAGGGGACAAGGAGAACCTTAGTGCATGTGACCCGAATTCCTCAAAGAAGGGACCTGCCATTTTGTGAGATGTAAGACAATTTGAGTGGAAAGTTAATGGAGTGGGAACTAAGATTTTCTTCATGATCATGTACAAAACATGGTTATTGGGAAAGAGACCGTGAAAATGGATGACCAATAAAATGCTTGTAAATAGTTTGTGTGAACATCAATGCTGAAATACTGTGAGAAAGGAGGAAAATAATAGTCTTATGTGGAGTAAACAAGGAGGACACAAATAAAACAATTTTTATAAGTTCAAATATAGGGTAAACGTAGAAAAAAATTCAAAACATTTTCAGGGAAGTACATTTAAATATAATTAGTGAGAGTTTTGAGGCATGGGATTATAAAGTTTTCTTTTTTTTTCCTACACCGTTTTGTACTGTTTGTTTATTTGTATAATGAACAAAGTAGCCAAATATACTTTAAGAAATGATATGAAAGTGATCCCAGATGATTGAAACAACTCCTTGGAAATGTTGAAGTGCACCTATACCGCAAGCATTTTATTCTAAACTTATACAGGTCAGTATTTTTAAAAATGCAGTCCTGAACCATTTGTGTCTGAGGAACTTTGGATAGAACTACTAAATCAGAATCTCAGAATTTGAAACTCAATAATTCATATTTTTAAAAAAATGTTCAAATAGGGATCCTTTGTACAGCTCCATATATACTACTAAATTGACAGATTGGATGTGATATTTGGAAGTTTCTTCAAAATAAACCAGGGTTGGGGTGTAGCATAAGGAATTATAAAGGAAGTAAGATTGATCATGAATTGATCATTATTGAACCTGCAGAATACATATATATTGCTTGATTATACTGTTATGTTTACTTTTGTAAATATTTAGATATCCAACTATCTCCAAATACATCCAATTGCTTAATTCATACTTATTAGAAAATAATAAATGCTTATTAAACACAATTTAAAAATAACTCACCTTTGTTCAGTATTTAACAAATACTGTTTCTCTTTTCAATATTTTGTGTTTATTCTACGTAAAACTATATTGAAGTGGTTACTATTGTTATTCATGTTTTATACATGAGGGATTCAGAACAATGTTAAAATTTTTTCAATGGGTCACACAAGTGGCTGCTTCAGGATTCAAATTTAAGTGGTCTGTTGAGAATCTATTCAAGTGTCTGCAAGGTACTTTAAACTCAACATGTGCAAGATCAAACATAATCTCCACTTCTCATTTCTTGTCCTTTTCCAGTCTTTCTCTGAATGTTGTATCCATTTATACAGTTGTGAAAACAACAAATGTACATAAAATTTGATATTTCCATTCTCCTTCTTTTATATTTTCCAGTTCAACAGCTACAGAATGGATTGAGTTCTCCATTTTCTTCCTTTTTATCTATGTATCTATGTATGTATATATGTACATATGTATGTATCTATCATCTATCCATCCATCCTCTATATATTATATTTTCTATCTTCCACAGTCACAATTCAAAAGCAAAGGACTACTGGCTATTTACGCTCCTCGTGTAGATTGTTCTTTATTTGTGTGTGTGGACTAAGGATGGAGCCCAAGGCATTGTACATGCTAGTCAAATGATCCATTGCTGAGCTACATAGCTACATACAGAGACCTAAGACTGATCTTTTTCAAAATAAAAATCTGATCATATGACCCCTCACCACCATATTAAAGCACAACAGGGCTTCTAAATGAGGTTTTAACTTAGAATAAAACTCTTAATATGGTCAAACTATCTCTGTGACCTCATTCCTGCCTACACTTCCATTCATACCTCATTCTCACTCTGTAAACACTCTGGCTCTCTTTCAGTGCCTATAATGCACAATGGTTTCATGATAAAATTCTCTACCCAGCCTTCTATCCCTCTAGTAGTCTCTCTTCACTACAGTCTTTGCCTCTTTGTAATGGTTAATTTGAATTTTCAACTCCATTGGATTAAGAGATGCTGATGATTAAGAGGCCTCTGGGTGTGTCCATGAGGGCATGTCTAGGAATGATTGGCAGGTGGGATAGGAACTGAAGTGGAGACCCTCCCTAAGCATGGGCAGTACCACCCAGTAGGATGTCAATATCAAGTATTTCAAGGGCACAAGAACGATCATATATATATATATTGCTGAATGGAGTATAAATTCATACAAGAACTTTAAAAGTTGTTGGGTAGTTTTATGTTCCTATGATCAGAAAACTCATTTAGATGTTAAATTACTTTAGGTTAAGAAATATTGCTCTAGAGAATGTGTACATAAGTATACCATGAGACATGTGCAGGCATATTCAAATAGTGTTGCTCATATAAGCCCAAATCTTGAAACAAATTCTCAACAGTTGAAAGAATAAATTGAGAAAAATTCTCAACAGTTGAAAGAATAAATTCTGTCTTTTTTGGGGGGAAGGGGCGCTGCTGATCAAATACAGAGCCTTACACATGTGAAGTGAACACTCTACCACTGAGCTACACACCCAATCCCCAGAACAATTTCATTGTTAAAGATCCAAGTTAGGAAAATGAAGTCTTAGTATTTAGGGACACAAGCATATGTGCAACCATACAGAAAATAAGGAAGCACATCACAAAATCACGATAAAATTGTTTCTAAACTTTAGAAACTTCAAGGGAAAGAGAGGCTTATGACTCAGTAAGAACACATGAGAGACTGCTGAGATATTGGCCCTATTCTATTTTCTTGTTCTGAATTAAGGCTATCTGGGTGTTTATTTAGTAGCTGTTTATAGTATATATTTGTGCACATTTTTGAAGGTATATCATACTGCATAATTAAGGAATTAAGCAAATACTTGTTGATTAAAGAAAGATGTATCAATAAAATTGTGATCTTCTCAAATCCACTGCAATTAAGTCAGTCTTATAATATGGATCTAGTACATTGTTGAGCCCACTGAACTCTTTAATGTCAACAAACCACCTTGTTTTCATTTATCCTTTCATTTGGTCATTCATTCTTTTATCCACATATTATTAAAAAATGGGAGAGCTCTTGAAGAACATTCAGTAAGATCTCCACACTTGATACTCAGAGTAATTAAAGTCCAAAAAATAAAATTTGCTTTCCCAAGGTCAAACAGACACATGGTGATAGAGTCATTACTCTACTGCAGACACTTTCAGATAATTGTTATCTAACAGGAAAAAAAGCGACTAAGAGCCAAAGCTGTTAGTTTCCACTGATATCATTTCTTTTTATCTATAGTTCTAGAATTTTTATCTGGGTACAAGGCTACCAAGGTTGAGACTAAATTATCCAACTTCCTTTATAGTAAGGTGGGGTAACCATCTAATGACGTTCTGGAAAGCAGAGAGTTAAGTAGAAATGTCATATTTTGTAACTGCTTATAAGAACTTGCTGTGAGGATAGATAGGGATACACACCTTGCCATTGTTCTTCATCATTCTTCTTCCATCTTATTTCCTGGAATACGCATGATATTTGACCTACAAAGATGCAGAAAGATCAAGTGTTGAGCTGGAAGAAGACTGCATTACAGAGTATCTCATGGGGCAGAGTGGCCAGATCAGGCTAGGTTTGCATGCCCTATAGACTTACATGATAAAGAAATAACAAGTTCTATAACATTTATATCACTGGTCTTTTGGGATTTTTAATTGTAATCAAGTTAAGTCTTACTGAATCAGAGATCATATAAATAGACATATTAAAGTGAATTACAGTAGACTGGCTTTTGGCAGGTGGGATGATGTTTTTTTCTATCATACCAACATGCTCTTTTTTACACTAAAATAACAAAGTCAAGAGTCCCTATCCTACATCACCTCTGAGCTTGAACATGTTCTCTGTTTCTGTTATCAACATCGAATATGGAAAGGATAAGATTCTTTAATTTAAAAACATGGTTTAAACCAAGCTCCAAATTCATAAATAACTTTGTTGTGGACATGAAAGTTATGCTGATGATTTAAAGATAGTCTAGATTACTGTAAATAAAACCTGAAAACTCAGCTGATACCTCCCCAGATATTGTTTTCAATAAAACTTGTTCTAAGAAAAATGCATTTTTGAGATTGCCGCAGTTATGTATCGTATCTATCTCCAGATTGTTCTGGAGTTCTTAAATAGTTTCTTGCTAAGTGCTTCAAGCTTGTAGCAAAAAATGTGTTCTATAAATGTAAAATGTTATTAGGATCATTACAAAATAAAAATGGAAAATAAGTGCAAATAAACATTTATTTTGGACATTGTTCAATAGATCTAGGCTGAAAATTAGAAATCAAGTGTATACAGAATAAAGGTATCTGTGTTTCATGATGAAATATAAAAAACTTGAGAAATGTGAATGTAGACAATTAAATAGGGAAAATAGCAATTTGAAAATGTAGAATCCTTTCTCAATTTTGGATTCTTGGTTTTGTAGATTGCCCTCCAAACTGCTGCAGGTCATAAATTAGAGCTTCCACTGACACATGAAATGGTTGAGAATATCTCTTAAATAACTCTGGTCTCACTTCATAGAGAAGGACCAAGTGGTTGTGAAGTAGTGTGAGCTGTGAGCTTGGTCATGTAGATTTTGCTTATGACAACCTACATTTAAAAGAGTTTGTAGCATATGTTTTGAGAAGCTGCCTAGTAACTGTCAGCCATGGTTCTCTTGCAGAAGCAATGGTGTTCATTAAAACAAACAAAAATAGTTCTGTTATTAACTTGGGTTTAACTTGTCAGACAAGAAGGGGCAAATATTAAGAAAGAAAATGGTGATGACTTATAGTTATTTGATGTCAAGAACATCTAAAGATCCAAAATATTGCTGGGTCAGTGGCCCATGCCTGTAATCCCAGAAACTCAGGAGGTTGAGGCAGAAGGGTCCCAAGTTTGAGGTCAGCCTCAGCAACTTAGAGATGTTTTCAGCAACCTAGCAAGACCCAAAATAAAAAAATAGAAATAAAACAGTTTGGGGATGTGATGTGACTCAATGGTGTGATCCCCTGGATTCAATCCCAGGTACCAAAAAGAAATACTAAAATATTGAAAGAAATAGTAACACAATACTATTGGGCCATTAGGCCAATGACCTCCAGAGCCTGCACTGGTTCTGATCTAGATACATCCAATCTCCCATCTAGAACTTGAATATAACTAAACCCACTAGGTCACTTATCTTTGCCTACCTATAGCCTGTTTAAAAAGCAAGTCCTTGTTCTTAGACCCTGTACTATTTTCATCCTTTCTATGCCCTTCTGTCCCCTCTAAGGGACTTCTTTCTCGCTTAGGCTCTTTCTTTCTGCTCTTAATAGTAAGAAGATTCAAAAAGTTTAAACCCTTAATTTTACATTTTTTTATCTTCTGCTTTTAACTAAAACCCTGCTCTGTTGAGTCCACTTTAATATCATACGATACAGTGGGCTACCAAGACACCAGATGAAATCTACATTTATTTCAATTTCCAATGCCATTTCAACATCTAGTGAAAATTTCAGGTGAGCTAGATATATTACTTTCTATTCCTCTTTGTTAGTCTCATCTATGGATTATGTGGTCACTTCTACACATTGACTAAAAAATTGTTTGCTCCTTACCCTGAATCCTGCCAATATTTAAGCTGATTGCACGCCTATGTATAAACATATCCAGTACATTGGCCTTTTTGTTTTCTTCTCATCTCCTCTCCAGTGACTTTCATGCCAACACTCCATTGTCATAGGATTATGTCACAAACAGAACACTTTTAATCCTTTCTAATTCAAATGTATTCTCCACCACCAATCCTCATCACCCATCCTTCCAGCTCCTTACTCCCTTGTTATTCCTATACTTGTTCTTTCATTGCAGAAAAATTTCCTTTCATTCCTATTTTCTGTTTATTGATAGTATTTGAATTTACTCCTTTGTCTATCCAACATACACTCCAAGATCAATCAATGAAACAACTCTACTAACAATAATTTCGACTTCCCAATAAACTCAGAGTTCCCTGAACATTTTAGTTTTTCTTTTGCCTTATTGTCATGTTTGTCATTTTCAGTCAGTCCTTCTCTAAATTCTTTGCCTGGTTAATTTATACTCATCCTTCAAGTCTCCAAATCTCAGCTGTATCTTAAGTTACACTTTCCCAGATATCCTGCCTCCTTCCTGCATCCTTCCCAACTCTGGAATAAATGTCCTCCTTCTGTGTTATCTTGTACTCTCATTCCCATTTCAAAGTGTTCATAATATACTATTACATTTTCATTTAGCTCTTTTTCTCTCTCAATAGACTGTAAGATTCATGAGTTTAAGGAATTTTTTTGTCTCAACCATAACTGTCTACCCAACACCTAAGTCTATTCCTGTATAATTTCAGTGCTTAATACTCAATGAGTAATTTCCCCAAACATCCAGATCCTTCTCATTTTCATACCTTTGTATTTTTCCCTTAGCTCATATTATGCTTAGTCTCTAATGACTTCTTCATTTACCTAATTATCAACCCAAGTTTCACCAGTTTCAGGAAGCCATCTCTGATCTCTCTGCCCTTCTCTGACCTTTCACAATCAACTGCACACATGTATTACCATGTCATTTTTCAATATACCTTGGTTCATTTTTTGATGATAGACTATTCTGTCTCCATTAAAATTAATTATGGGCTGAGCACATTGGCGGATGCCTATAATCCCAGTGGCTCAGGAGGAGGATCATGAGTTCAAAGCCAGCCTCAGCAAAAGTGAGGCACTAAGCAAGTCAGTGAGACCCTGTCTCTAATAAAATACAAAATAGATCTGGTGATGTGGTTCAGGGGTCAAGTGTCCCTGAGTTCAATCCCCAGTGCTCCCCAATAAAAGTGAATTATATAGAAGAATGACTATAAATTATTCATATTTCTTTTCCCTATGAACTAGAATGTAGTCTAGCCAAGAACAACTTAATAATGTTAATATAAATGTATCAATAAATTCTATTTTTTCTGTAAAAAGTCATTTCTTCCATCCAATAACATGAGTTTTGACCTAATTACATGCTCTAGATTACTTTTTTTACCACCAAAGAGTCTGCAGAAACTACAACAGAATGGATTTCTTCCTAAGAAGAAAGTATATACAAATGCTCTTAATCTGAGCACTTTGTTGTTTACCAGGGCCCAAAACTTAGTCCACAGTCATTTCTTCCTCAAGGTCAAATGGATGGTTAAATCTCCATATTTCTCTGCCTCTTCAGTTTGTTTTGATGTTAATATTCTTTTTAACTAATTTTTTACTTCTTATTATACTTTGCACTTCTGCCTTTCCACATTATTTTTGGTGCATTCTCTCTCCAGAGCCTTATTCTTAATATGAAATCCTACATTTTTGAACTTGAAACCAATTTGAAATTGAATTTTCTTATGAACAAACATCTACATCACTGGCATTTATTTTGATAGAGATTCTTATGTAAAAATTAATGACATGAATAAGTTTTTATGTTAGAAAATATACTCTCTACCCTGCTATCCTCATAAGGATCTCTCTTACATCAAGTCTCAATGGAAGTATCAGTAATCAATTTCTCTGATGCCAGGACCCCTGTGTTTGCTCTAATGAGGAAGAGCCTCAAATTGTGCCAAATTCACCAATGTTCCAAAAAATTCCATCTGGGATCCAGATGGAAGACATGAGCCTATAATATCAGTCCCCAAGGGTTTTAGACATGTGTCATTTTCTTGTGCTAGAGATTAGTACCAGCACTTTCATAGCCTTTAGATGGAGCCAAGTAGAGACTTCCTGAGCACTCACATATATCAGACACCTTCTTTCTGGAAAGCAGTAAGGAGATGCCATAGAAAACTTGGAATGGAACCACTATTTGATCCAGTTATCTCACTCCTTGGCCTATACCTAAAGAACTTAAAATCAGCATACTACAGTGACACAGCCACATCAATGTTTATAGCAGCTCAATTCACAACTGCTATATTGTGGAACCAACCTAGAGTACATATACAATGGAATATTACTCAGCCATAAAGAATAATAAGATGATGGCATTTCCAGGTCAATGATTGGAGTTGGAGAATATCAGGCTAAGTAAAATAAGCCAATCCCAAAAATCAAAGGCCAAATGTTTTCTCTGATAAGTGGATGCTGATACATAACAGGGCGGGGGGGGTAAGGGAAGAATGGAGGGACACTGGATCGTGTAGAGGGAAATGAGGGGTGGGGAGGGGGCATGGGGAAGGAAAGAAATAGAATGAGACAAATGTCATTACCCAATGTACATGTATGATTACATGAATGGTGTGACTCTACATCGTGTACAACCAGAAATGAAAAGTTGTACCCTATTTGTGTACAATGAATAAGAAAATTAAATAAAAAAAGAAAAATACAAAAAAAGATCAAAAGAAACAGTGAAGAAAGGGTTAGTTTAGTAGATTGGTGGAAACAAAAATGGTAAGGGAATCTTAAAGAGTGGGTACTGGCTCTTGTTCAACATGATCTGTATTAAAAAGAAGAAAAAGACCACGTCAATGTTCATAGCAGCATAATGCACAAGAGCTAAGCTATGGAACCAACCTAGGTTCCCCTCAACAGATGAATGAATAAAGAAAATGTGGTGCATATACTCAATGGAATATTATTCAGCCATAAAGAAGAATGAAATTATGGCATTTGCAGGTAAATGGATGGAGTGGGAGGATATTTTGTTAAGTGAAATAAGCCAATCCTAAAACACCAAAATTAAAAATTAAAAAAAAAAAATACAGATATAACCTCTCTGTAGATTTGGTTAGATATTGTTTAAGATCTTAGTTCAAATCTTTGTTTGATTCACTCTGTCTTGAATCCTGCTTTCATGATCTACAATACAGTTTGCTTTAGAGATCTTTCTTGAATTGGAATAGCTACTGATACATCTGGTCACTAATAGCTCTCTGGGCTATTTTCCCTGATAAGGTCCTCACAGTTCTCAACCATAATCTGTCAGTAAATAAGAGATGACCAAAATCCAGACAAAAAGGGAAACTGTGCCACCACCACAACCAAAACTACAAATGGTTTGGTAAACAACATGAAGGAAAATGCAAAGGGAAATATAGTTTGAAGTACCTAAAAATTAAAAGATGGAAATTATAAGAAGGTAGGAAAAAATTCTACAGTTTTTAAAATTAATTAAAAATGGTACCTAACTCTAACAATATTTCTGATCAAAATTATTCTAATATTTGTTAAGCACACAGAAGCATACAGGTGTATGCTTATATCCAAACTTTATTTGCAGACAGGGTCTCACAGTCTCATTCGGTTGTTCAAAGACAGTGAGCCTCAGAACCAAGTAGTAAAGTGGATATAGTATGAAAAAAATAGGGTATGGAGTCAGGCATGCCTGCATGTGAACATCAGTTTGGTTACTGAATAGCTGTATGTGATCTGGGACAAAATATTTGATCTCAATGAAGCTTGGGTTCCTAGTCTGTAAAATTAAGAATAGTATTGCCTATTTTGTAGAATAGAAAAGGTGATGAAAAATGTGGTATTTCAGATAATATAGAAGTATATTTCTTCCTTATGTTTACTTATGTAGTCCTGTAAGTCTGACAGAGCAGCTCTGTTCCACAAGACTATTCAGAGTAGTTAAGACTATTCCACCAAGCTTTTTCATGCAATGTCCACCAGATCAGTATTTCTCAATTTTGGCATTATTGACATTTTAGGCCAAGATGATTCTTTATCATGTGAATGGGGGATGGGGTTGTCCTATGAATTTTAGGATATTGAGCAGTATACTTGGACCCTATCCATTGGATGCCAGTATCACTGGCCCACCCTAGTTGTGACAAGCAAAAAGTTCTCCAGATATTTCCAAATATCTGCTGGGACAAATTATGCCCAAATGAGAAACACTGCACTTGAGTGATATTTTGTCTGCCTGGTTGAAACTTATCTTCCACCATTCTGTGTTGTAGCCTGAGAGAAGAAGAAAGAAAAAGAGTCCAAGTAAATGCATGCCTAGCTTTAAGGGAGGTCAGGAAACATTACTACTAGATAGAATTCAGTACATACAAAAAGAAGAGGAGAGTACACTTAAGGAGTGGAAGGGGTACAAGTAGACTATTATAGTTATGCAGTGGAACAGATGGTACAATGGTTCACAATGTGCTTGATAAATAAAATGCTTTCTGAGGGGCAACAATTTAAATTGTATTTACATAGCATAGTGTATTCTTGAGATGGAGAGTCAAATATCACAAAACTTATGGAAGAACTGTGGCTAAGTAAGACACTTTTAGTTTACATGGTCTATGGAATAAGGGTAAAACTATAGTAGCAGATATAATGAATAAAAAGAACATAGTGAAGAAAGGACAGAAATAGTCAATAGAGCAACCATGGAATAATTCAAATTTTATACCCCTTTGTAATCACATTCTATATAAAGACTTTTCTCAAGATTATGTTCTTCAGTATCAAGTTACATAAGTATTTAAGTACTATTATTTTAGATTTGTAAGTGCCAAAATAATGATACATCATATTTTAGCAGGGTGCTCTGATAACACTTAACCTTTTTCTTCCAGATTCTATTGAACATTGCTGTTCAAATTACCAACTTGCACTATTACACCACATTAACTTGAAAGATATGGAAAGGCACAGTTCATTATCTCCTCATTAAATCGACAGTGGCTAGTATTATTTGTATGTAAGTTGTCCAAAGTTTGTTGATTTTATTTTCTGACAAATATATAATATGCTAAAAATATTTGCATGGAAAAATAGCAAGTTCACAAAACTTATATTTATGGAAGACCTGAAATAGAAAACTTTCTTCATGTTTCCACCTTGGACCCACATTCCTGCCTGCCACTCACCGCATAATTGTAACTCTACCAGAATGCAAGATAAATCTAATGGGTTCTCTCGCTTGAAAAGTAGCTGAAGTTAGCTGAAGTACCCCAGTGACTTTCAAGTATAGTACATTCTATAGATTCTATACACTGACTACTATTTTGGATTACATTGAAAAAACAACACCGTGATGTTTTTGTGTAATTATAGCTTTCCTTTAGTCATTTAATGGTAGAGAAAACTGAATCACATAAATCATAATGATCACATGTCATAAAAATAAATTGTGGAATGATGTGTTTGCCTTGGTGATCTCTGGAAGGTATCTAGAAGGGTAAAATACTCCTTTGTTAATAGCCTGACTCCATAAAGGGACCTTGTTTTTCATGCTCACAACTGTATCTCTTCATATGTAGTTGACATCAAAAAAGACTTTCTAGAAATATAAAAATAAAGGAAGACTAAAAAGTGAGAGGAGAGGGAGAGAGAGAGTCCAGCCAAATAGTATTAGAGGATGGTTCACCTGACAGAGCAGGATGCTATTGCAGCTCCATATGGTGGAAGTGACATTGACTTGGCCCAGTTTGTGCAACACACAAAGGTACCCAGCTGAGGTGGGAGATAAGAAGCTGAAATGTAGCCTATCTTCTGCTCATAATGAAAAATCTCCTTTGGAGTCATGTATGCCCAATGTGGGCCATCTTTTCTCTAGTTTTTCAGACAAGGAAACATTTTTCTAATTTACACAAAAGTATTATGTAGGCCTCTGTATAATGTGTTGTGTATAATGCATGATACACTGGTGACATCAAAAAGTACAATGCATTTCATCAACAGTTGTTAGTGTGGAATAGGAGACCACAGGGTGTGAGGAAGAAGGAAAGAAGATGACAATGGTGACACATACACTTAATATGTAAAACATATTAAGACCTTTAAGCTGCATATTGGACTGATCAGTGTTTTACTCTTACTCCACTACTTTCTACTTCTTAATATCCCTAATTTGTAAAATAGGGTTAGTAATAGTATACCTAATAGAGTTGTTGGGAGAATTAAATATAACTGAAATATAAAGTTCTTGAGCCAATATCTTACACTTAGTAAATGCTCACAAAATTATATCCAAATAAATATTAGCATTTTTGTATGACTCATTTGACTGCACTATGAATAAGAGAATTAAAGTGTACAAGATCAGAGAATAGTAGATCAATTAGGGGGCTAGGACAATAGTTCAGGAGAAATATGGTGAAGACCAAAAGTAGTGAATGCAGAAAGATGAAATGGATGGATTTGAGAGATATTACAAAATCTGCCCTAGAGGTGTTAGCAAGTCTGTTAGCAAATCACATTCAGAAGATTAAAAAGGATCCTAAATTCCAAAAAGGAACTTAATAAAATCTAATCTTCATTAATTATTAAAAATACCTTTGCATAATTGGTAAGCAGAGCCAAAGCAAGCAAGGCCTTGAGAGTTACATTAAATAGTTGGACATCCTGAAGATCAGTATTTCTCCAAGTGTAGGGTATGGATTAAAAGGCAGATTCCTAGGTTTTGCCCTAAGCCTCCAGAATAAGTCTTTGGGAGAATGAGTCTGCTTATGATAAAGCTTCCAAAGTGATTATGAAGCACAATAAATCTTGAGAATAACAAAGAGAACATGGATGCTTCATAAGCAAGGACATGCTATTCTAATTTGTGTTTTATAAAGGTAACCATGGTGACAAGGAATGGGAAGAGAACAGGATGGGAGGTGGGTGGAACGGTGAAGAATTTAGGGGCAAGGGGCACTGTTATTTCCAGTGAATTGCATTCCTGAAGATAAAGACTTCATACTCACACTGGCATTTGTAACTAAGCTTTATAGTAATTATAATTCTGATGATGGAACTTAATTCACAAAAATCTGCTGTAGATTTTGGAGCAGTTTCATAGCCTTTTCATTAGGACATCTGGAAATGCAAGGATGAGGCTATAGACATCTATCATCTAAGCATATCTTATTTTTCCTGTAAATATGAATAATCCTTCATTTGAAGAGAGTAAATGAACACATTTGGAGGAACATCTGAGTTAGCCAATAGGCATTCTATGCCAAAATACGATGTAAACTATACCAAAATATTTTCTAACACTTTCTTGTTGATTACTTTTGGAGCTTAGAGAGATCCTAAGATTCATAATTTCTTTATCTCCTTCGAAAATACTAAGTCAAATGCTCCTAACCAACGTGGCCAAAACGAACTATCTGAAAGGTCTAGAGCAAAGGAAAGGGCTTGCAACTCTAAAGCAAACTCTAAAGCCCTGAGGCTTCCCTCTGTTTATCAGCCTGAGTAGTGCATAGTTGTTAAGAACTTTTGGATCAGCAAGTTACTCAAAATCTGAATCTCACTTTTGTACTATTGCATTTTGGATAATTTTACAACAGTATGCTGTAGACACTACAAATGGAATATCAATGGCACCTATCTACTGTGAATTAATTGATATAATTCAGGCAAACTATAAGTGCTCAAAAGGCCATTTATTAGTATTTAAGAATATTAAAATCCAAGTTTGTACATCACCTAGTAAATGTATGTATGGTGCAAGTGAAGCATATATTATTCCGTTAGGTGTGTGCTATTATTTTTGTGTCTGTGTTGTATATGAGCTTACAGAGGCACAGAGGTTAAGTAACTTCTAAGGTCACACAGTCAGGTAGAGCTGGAATTCAAACTCAAATACTGTGTCTCTGGAACATACACACTTAAACTATAGCTCTACATTACTGTACTTCCTCTAGCTTTAATCAAGAGCTTTCATCAGATTTGTAAAGGGTCCTGTGACACAAAATAAGGTTAAGAACTCAGTTGTGGGGGAAGGAGACATAGAAACTAATAAATACTCTAACATGACACAGGCTAGAATAAAGATTTATGGCAGGTTCTACGTGAGGGAACACAAGGGAGAAAATGCCCAAGCATCACTGAATGAGTAGAAAAAGAAGAAAACAGAAATCAAGAACATTAGTTTATCAACACTGAGCACAAATATGCCACGTTAGCAAGTTTCCAAGGATTTTGTTCCCCTGCTTTAGATAACAGGGCAGCACAAACAGCTGTGTGAATTTATCCTGATTTTCTAAATTTAATTGATATTCACAGACTGCTGTGATGTTATTGTAGTCTAACTTTGGTAACATTAGAGTTGCGAGGTCTGTGATACTGCAGACTGAACAAAATGGGCTCTCCGGTCATACGATCGCCCTTGGTATCAGCTTTACCTCTGGCACAAGGCCCGGAGTCACAGCAAATGCCATTCTTCTTCTATTCAGGGTTGTTGCTGCATCATACATTTTGAGTCATTATATATTTATGATATCTTTGTGTTCTACATTGTAGTTTCAATTTTTCATGTTCCATGTGTAAAGTTTCCAAACAAAGAAATAAGGTAAGATGTTTTGAAAGGATTTTGTTACTTTCCTGTGAGATTTTCCAAAGAATCAGGATATGGTTTAAACTCAAGTGTAGTTTGTAGAGACATACTTGCAGCTGTTTGCGCAGGAGGACGTGGGAATGCGCCCACCTGCTGGCACGTCGCCTCCTCCCCTGCCCTTACCCGCACAGGGGCCCCAGTGCGCTTGCGCCATGGCCCCAGCAACCTCATGCATGAGGCATCCGATGACTAGGGAGCATGTGGGAGCATCAGGGCAAAGTGAAACTCCTGGAAGTTTGGGAGCGTGAGGAGCATTTGCGGGCTGCACGCCCTCAGGCCGGATGGGCAGGGCTCCGGCTGTTGCCCATGGCCCTGAGCAAAGGGCTGTTGCTGCTGGCGTGCCCAGAGGCCATGGGCGAGAGCAGCCTGCTGCTGGAGGCACGATCACAGTGACTGCCTGCTCTTGGAGGCCAGCACGGTGGCCACGCTGGGCGGAGCTGGTGTTGGCACCAAGGCGTCTACTTGGGGAGAGAGGCAAGCAAAGAAGCAAGCAAGGAAGCATCATTAAAGAAAAATAAAGAAGTTGTTCATTCTCAGTCCGCCTCTGATTCTTTCCCGTGGTCTCGTTCTGCAAGTGGCAACAGTAGTTGGCTTTTGTTATTTGTGAATGTGTAACCTTATATAGCAGGAGTTATGCAGTTAATGAACAGTAATAGTTCACATATTCTTAATATAGCGGCTTGAGAAAATAAACTGTCTTTTTGCAATTATATATACACATATATCCACACAAACAGAGACGGAGGTGAGAGAGAGAAATTTCCTTTTATGAAATTGATATTTGAAAGGTAGTTGATATCAGAATTAACTTGTAATTTTCCTTCATGCTTTTCCATTCTTTTTCTTTTTTAAAATCATAATTTCTTTGTGATACACAATGAAATTGTCTCAAACACAAGTACTTACACTTTGGTAAATGTTTTAATGGTTAAATTAAAAAGTATGAAGAGTTTGGTAGATTACTCAATGTGTAAATGTTTATCAAATATGAAATTAAATTTAGAATTAATATAGTCATTATATTTTAACACCATTCATTTGAAAAGCATGTTCTAAGCATTATTTATGTGTAGGGCATTAAGGACAACAGAGAAAAACCTGTCCAATTGTCAAGACACATTCACAGGTGGTGGGGTGTAGCCCAGTGGTGGAGCAATTTTCTAGCAGGTATAATTGTCTGAATTCAATCCCCAGCACAACAACCAAATAAATCCACATGTGCAACAGAGGGTTGGCTAATAATGCATGTGATTAAACACAAGTATACTGAAGAGCCACAAAGAGTTAGCTGAATTTTGAGGTGCTAAGGGTTTCAAGAGACACCAACTGGGAGGGAGTGAATTTAACCTGGCATTCATGAGAGGTGGAATTCAGATGTGAAGAGAGAACAGGGGAAATCCTTAAAGCTGTGGGGTCAGAAGCAGGCAGAGTGCTGTCTCTGAACTTACTTGATCCTCCCACTCAAGACCATGGTTATACTTTGGGTATCTGATAAAAGTAACTCCTAACCCTTATATCTTTTATGGGCCAGGTAA
Source organism: Sciurus vulgaris (assembly GCF_902686455.1). Classification (NCBI taxonomy): domain Eukaryota; kingdom Metazoa; phylum Chordata; class Mammalia; order Rodentia; family Sciuridae; genus Sciurus; species Sciurus vulgaris. The sequence goes on along the minus strand of NC_136471.1, from coordinate 10,274,131 downwards.
TCTTCTAGGTGCTGTACTCATTAAATACCATGGATGATTACATTGAGTTCTCATGATGTGATGAGGTAGAAATAGTTATATATCCATTTTATGGATAAGATAACCATTAGAAAGGGAGGTGTAGTGTCTGAACAACTCACAAGCACAAAGTGGTAGAGCTAGGAGTCAAGCCCATGCAGACTTGGTCTGTGCTCTTCCTTACTACTAACCTAGTATTATTATTTTTTACCCTAAGAATATTTTTATATTCATAAAATTTTTGAACTATCCCAAAGATTTTGTCATTGTGATTTACAACTACCAAGTATGTCCATGTGAAAAAATCAAAGTTAAAAAAGGATTTTCATCTATTAATTCATTTAAATAAAATATTATGAAGATTGAGAATTGGTTCATGGTTACCAGGGTCTATGGTAAGGGAGGGTAATGGGTGTGATTATAAAAGGGCAACATTCTTGAGGTGACAGGACAGTTCTATATATGCTGTGCCTTGATTGAGTCAATGTCAACACTCAATCTGTGATATGATACAATTTTGCAACATGTTACTATTACAGTAAACTGGGTGAAGAATATACATGACCTTTCTATATTATTTCTTACAAATCACTTCATGTGAATCTACAATAAATAATCCAAAATTAAATAAGCTTAATTAAAAATAGCAATAATGAAACCATTACACACAAATACCAGTATCATTTTAATAAAATAATTAAACATTTCAAAATGAATTAATGAGGAGAGTGCCAAGGCTTATATTATTACAAGTCTTTTTAATGTCTCACTTAATAGAAGGTTGGACTCTCATATCTGCTTATGCATTCAGCCTGTTGTAATAGAACTTGCCATGTAGCTTTTGAAATGTCCCCTTTGTACTTGTAAAGAAAGAGAAAGCAAAAGGTGAAAAGAATTGTAGTATTAGGAAGGAATTTTGACTTCACAGATACCCTAAAAGTATCTTGGGAACCTCTAGTGATCTGTAGACCAGGAAAACTGATACTATATTGCTTCTTGATATGAATGCTTGAAAATGGTATAATATTAGTTGTGCTAATGTTTCAGTTTTAGCTTTCAAGATAACTATTAATAAGTTACTCCCCAAGTCACTGCTGAAGTGTTTGAAGGCACAATTTCTTTTGCAGCCTGAGAGATCTAAAAGCTCCCAAATGAGCACACAGTAAGCAAAACAAACTGTTCGAACGGCTGCAATTTGTTTACTCCCTCCCTGCTGAAGATTTTTGGCTGTCTTATTTCAAAAGGAACACTGTATGAGGAGAGCATCTGTGGGGAAAAGATAGCAAGGCAAATGTAGCAACTAAAGAAACTTGAGCTTGAAATGTTTTTATAAAATGCCAGGATACTATGCACAGGGACATAGCGTCATTGGGAAGCAGATAAAAGAAACTGGAACATTACAGTTAGGAGTGATGTCAATAGGAATACCTTAACCCTTCTGAGGCTCTTCTACCACCCAATCTTTCCTTAAATTGGCATCAGACAAAGTTGAAGAGAAATCTCTGACATTTGAAATGGCAGTGGAGATCTGAACCAATCACCACTTTTAGCTTAGCAGTGGATTCCAACTCAAATTGTGCAATAAATGCCCAATACTAAATTAGGGAATTTTTTTCTTTCACTTTGGCTAAAAGCAAAGCTAAAGAATTGAAAATGTGTACTACGATACTGTAAGAGGCTTGGTGAATATACTAGATTTACAATAAAATTGGTTCAACTTTGTGTTGAACATTCATTCAACAAGGCTCCTGGAAGAAATTCAATCAATTAATGTTATTAGAAGTTTAAAGACAAGAGGGAAAAACCTTTGAAAAATAATTTTTGTAAGTGAAATTAAATAAAGACTGGTCATAATTAATTTTGTTTTTTCCCTTTACAGGCTAAACAACTTTCCATACCTATTTTGCCTTTCTAACACCAACATTTCCATGCTTCTCAATTTCAGTTTAATCTAACTTAAAAATTAGCATTTTGCTATCGAGGTCATAATATTTGCCAGGCACTATACTATACCCTTTGTTGTACTCACCCTCCATAGAACCTCCATAGAAAATCCCTGAAGAGAAGTTATAATTATTTCCATTCTGTAGGTGAGAAAATTGATGCTAAGAGTCATTAAGTGACTTGATCAAATCCATATAGTGAGCCAGGCATGGTGGCACACACCTGTAATCCCATTCGTCCCAGAGGCTCAGGTAGGAAGATCACAAGTTCAAAGCCAGCTTCAGTAATCTGGCAAGGTACTGTCTCAAAATAAAATGTATAAAAGGTCTGGGGATGTGGCTCAGTGGCTAAGTACCCCTGGGTTCAATCCCTGGCATGAATGAATGAATGAATAAACAAATAAATAAAATTAAAAACATCAAATTTATATATTGAAAATGCAGAGACGCCAATATTCATGATGTAAGTCAAATTTCTTCAATACAAAGCCAACATGTCTGTTGCTCCCTCCTTATATCTAGGTATTTGGGATAATTTCATTTGGGCTTTATGCAATTGTGTTAATTTAAAATAAAATTTCTAGTATCCCTTTCTTTGGTGCAGAACTAAGTATTGAACCCAGAGGTGCTGTATACTGAGCTGTATCCCTAGGTCTTTTCTTTTTTTTTTTTTTTTTTTTTTCCAAGACAGAGTTTTACTAAAATTACCCAGACTGGCTTGGAGTTCATGATTCTCCCACATCAGTCTCTGAAGTTACTGGAATTACAGTCCTGTGCTGTCTCACCCAGCTACAATTGATCTTAAAGGTATAGACCTTGAGTGGTAATGTTCTTATACCATTTAATGTTTTGTGCTGTAAGATGAGATCTAGTTTTATTTGAATTGTACAACATTTATCTATGAGAGGTATTTCCATTGCATTAGAAGGCCAGACACACAAATTTCACCAAAAAGAACTATGGACTTCAGAAACACTGCAAAATGCAAAGGAAAGCCACTCTCCCTAGTTTTCTTAAGCTGAAGACTTCCCAGCAGTTAGTGTCCAGTATCTTCTGGCATTATAATAATTTCCTAGAACTGCCATAGCCAAGTATCACAAACTCGGTGAGTAAAACAGAAGTTCACTTCCTCATAGGTTTGAAGGCTAGAAGTCTGAAATCAAGGTTTGGATGGCAATATGCTCCCTGAGCAACTGGAGGGAAGAATTCTTCTTTGCCTTTTCCTAGGTCTTGTAATTGCTGGCAATCCTTGATGCGCCTTCACTTTCATTGCTTTACTACATTCTCCACTATTGGTATCCATCAAATGGCCTTCCACTTTGTATCTCTGTGCCTTTGTATAGCATTCTCCTCTGTATGGGCCTGTGTCAAATTTCCCTTTTCTAACAGACAGCAATCTTTGGATTAGGGTCCACCTGAGTACACTAAGACCTCATTTTAACTGACTCCACCTTTACAAAAACTATTTCCAAATAAAGTTATATTCTGAGGTTCCAGGAATACAAAATATGGACATATAGTATTTTATCTAGTACATGCAGTTAGGTCAGATGATTAGAGATGGAACTCATTGGAATATTTTTATAACATTTGCTTTTGGGAAGGTTCAATAGTAGACTCTAAGATTCTTCCTGTCATTTCTCAAATGTCCTTGTCTGTAGACAAATCTTTGTATTGAGTAGTCTCATGTTAATTTCTGTCAAATTAAGATAACTACTCTGTTCTATTTTCTTCATGGATGCATGTCCTCATATTAAATAATTTTACTTGACAATTATTGTTTTGACTCTCTCCATTAGAAAGTAAATTAACTGAAGGTAAAGATCTTACCACTTTTATTTTCAACTATATCTCTAGTGCCAAGAACAGTACCTGACATATAAACTCACAGTAAATGCTCAGTGAATGATTGGATTTTGCTTGTTTGTAGTACAGGGTATAATACTCAGCGCCTCTTGAATGACACATAGTGTTCTACCACTGAACTGCAGGTTGGATACATGGGGAGATTAATTCTGGCACTTAGTAAATGACTTTGCTTAGGGTTTTAACCCATATTGTTCATTCTGCCTCAATTAATTTACCACACATTTACTGACTGTATCCTATTTACCAAGCACTTTATACAGCACTGATGACAACAATTGCAATCGAATTAAGACTAATATCCTTTGATCTCTTAGAACTTGAACATATGTCTGGATAGGCTATTGATATTCTGTAGAAATTGTTAAAAAGATATCTTGTTATGGACCAAACTCCATTTTACCCTGAGACTACATTTCATGTAAGAAATGCTTCTCACATGAGAAAACCTGGCTTCTGACACCTCCTACTAAGCACACCCTATTTGAAAATGCATGACTGTTGAATGATATTTCTGTTATTCTTATATAATGTATTATTAAGAAATGCATTTGTAAGATGTTCTCCATTTAGTGCCCATTTTACTTGGGCAGTGTATTGTACCTCGAACTGGGTCATTCTGACCCACTTCCTACTTTGCTATGGTTTTGACTTACTGGTAGCTTTTAGGTTTTGGCTGTAAAAGAGATACCATACCTTCTGCAATGGTTTGAAGGTTGCAGAAGTGACTGACTTACTTGCTGCCCTCTGACCCGCCAGCAAATAGTTTCATGTCCTGCTTCAAGTCTGACCCATTGATTTATATCAAATGCACCAAAACCATCCAAAGAGCACCTACAACTTATGTAGAACTATGGTTTGTGCAGAAGGTGTCTACACAAGCATAAAACTTAGTCTGTCCTCATTGATGTATGCTTAGAGACCAATTTTGAATATAGGACTTAAAGAAAAGTTAAAAGCTAAATAGCATGAAATTATGTCTACAAAGTGAATAAAGAAAAACAAGAATAATCTTCATTGGTGTGTGAAAATGGTACTAAAAGTAAATGTATTGACCATAAAGAGGGAATAAAGGGTAGGTAATCCAGGGCTACAAATCTGACCAGAGCAATAGCATTAGGTATACAGAGAAATGAAACTAAGTGGATCAAATACAATGAGTTTACATATCTTGACAGAATGAATAATATTAAAGATACTTATTCTTCCAAAGATGATTCTATAATGGTTTATATGATAGAATGAAGACAAAGTCAAGATATTTAGTGATTCTCACACCTTAAGATGACAGACTGAAGAAAACATCAAGGTAAATTATAAGAAAAATAAATGAAAGTTTTATCTTTAGATTGCTTGCATTAAGTAGTGTTTTAATCACATCTCAGCCTTTTGGGTAAGATAAACTGTCAATATATTTCTAATCAATTATAAAAGACAGAATTGAGGAAACTCTGCCTGATAAACATTCCTTTGAAAAATTCCAGTGTTGACTTAAGCACAAAGTGACTCACAATATCAAGTGTGTTCTCTAGTTCTGTACTTACTATCCAATGTAGGTATCTACTATAGTAAAAAAAAAAACAAAAAACTAGGTTTTAGATCTCACTGTTCTTGTGAGTAGGTAGAACAAAACCAGAATATTATGATTACATTTGAGCTCTATTATTATTATTATTATTATTATTATTTTGGTATTAGGGATTGAACTCAGGGCAACTCGACCACTGAGCCACATCTGCAGTCCTATTTTGTATTTTATTTAGATACAGGGTCTCACTGACTTGTTTAGTGCCTCCATTTTGCTTAGTATGGGTTTGAACTTGCAATCCTCCTGAGCTGCTGAGATTAAGGCATAGGCCACTGAGCCCAGCCAGCTCTGTCTTTTAAAAAGAGGCATCTGCTGGAGTTCATTTAGATGAGGATAACCAGGACATTGTGTGTTTGGGAAATGTAAAGAGAAAAATTTAAGAAAATAGATGGATATAATATTTACATGTAAGGATGATTATTTTTTTCAAATATTTCAAGAGTCATATAGTGGAAAAGGAATATTTATATTCAGATTTTTTTTTCACAGGCATAGAGTGGTGAAGGTAAAGGGACAGGGCCATTAGAGCAAGTGAAATGTAAATCCTAGCTTCCACTACTTATCACCAAAGATTAAGTTACCTGAAATAAGTTACTTATTTTCAGTTAGACTAGCTTCCTTTTTAATTTGTTCTTATTTGATTCTAAATCTATAAATAATTATACCTCGTTCCCTCATAGGATTGTTGGGATGATTAGAATAACAAAAGATAAAATAAATTGGAAAAAGTGTTATAAAAAAGAAAGCTAGTACATTCAGGATAAAAATAATTGTGAAGTAGCTTTTATCAAAAAATGAGGGATATTTAACAATCTGATCCATTCCAAATTCCCTTATTCATTCATTCAACAAATGTTCATAAGATGTACAATTTGAAAAGCACAATACTAGGCACAAAGGACTTAGCTGCAGCAGAGAATAGGAAGCCTCTGCATTTTTTATATTATTTATTCATTATAATTAAAAATCATAAATTTACATAGGGCAATGTTGATTGATTCATTATTTTTTCCCTTCCCCTCACCCCTCCCACCCCTCTTTTCCCTCTATACAGTCCTTCCTTCCTCCATTCTTACCACCCTCCTTATCCCTAACCCTAAACCTAACCCTAACCCCTCATACCCCGCCTTATATGTCCTCATCTGCTTATCAGCGAGATCATTCATCCTTTAGTTTTTTGAGATTGGCTTATCTCACTTAGCATGATATCCTCCAATTTCATTCATTTGCCAGAAAATGCCATAATTTTATCATTCTTCATGGTGGAGTAATATTCCATTGTATATATATGCCACAGTTTCTTTATCCATTCATCAACTGAAGGGCATCTAGGTTGGTTCCCCAATCTGGCTACAGTGAATTGAGCAGCTATGAACATTGATGTGGCTGTATCTCTGTAGTATGCTGATTTTAAGTCCGTTGGGTATAAGCCAAGGAGTGGGATAGCTGGGTCAAATGATGGTTCCATTCCAAGCTTTCTGAGGAATCTCCATACTGCTTTCCAGAGAGGCTGCATTAATTTGCAACCCCACCAGCAAGTGTGAGTGTGCCCTTTTCCCCACATCCTCGCCAAAACCTATTGTTGCTTGTGTTCTTGATAATCACCATTCTAATTGGGGTGAGATGAAATCTTAGGGTAGTTTTGATTTGCATTTCTCTAATTACTAGAGATGTTGAACATTTTTTCATATATCTGTTGATTGCTTGTACATCTTCTGTGAAGTGTCTGTTCATTTTCTTAGCCCATTTGTTGATTGGATTATTTGTATTCTTGGTGTAGAGTTTTTTGAGTTCTTTATAGATTCTGGAAATTAGCTACCTATCTGAAGTATGAGTGGCAAAGATATTCTCCCACTCTGTAGGCTCTCTCTTCACATTACTGATAGTTTCCTTTGCTGAGAGACAGCTTTTTAGTTTGAATCTATCCCAGTGGTTGATTCTTGCTTTGATTTCTTGTCTATGGGAGTCCTGTTAAGGAAGTCTGATCCTAAGCCAACAAGTTGAAGGTTTGGACCTATTTTTCTTCTATAACATGCAGGGTCTCTGGTCTGATTTCGAGGTCCTTGATCCATTTTGAGTTGAGTTTTGTGCAGGGTGAGAGATAGGGATTTAGTTTAATTCTGTTGCAGATGGTTTTCCAGTTTTCCCAGCACCATTTGTTGAAGAGGCTATCTTTTCTCCATTTCATATTTTTGGCACCTTTGTCTAGTATGAGAAAATTCTATTTATTTGCGTTTGTGTCCATGTCCTCTATTCTGTACCATTGATCTACCTGTCTACTTTGGTACCAATACCATGCCATTTTTGTTACTATTGCTTTGTAATAGAGTTGAAGATCTGGTATTGTGATACCCCCTGCTTCGCTCTTTCTACTGAGGATTGCTTTAGTTATTCTGGGTTTCTTATTCTTCCAGATGAATTTCATAATTGCTTGCTCTATTTCTGTAAGGAACATAATTGGGATTTTAATTGGAATTGCATTGAATCTGTATAGTACTTTTGGTAGTATGGCCATTTTGACAATATTAATTCTTCCTATCCAAGAACATGGGAGATCTTTCCATCTTCTAAGGTTTTCTTTACTTTCTTTCTTTAGTGTTCTGTAGTTCTCATTGTAGAGGTCGTTCACCTCTTCTGTGAGATTGATTCCCAAGTATTTTATTTTTTTCAATGCTATTGTGAATGGGCTAGTTTTCCTAATTTCTCTTTCTGAAGATTCATCACTTATGTATAAAAATGCATTGGATTTATGAACATTGATCTTGTAACCTGCTACTTTACTGAATTCACTTATGAGTTCTAAGAGTTTTGTGGTGGAATTTCTAGGTTCCTCTAAATGTATAATCATGTCATCAGCGAACAGGGATAGTTTGAGTTCCTCTTTTCCAATTCGTATCCCTTTAATTTCTTTGGTTTGTCTAATTGCTCTGGCCAGAGTTTCAAGAATGATGTTGAATAGAAGTGGTGAAAGAGGGCATCCCTGCCTTGTTCCAGTTTTTTGGGGGAATGCTTTCAGTTTTTCACCATTTAGAATGATATTGCCCATGGGCTTAGCGTAGATGGCCTTTACAATGTTAAGGAGTGTTTTCACTACCCCAAATTTTTCTAGTGTTTTGAGCATGAAGGGATGCTGTATTTTATCAAATGTTTTTTCTGCATCTATTGAAATAATCATGTGATTCTTAACTTTTAGTCTGTTGATATGGTGAATGACATTTATTGATTTCAGGATGTTGAACCAACCTTGCATCCCTGGGATAAAACCCACTTGATCAAGGTGAACTATCTTTTTAATATACTTTTGTATGCCATTTGCTAAAATTTTGTTGAGAATTTTAGCATTGATGTTCATTAAGGATATTGGTCTGAAATTTTCTTTCCTTGATGTGTCTCTGTCTGGTTTAGGTATCAGGGTGATATTGGCTTCATAGAATGAGTTTGGGTGGCTTCCCTCCTCTTCTATTTTATGGAATACTTTGAGAAGTATTGGAATGAACACTTCTTTAAAGGTTTTGTAGAACTCTGCTGAGAACCCATCTGGTCCCGAACTTTTCTTTGTTGATAGGCTTTTGATGGCCTCTTCTATTTCATTGCTTGAAATTGATTTATTTAAGTTGTGTATGTCCTCCTCGTTCAGTTTAGGTAATTCATATGTCTCTAGAAACATGTTGATGTCTCGAGGTTTTTTGTTTTATTGGAGTATAGATTTTCAAAATAGCTTCTAATTATGTTTTGTATTTCACTCGTGTCTGTTGTGTTATTTCCTTGTTCATTCCGAATTTCAGTAATTTGAGTTTTCTCCCTCCTTTGTTAGTGTGGCTAAGGGTTTATCAATTTTGTTTATTTATTCAAAGAACCAACTATTTATTTTGTTAATTTTTCCAGTTGTTTCTTTTGTTACAATTTCGTTGATTTTGGCTCTGATTTTAACTATTTCCTGTCTTCTACTACTTTTGGTGTTGGGTTGGTCTGCTCTTCTTTTTCTAGGACTTTGAGCGGTAGTGTTAAGTCATTTATTTGTTGATTTCTATTTCTTTTGTTGAATGCGCCCCATGAAATAAATCTTCCTCTAAGTACTGCTTTCATAGTGTCCCAGAGATTTTGATATGGTGTGTCTTTGTTCTCATTTACTTCTAAAAATATTTTTATTTCCCTCCTGATGTCTTCTGTTATCCATTCATCATATAATAGTGTATTATTTAATCTCCAGGTTTCGGAGATGTTTCTGTTTTTTATTCTGTCATTTATTTCTAATTTCAATCCATTATAATCTGATATAGTACAAGGTAGTATCTCTATCTTCTTTCATTTGCTAACAGTAGCTTTGTGGCATAAGACATGGTCTATTTTAGAGAAAGATCCATGTGCTGCTGAGAAGAAAGTGTATTCCTTCTTTGTTGGATAGCATATTCTATATAATTCAGTTAAGTCTAAATTGTTGATTGTGTTATTGAGATGTATGGTTTCTTTATTCAATTTTTGTTTGGATGATCTGTCCAGCGGTGAGAGAGGTGTGTTAAATTCGCCTAGTATTATTGTGTTGTGGTCTATTTGATTTCTGGAATTGAGAAGGATTTGTTTGACGTACATGGATGAGCCAATGTTCAGGGCATAGATATTTATGATTGTTATGTCTTGCTGATTTATGCTTCCCTTAAGCAGTATGTAATGTCCTTCTTTATGCCTTCTGACTAGTTTTGGCTTAAAGTCCACATTATCTGAAATGAGGATGGATACTCCAGCTTTTTTTGCTGTGTCCGTGTGCATGGTATGTTTTTTCTCTTCCTTTTACCTTTAGTCTATGGGTATTTCTTTCTATGAAATGAGTCTCTTGCAGGCAGCAAATTGTTGGATTTTTCTTTTTAATCCAATGTGCCAGTCTATGTCTTTTGGTTGATGAGTTCAGGCCATTAACATTCAGGGTTATTATTGTGATATGATTTGTATTCGAAGTCATTTGACGCATTTTTGTTTTTTGAGATGATTTGGTTTCCCCTTTATTTGGCTATTCCTTTAGTCTAGTTCCTCCCATTGCTGATTTGCATCGTTGTTTTTCATCTCTTCCTCATGGAATATTTTGCTGAGAATGTTCTTCAATGCTGGCTTTCTTTTTGTAAATACCTTTACCTTTGGTTTATCATGGAAGGATCTTATTTCATCGTCAAATCTAAAAGTAAGTTTTGCTGGGTATAAGATTCTTGGTTGGCATCCATAATCTTCTGATATTCTTATTGGTTTCTCCCTGAATGTAATTTGATTCTTTGCTCTCGCAGCCTTTAAAATTCTGTCTTTATTTTGTATGTTAGGTATTTTCATAATAATGTGCCTTGGTGTGGGTCTGTTGTAATTTTGTATATTTGGAGTCCTATAAGCCTCTTGTACTTGGTTTTCCATTTCATTCTTCAGATTTGGGAAATTTTCTGATATTATTTCATTGAATAGATTGTTCATTCCTATGGTTTGTTTCTCTAAGCCTTCCTCAAACCCAATAATTTTTAAATCTGGCCTTTTCATGATATCCCATAATTCTTGTAGATTCTGTTCATGATTTCTTACCATCTTTTATGTTTGGTCAACATTGTTTTCAAGATTAAATATTTTGTCCTTAATATCTGAGGTTCTGTCTTCCAGGTGTTCTATCCTATTGGTTATGCTTTCTATGGAGTTTTTAACTTGGTTTATTGTTTCCTTCATTTCAGGGATTTCTGTGTGTTTGTTTTAAAATATCTCTAACTCTTATTGAAATGATCTCTTGCTTCCCATATTTAGTCCTTTAACTGTCGATTGGTGCGATCATTTAATGCCTGCATTTGCTCCTTCATCTCTTCCTTCAATGCCTGCATTTGCTCTTTCATCTCCTCGTTTGCTTCCCTGATTGTTTTAAATATGTACATTCTGAAGTCCCTTTCTGACATTTCTTCTGCTGTGCTGTCATTGGGTTTTATTGATATAGTATCTAGGTTTGTTAGGGACATTTTCTTCCCTTGTTTTCTCATATTGGTCAGATGTCAGTGGGACTTTGTGATATTGCAGAATTCTTCTGTTGGCTTATAGTGTCCCTGTAGATTTCCAATGTATCACCTTCCTGCCTTCAGTAGCCTGAAGTCTTGGTGTAACTTGATAATGCAGTGCTTCCATGGAAAGCTGCCCCTAGCCCCCTACTGGTTCCAGGACTTGGAGCTGTCTCTGTGTGGAAAGGCTCTCAGTGGGGGGCCTGCTCCAAGAAGCTAGCATGGAAAGGCGCCTCCCTTCAGAGGGGCCGGGCTGCGGGCTGCTTGGGGAAGTCCCTGGCTTCCCTGTTCTCGTCCCTGAAGCAACCTGCAGGCAGGAACTCGCCGCCCTGGTTCAGGGACTTGAAGCTTGGTTCTGTTCAGAAAGGCTCTCACTGGGGGGCCTGCTCCAAGATGCTGGAGTATCTGGCCCTGTGGGAGGAGCCTACTCCGGAGTGCGCAATGTTGCCTGGGGAAGACTCTAGCTGCCCTACCCTACTCTAATAAGCCACCCGAATCCAGGCCTGCCACCCGGGCAGCACTTCACTGGGTGGGGGAGACTCACCCCGTGGCTCTATTTTAGTCTGAGTCTCTCAATGCCTCCCCTTCTTGAATCCTGGGTTCTGGAGTGACTGGAGATGCAGTCACCCTCTAGTCCACCATCTTGGATCACCCTGTGGAAAAAGCTTGCAGCCAGGGGATCCAGGGGGCAGGTCTGCCTGGAGAGGTCTCTGGCTGCCTTGCCCTGGTCCCAGAGGCTGCTTGCGGGCCGGAGGTCACTGCTGGCTTGGGGACTTGTGGCTGCCTCTGTGTAGAAAGGCTCTCACTGGGTGGTGTGCTCTGAGAAGCTAGCCTGGAAAGGCGCTTCCCACCGGAGGGGGCCAGGCTGCCCTGTCCTGGTTCCTGAAGCAACCTGCGGGCAGGAACTCGTCACCCTGGTTCAGGGACTTGAAGCTTGGTTCTGTTCAGAAAGGCTCTCACTGGGGGGCCTGCCTCGAGATGCTGGAGAATCTGGCCCTGCGGGAGGAGCCCACTGCCGGAGTGGGCAGAGCTGCCTGGGGAAGACTCTAGATGCCCTACCCTACTCTAATAAGCCACCTCCGGGCCTTCCGCCCGGGGAGCGCTTCACCGAGTGACAGAGACTCACCCTGTGGCTCTATTTTAGTCTGAGTCTCTCAATGCCTCCCCTTCTTGAATCCTGGGTTCTGGAGTGACTGGAGATGCAGTCACCCTGTAGTCCGCCGTCTTGGATCCAGCCTGTGCATTGAAGGAAGTAATATTCCGGCAATGATGGCAGACGATAAACAACTATAAATGTAATTTCGTGCTAGACTCATAATTGCCATGAAGAAAATATACGAGGGTAAAGATGTCAGTGACGGAAGAATATCCTTCATTTTATAGTGATGGTAAAGTTCTAAGGAGATGACATTTGAGCAGTCTTAAATGAAGCAAGAGAGTGAGTCAATGGAATATCCATGAGAATTTCTTTGGGATTCAGACCGGTAAGTATATAAACCTTAAAACTGAAATAACTTGGTGCAATTGAGAACAGCAAAGAAGCCAGTATGGCTGAAGCAGAGTTAGTGAGAGCAGAGTGATATAAGGAGGTATCATAGGGTTTTTTTAATCACATTTAGAAGATTTTATTTTCTTGTGAGTGGTCGGAGATTTGGGGAGGCCATTAGAATAATTTGAGCTAGGATGTGACCCAATTTTAATAATGTTTTAAAATCTCAGGATGTATATTTAGAAAAGGGTAACAAAAATATTAAATAATATAGATGTTCATTTTTTCTGAATTAAATGTATGGGCTGATATGCTAACTTTTTTCCATGAAATTTGTCAACAACGTATACAGGTGTGGTTGGTATTAGTGTTGAGACTCCATGAGTATTATATCCTGTGGCTGTAGCATAGCTAGGATATTGCCTTCATCTTTATAGTTTAAAAGTATATGTAGAAAATTTAATAGAAACAAATATGAAAAGTGATCAATTCTTCTTGAGAGATTGAAGGGCATTTCAAAAAGCAAGGATTAATTTAAATTGGCTCTCTTAAAAGAAGTAGAATTTGACCAGGTAGAGATATAGAAGAGGAATATTCTAGTCACAGGTGTGAAAGTACATGGGGATAGGAAGGTAGTTGCCAGTTATGGTCACACTAAAATGTACACTGAGATGTGAAGGGAGAAGAATCAATATGCATTTATTGATGTTCTGTTAAGTTTGAAGCTCTATAATGGGAAAAGCTATGAAAATGTGAATACGGTCATTAAATGTTAGAATAAAAACGAGTGTGGAAGAATGATTACATTTTACCAAATGAATTAGCAAATGAATGAAAGTCTATTCTAGTTCTGCTGTAATTTTTCAGTGTTGATTTGTCCACAGCAGAAGCCAGCACCAGATTATTATCTGGGTATGATGAACCACACAGAAGGGTTAGATGAAGGGTTGAGACCATAACCAAGCCCCGAACAGATTGTTACTGTCAGCATATCAAATTAAGAGACAGTTGAAAGAACTCATGGTAGAAATGTTTCAGTTGATCCTATAGACCAGAAATTAGTAAAAGTAAGAGTATGCAAAAGACAGACTGAATTATGGTCCTCTAGTTGCAGTTGACCTTGAAGGGATACATTGATGTACTGTAACACGTCATTTAGCCTACTGTGTGTCACCTCAAAACAGCTAGAATGGAGGTAAAATTATGAGAATAAAACCAAAAATGCATAAAGGTTCTTTGTTATCTTGTTGTACTGAGTATATCCACATTTATCTGATGCATGTAGAGTCCGTATTGGTAAAGATTTGTGACTTGAGAATTAAGAGTAACCTCTATTGAGAAAAAAAATCATTGTCCAACATCCTTTAGATTCTCAAGGATAATTTTAAACCTGATTTAGGAGAACTGATCATAGAGACGTGCCCCCGCAACAATGTGCACATGATAATCTTTCTGCCTTTTGTTAATGGAATATATTTACCTAAACAAAAATGATAGAACCTAGAACTGTAAAGAGAAAAGCCCATTCTTTCCAGCTCAAAAATATGGAAAGAGGAAGAGGGAGAATATATATAACAGGTGTATATCAAACTCCCCTTTCCTAGCCTAAAACCTGAAGGAAGAAAATGTTAAAAAATTGAAGTAAACACTATGGGCAGAGATTCTTCCAACATATTTGGGATAACAAGTGGAGATCTATATGCTATGTGTACAGCATTGTGTTACCATAATTTAGAGTGCAGTATGGTCTGGTCAGGTTAAGGGAAGTTCTAAATAGTACCTCAGAGCTGACTTTGATTCATCTTTATGTTCCAAGGAGGCTGAAATAAGAACATGAGGTCAACCAGGGTAAAGGAGAGGTGATGGTTCATGAAAATTGATGGGGCCCAAGATAAAGGTATTATATGAACAATTAGTAAAACCAAGGAGGAGTTTTTAAACCCTGCGTTGAGGCTAACTGACTCTTAGAATGAAGAAAAAAATACTGATATCTGAAAAAGAGAATATTTTCATTTGAAGGGGAAACAGATCACTTAAAATTGCTTAAATTATTATATTAGGTTAATAGTTACCTGGATTAGATGGGTGTTCATGAAGCAAATCATTCCAGTCATCACAGATAAAATAGAAAATCTTATTTTCTCTGCAGATCTGAGTTTCAGAGTGAATATGCTTATGATCCTATTACATAAGTATACTTACTCATTGTCATATTTCTAGGACTGCAACATTGTAGGAATTTCATATAATTTTACCTGCACTTTTTGATTTTTAGGCCAGGTGACTAACTTCTAGGGCAAACAATTGTAGGCAAACAACCCAATGTTTGAATTTGGATGGATTTCAAAGTAGAGTGTTAATGGATTGAATTGTGTCCCCACAAAATTCACAAGTGGAAAATCAATTGAATATCTATAAAGTAGTAAAACATGAATTAAAATAAATAATGTCTTCATTAATGATAACATGTACCTAAAGTAAATTTAGGGCTGTCTTTGTAGTTCAGTGGAAGAGTGCTTGCCTAGCAGGTGTGAGGCACTGGGTTCCATTCTCAGCACCACATAAAAGTAAATAAATAAAATAAAGGTATTGTGTCCATGTACAACTGTAAATAAATTTAAAAGAAAAAGCACAATGCTCATACACCAAAATTAGCAAAGCTCTTTAAAAGAAGTTGAAGAAGATAAATAGATGGAAATATATCCATTGTAGTGTTTGAGAAGACTTAAGGTTGTTCAGATGGCAATATTCTTGTGAGTGACATAAGATTTAATGCAATCCTGATCAAAATCCAATGTGACTTCTTTGCAAAAAGTGACAAAATTATCCTAAATTTGCTATGGAAATGCAATGGACCTAGAAGAGCAAAAATAATCTTAAACAAATACTTCTCAGTTTCAAAAACTATTACAAAATTAAAATATTCAATATAGTTTGGTACTGTGATACTGCCATAGGGGAGATTTTATATATATAAATGATATATATATTATATATATCATAATATATATATTATGTACATAATCAAAGAGGTAGTGTGCTTGCACATTATGCTCAAGTCCCAGGGTTCAATCCTATCCCACCCAAAATAATATATGTAATCAAATGCAATAGAATTTAGAGCCCAGAAATACTCTTACATTTAGAGTACATTGATTTTGAACAATAATGCCAAAATAATTCAACGAGGAAAAATGTTCTGTTCAAGTGATTCTATCAACACATATCCACATGCAAAGAAACAAATTTGTATTTTTACTTCAGACCATAATTCAGACTGCAATTTAATTAGTCAAAGAACTAATATGAAAACTAAAACTATGAAGCTCTTAGAAATGAACAAGAGTATAGGTCTTCATAATTATGAATTAGGCAATAACTTATTAAATATGACCCCAACAGCATAAACAATGACAAAAAGGGTAAGTTGGACATCAAAAATATTAGAAAGATTTTACTTCAAGAAACACCATCAAGGGAGTGAAAATACATCCCATAGATTGAGATAAAGTATTGTAAAATATATATCTGATAAAGGTATGGTATCCAGAATGTATAAAGAATATTACAACTCAAAATTGTGAAATGATTAAAAAGTAAGGAAATGATTTAAATAGTCATTTACTCAAAGATATGGCCAAAAAACATATGATAGCATATATCACATGATTAGTCACTAGAGAAATGCAAGTCAAAACCTTCACACTAGGATGGGTATAATCAAAACAAGACATTAGTGTGTACTGATAAGAATGTGGAGAAATTGAAACCCTTCTGCATTATTGGTGGGAATGTAAAATGATGCAGTCACTGTGGAAAACAGTTTAAAAGCTCCTGAAAAGTTTCACATAGCTACCATATGACCTAGCAATTCTACTCCCAAGTATTTTCTCAAAAAAAACTATACTGAGCAAAAAATACTACAAATCTAATTATAAAATTAATAAATATAATATTTTCTATTATCTAGAAACAATATTTACCATTTCTGATGGCATTTATGTCTCAGCATTGTTCAAGCAACAGCATTTCATGAATTTCCTGTATTCTTTGGTTCCACTTTCCTAATGGTATGTCTTCTATGTCACTAACCTTTGATTTTCATCCAATCTTCACTTTGGCTCTGAAGCTGCTGCCTCAATTTAAGGTGTGGGGTGTATAAAAATTGTTTTAAAAATTGTCTTATACTTTTCCTCTCTGGACTATTTGACATTTATACAGAGACATGGGTTTACAGAATAAAGATAAACAACCTTTAAAATTATTGCTCATACTCTTTCAAAACCCAATGGTTAACACTTGCCAAAGTTTACTGACTCTTCAGAAAATACATGTGCATACTGTAGAGAATTGGGATGTACTGTATTATGGAGAACTTTGGGTGTTTCCATATTTGGTCAAAGGAGAGCCAGCATTTCTGGAGGTGATAAATATTCACATTTGCACCAGTAGTGGCATAGGCTGTCTGTTCATCTTATTGGTTAAGAGCAAACCAGAGAGCATGGGACCCAAGATCCCAACATCTTTTAAAGTCAACTGAGAATAGCCCTTCTGTTGGGAACAGAAAAGGAAGAAAGAACAGTATTTGACAGATTATTTTGTTTATGAAGAGATGTAAAGGGATATATTTTCTAAGCACACCCTGATGATTTTTATAACCAAGTGTTGAGGCCCAGTAGATAAAAATTAGTTCATCAATCATCGAAATAACACAAAGGTAGACTCCAGCCACATACACATTTTAAACATGGCATTCTATTCTATACTCCACTGTTTGATTAGAATTAGATGAATTTACCAGTTTTATATCTACAAACTACTTGACTCTACAAAACACTCTAGTGACTTAGTGACCAAAGAATGAACGTACCAAATCCAATTTTGTTTGTGTTTATTTTTCAGGGGCCTTGACCTAAAAGTAAAGATTTTCTCTCAGAAGTGCCACACTCAGAGCTTACAGCAAAGGAATCTTGGTGTGTAGATAGGATGTAAAGTTATCTGTATTTAATCACGGTTATTAATGAAAATCTAAGGCCATAAAATAAACCCAATGGCTCTATTAAAATTCTATGCTTTTATTATCTCCATATGTTCTTTTGTATAACTTCATAGCAAATCAGTCCTTAAATTTAAAATCTCAGATTTTGATACATAGATATACATTATTTAGAAGATTTAGAAATTCTACAAACTGTGTAAATTCATGGTAAACAGAATGCAAAAATCTGAAATCAGATTGCAAATCCAAAATGTGAAGATCTAATAAATAAGTAATATGCCCAGACCCCCTTACTTTATATAGACAATGGAATATCAACGTGGGTATAAAACTAAAGACTAGAAATCTCCCACATATTACACTTTATGTCATTGTAAATTAGGAAAACTCTTAAATATGGTGGCCATTAGATAAATTTCAGCATAGAATTTCATGGAATATGCCTTGGTGATCCAATGTAAAAAATCTATTTACTACCTAAACTATTAGCTGTATAATTTCAGTAGTTGAACTGATGGGCTAAATAAGCATTACAATGCAGCTGCAAAACCCTAAAGAAATTGTAGACAGGCTATTAAACTGTGATTTATGAAGTCAGCTTTTCTTCGACTAAGTGATTAGAATTTAATAAGTTGACCTACTTAGCTGTGAATTGTACATAACCAGTCAGAAGTAGAACTATATGAGAAATACACATATGAGAAGATTCATGTCTCATTTCCTAGTAGGCCATTTATTCAATTATCAACTAGTACTTCAAAGTGAAGTGATATGCACTTTAGGCAATACAAAATAGTGCAAAATGTGGACCCTGTGCTCAGAAAGATTATTTATTCTAATATGTGAGTGAGAATTGTACACAAATACATACATTAAAAGACATCATGAAAGCCCAGATATAATATTGTGGAGGACAGATATGGGCAAGATACTCCTAGCTGGGGAGTTAAGAGACAGTTTTTGTAAAAAGCCCTTATCGAGCTTCAGTGGTGTGTCCTTGTTTGGATATGGAGGAGGGAAGAGTTGCATATAAACAGACATAGGAACATTCACTTTTATTAAAGTGTGTTAATGGGAGTAAAAATTAATAAGGCTAGAGTTAGGAAGTATATAGTTAATAACAGAGATAAGATTTCTGAAGTATGAATATGGCAATACAAGGTTAATACCATATATTCACCCGGTTCCCAATATACATGCTTGTTGTAGGTAATTCAGGGAAGAGTCCCTTGATACAAGGAGGGCAAATGGTAGACAACTATAATAGTTAAAATGTAATGAGGGTCAAAATAAAGGTGGAAATTACAGGTATCAATGGTAACAACAGCAGGTACCTCATTTGCCTTGTGCAATTGTGTCTCCTTTGACCCTACAATGGTGCCTGACACACAGTATGGATTCAATAAGTAATAAGTAAGTGAAGCAACAAATAAAAAGGCAAACTAAACACAGAGCTTTGTGTCTCAATGATTGGGGCAATGGAGAACCCATTAAAATTTTTGGAAAAGAAATTTGTTTGAATGAAAACAAAAGTTGGGTACAAGGTACCTTCTTCTGGAAAGATACTTATGATGAAATTCTAGCACCTTGCACACTCACCAAGGAATCAGAACATTTTGTCCTCAAGATTTAGATAAACATTAAATGTTTTGCTATTGTTGTATATCTGCAACAAATGACAAACAACTTTAGAGGAAATTAAAAACTACCTCTTTACATAGAAATAGGTGCCAAAAGCAAAGGTGATCATTGTCGATGAGAAGTCCAGTAAGAAAGAAGTAATTACACTGCAAATGGGAGGAAATATGAGGTTACATTGAAGATCCATTTCTGAACAAAAATTGAATTTAACAACAACAACAAAGGAAAAACTAATTTATGTGTTAACCAAAAGACAAGAGAACCATATGTTTTCCTGCTCCACAGGACCCATTGCAGGACGTTACTGAATAAAACAATCGAGTTATAGCAACAGAAGGCCAATATACTTTCTTCAACTCTGTTCCCAGATGTCTGCTTTTATGAAAGTGTCATTTCTAGAAATTAATGTGTAATATCAGTAGTACAATAGGGAATATCTTAGTCGACGCACAGTTAAACAAGTAAAATTCCTTAATACAATGAATTATATACTAACTGCATTCCAAATACATTAATTTTAGTGTTCTAAGCCCAATACTGTGTGTCCTTATTGTTGAATTACCTAATCTTAAATGAGATATGAGTTTCCATCACAACTCATATCAGAAGATCCGTGATTTTTGCTCTTTATTGAATTTATTAGGCATTTAGCTGTTAAGAAGGCAAAGGGAACTGAGAGAGGAAGAAACTAAATAATTTCTGACTTGGGAAACTTTGTTTCAGATTTTTTTGTATGTTTTAAGTGGGTCAAAAAAATTTTAGAATTTTCTCCTGAGTATCCAAGACAATAGATAATAAATAGGGTTCTTTTATTCTCTTCAGTTTGGAAGAGTGTAAAATAAAGTATAGCAAATACTTCATAAAAGATGTTCTAGTCTTTAGAAGTTTGAATCATTCATTTTGTTTTCCTAGAAGTTTTTATTTTGACATAGGAGACACAATTTATACATTTATTCATTCATTTAATTATTCATTTAGCCAGTATTTGTTTTGAAAATATTAATGTCAGGAACAGTTCTCTGTAGTGGGGATGCAAGTTAAAACAACATAAAAAATTCACCTGCCCTCATAGAGGTTATAATCTCTATGAATAAAAGCAAAATGAATGAATGAATGTATTGTGGGATGGTAATAAGTGCTATCAAGCCAAACAAGTTAGAGTTTGTATATAATGAATGATGGAAGGACTACAGATAATCGATTTTCTTTTCATGATTGATTGTAATTCTTATTTTTAACATTTATAGATATGAAGGTAAATTTTTCACTAAAAAATATCAAGTTAATGCGTACAGACTACCGGTTCAGAGTTACCTAATTTGATTTACTATTATTGTTCCAATAATTAATTTTATTCTATGACAAAACTTTTCACATAATTCTGTTATTTTTAACATTGTATATATAGAATCAACTTGAATTTTTAAATAAATCATTCAGGTACTGTTCTGTAAAGATTAATATAGAATTTTATCATATCTGATTACAAATTTCTTGTAGGAAAAGTGAATATTTCCATAAATCTCATTGAGACCCATTTACTCAAAATAAGTGAATGAATTTCTGATTATATTGTACATTTCACTCTATGTTCATTAAAGGACCCCTAAATTTGAGGCAGTGTTGTACTCAGGTTTTTTGTCACTCTGATCAAAAGACCTGAATAAAACAATGTAGAGGAAGAATAGTTTACTTTGGCTCACCATTTCAAAAGTTTAATGTATAGTCTACCAACTCCATGGGTCTGGGCCCAAGGTGAGGCACAACCTTGTGGCACAAGGAAGTGGCAAAGAAAAGCAGCTCAAGACTTGCTTACCAAGAAGCAGAGAGAGCTCCAATCACCAGGGACAAATATAAAACCCAAAGTCACACCCACAGAGACCCAGTTTCTCCAGCCACACCCCACCCGTGTATAGTCGCCACCCAGTTAATCCCATCAGGGGATTATTGCACTGATTGGGTTAAGGCTTCCATAACCCAATCTTTTCACTTCTAAACCTTCTTGCATTGTCTCACGTACGATCTTTAGGAGGACACCTCACACCTTAACCATAATTGGCTATTTCTCTAAAAATTTAAAGAAAAAAATAACAGCCTAGCCAGACTAATATAACAAGCTTCTGTGGGAAATAAAGTCCTTTTACTCTTTAATCCCAAACTTCTAATTTGTAGTATCCTCCAGTATTTTTCTCTTAATTTTTTACACCTATTTGTCCATGGAACTGCCACCATAACTAATCATTGTACTCCTTGAATAATTGGATAGATTTATAAATTGTTTATGTGTGTTTCTGTCTTTCTTCCTATCAGCCTTCTTTCTGAAAGTGACTAAATTAATATTCACAAAATACAACTTTGGTCACATTTCTCCCATTTCAAAATCTTTAATGACTCCTCTTTGGTCACTGAGTTACATGCATTTATTTAAAAGCACTTGACGTATTATATTCCTAGAAAACCATTACCACAGAGAAAGCTCTCAACCAATGAGAAACTGAGTAACATTGTGCTTGCCCTTCAACTCAATTAATGTATCCCTGAAAAAGCACAATGCACATAAGTTAACACAAATGATATTGTAGGGAACATTCCTCAAGCTTATCTGACAGCAGTCGCTGACACCATGGTCTAAGTAAGCCAAACAGTCTAAACAGAGAAACTGAGGTAATGGTAAAGACTCGCCATGGAATGAATGTCTTTGCAGCTGCTGAGGCTGAGTTACGAGCTGAGGGTAAGCCTCACTCTTCAAGCATCCCAGTAAGCTGTGATGTGAGCTCGCCCGCACTGCCTTGCCTCGTGCTGTGTGCAGGAGCTTACCATCCCCCCAGTCCTTTGACTCAGACCTGTTGCTGGGCAGAATCACTTAGGCATGCTTGGTTTGTTTACACTACCTGGACCCTCCACGTATAGTTCACTTATAGACTGACTCTGTTATACTTTAACAAGCATGTTAACCTGATGGGATAATGTGTCTATATATGTCCTGTGCAACCCTAAATAAAATTGGATCTGTGCCTTCAGAGCTTGATCTCCGATGCCTGGGTAAGCATGCTGGGTAAGAGTAGGCATCGTCGTCCTCACCCTCAGAAAACCCGTCTCAGAACATCTACATGAGATAGAAAATACCAGGAAACAGTGAATTTTCTAAACATTTACAGAAGTAATAATACTAATATTACATACATAATTCCATAAAGTACAAAAAAGGAAATGTTTTTTAATACATTTAATGTTAGATAAGTATGAGAAATAGAGTTACAAGGCAATATCTCTTACAAACATATATTAAAAAATCCCAAATAAAACCATAGCATAAACAGTGTTATATAAGAAGGCTAAAATATATTTTGACAAAAATAAATTATTCCAGTAAGGGAAGTTGATCTAATATTTGGAAAATCAATGTAAATCACTATGCTAAAATAGTAAAGTACCAAATTGTAATATAATTTATGCAGAGAAATAACTTATTAGAATTCAACACATATCCATGGAAAAATAAACTTATAAACACAGCATAAAAGGAAATACCTTTGAAATGATAAAAGTACCTATGAATACCCTACAGTACATATCATCCCTAAAATAAGGAATGCAAAAAAAGGCAAATTTGTAACTTCCTTTGAGAATGCCAGTAGAAATTCTGGACAGTGTAATATAAAAAAAACTTAATAACTGGAATAGAAGAAATAAAGATGTAATAATTGTTATAGGACATGAATATAAACATAAATTAAAAATCAAATCAAGCAACTTTGAATTATGGAATCAAATTGGTAAATTGCTGGATATAAGATTAATTAAAAATTAATTTTATTTCTCTAAGTACAAACAAAATACATTTAAAATAAAACTGAAATGTAATATAAAATAACAAAAAGTTAAATATCTAGGAAGACGTGTGATAAGAGTTATAAATGATATTCATACAGAAATATTACTAGGAGAAAAATGTAAAGTTCATAAAAACAGCATATTACATTGTTGCAGCCACACAAATGTTTATAGCAGGTCAATTCACAATATATAAGCTATGGTACCAACCTAGGTGCCCTACAACAGATGAATGTATAAAGAAAATGTGGTTTATATACACAATGGAATATTACCCAGCCATAAAAAAGAATAACTTTATGTCATTTGCCAGAAAATGGATGGATCTGGAGACTATTATAAGTAAAATAAGCCAGTTCCAAAAAAAACAAATGTCAGATGTTCTCTCTGATATGCAGATGCTAACACATAATAAGGAGAGAGGGGAAGAATAGAAGTTCTGCAGATTTGAGAAAGGGGAATGAAGGGAAGGGAGGTAGGAATAGGAAAGACAGTGGAATTAATCAGACATAAATTTCCTATGTGTAGGAAATTCACCACAGTAAATCTCTGCATCATGTACGACCACAAGACTGGGATCCTAATTAGAATAAGATGTAATCAACATTTGAGTAAATAATTAAAATTATTCTCTACTGTCATGTAGAACTAAAAAAATCAAAATAAAAATTTCAGCTGGGCACAGTGGCACACTCCTGTAATCCCAGCAGCTCTGGAGACTGAGGCAGGAGGATTGTAAGTTCAAAGTCAGCCTCAGCAACTTAGCGAGGCCCTAAGCAATTCAGTAAGATCCTGTCTCTAAATAAAACATAAAAAAGTGGCTGGGGATGTGCCTTAGTTGTTAAGCACCCCTGGGTTCAATCCCCAGTACCCCCCCCCAAAAAAAAAAAGAAAATCATGTTATAGTCTTTACATTTTTGTTTGCTAGAGAAAATTTTATCTTTAGTTACCAGTTATTGCAACAAAGCTACATCTTCTAAGACCTCAGTTCTTTTTGAAACGTAATAATGACTTTGATATATGTCTTTTATTGTTGTTGCATAATCGGTAATAAAATTGTCACTTTGCCTCAATTTACTTTCTTATTTAATTTATTTTTGTGCTAGCTATGGAACCCAGGATCTCATGCATGCTAAATAAGTGCTCTATGTCTGCTCTATATCCCTAGCACATTAACTTCTTTGGAAACATCTGAAGTCAAAGTTGTTTTCATATGTAATAGATGTTTATTTTCTTTCAAAGTAGAAAACAAAAATTAAAGTTCCAATGAGTTATAACATGTTTGCAGACTAGAAAACTCAATATGTTAAAATGTTATTTTTCCTGATTTGATCTATTTGTATTTGTACACCTCAAATATAAATGATTTATTTTTGTCAATTGTACCTCAATAAATTAGGACAATTTGACAATTTAACCTATAATTTATATAGAAAAGACATGGTGAAGCAAAAGTCACTAAGAAACTATGCATTTGGCTCAGAGTTAAACAGACAAGTAGTTGGAAAGGAGAAATTAGAAAATACACATTACACATGTAGATGTGTACACACACAATCACTTCATTTATGAAGATATATATTATGAAGCAATAGGAACCACACTGGTGTTTCCATGAATAACTCTAGGTCATTTTGATATATACTTGTGAAATAAATTGGCCTTTATTCTTGCCTAACATCATACAAAAGTATAAATGGTAGATGGTTCACAGTGTGAAAAGTAAAACAATACTTCTGGGAAAAGTAATAAACATTGGAAATAACCTTTGTGACTTTGGGTATGCGAAGGTTTCTTCATAAGATTAGAAAACACTAATTATAAAAGATAATTTTAATAAATTTAATCTTATCAAAAGGTATCAATAAGAATATGAAGAGACAAGACAGCATTGGAAAATTTATTGTGATGCACAATTCTGACAATAGATTTATGTAGAGAATACATAAAGAACTATTAAAATCAATAAAAACATCAACTCAATAAAAATGGGCAAATGAACAGACTTTGGAAAAGGATAATATATGTTAAAAGTAAACATTTAAAACTATGCAACATCATTTGTTACTAAGAAAATGCAAATTAGAACTAGAATGGGATACCATTATATAATAACTCCAAAGGCTAAAATTAAAATTGGTCAATATAAAGTGTTAACAATATACAGCAACTGGAATATTCATGAACTGCTGAAAAGCATATCAATTACTTTAACCAATTTAGAAAATTCTTTGCTAGTGTCTACCAAAGATATCCTGTCTTCTGAAAGTGTTTCCCTTGCTGTATAGCAAAAATAAATATATACACATGTGCCAAGACATACAAAATTGTTACATAGAATCCTTATTTAATAGTCCTCAAATAGATTTAACTTAAATGGGGACATCAGTTGTGGTCTAGCAATCAATGGACTATTATACAACCACAAAAATAAATGAATACAGGCTATATGTAACAATGCAGATAGATCTTAGAAATAAAAAAGTGAGTAAAGAAAACTAAGCATGAGAGTAAATGTTAAAATTATAATATGCTTCTTTTTCTCTTTCACACACACACCCAAGACACACACAAAAGTAAGCGAAACTGACCATACTAACTATTAGTATAGTATTACTTTTGGCAAAAATTGGACAATATTGAAGAGATTGTATTGGATTCTGATAATTTTTATTTCTCAATATTAGTGCTGATTGTAAGTGTTCATGTTCTGAACATTCACTGAGCTTTACAGTTACATTCTGGGTATGATATTGGACAGTCATCTTATCATTGTAGATTCTTATAGAGTCCTCAAGAATTCTCAAATGAGGATTAATTCCTGGAAGAACTGATGAGATTTGGTGTGAGACTTTCCACTAATTCTATGGTTATGTTCTTACTTTTTTGTGTTCACATATCTAGAGAATTCTGGAATATATAACTAGTCCTTCATATTCAAGGGTTCCACATGTGTGGATTCAACCAAGCACAGATTGAAAATATTTGAAAATAAAATTTCATCTGATGTGAACACACACAGAAAATTTTTTCTTGTTACTGTTCCCTAAACACAGATTAACAACTGTTTACACTGCATTTATATTGTATTAGATATTATGAGTCATCTAGAAATTAGAATATACAGGAGAATTTGCATAGGTTATGTGTAAATACTATACCATAGGGAGATGAGCATCTGCAGATTTGGTATCCAAGAGGACCTGGAACCAATCCCTTGTAGATATTAAGGGACAACTGTATCCTCAAATTTCAAACAAGTCTCTACTTAATGTCATTGCTGAGATTGTTCCCCACTGAAAACTAAAAAGAGTTCATATGTTTTTATAACATTGGGGAACATATTACCTCCTATTCCTCTCCATCTCAAATTATAAAGAGTTCCAGAGTGTGTTTCAGAACATTTAGGTTAAATATAAATGATACTCTTTAAAATAATTTTTTGAATTGCCTATATATTCCTTTTAAATAATAAAAGAATCAACATACTTGCCCTTGACATAATTGGCCCACTTTGATTTTCTAAATTGTATCCTGATAGGTGTTCCAAAAATTTGACTCATAAAATCAACAGTTTTTCTTGTCTGATTATTTGTTTAGTGTTCAATTAAGTTTATAAAGTAAATGAATAATAGAAATGTATTCATTCAATTAAACATTATTTATCAAGTGTTTATTATGTGACAGCATCTTTCTGTGTTTCAGTTGTACTTAATGCCCACAAAAATCCTTTAAAGAAGGTTTTGATATACAAATATGTGAATGTGGAAATTGAGAGAGAGAGCTTAAATGAATTGATCAGTTTAATACCTGAAATGTGGATAGAAAAACTGCAGATTGTAATTTGCTTTTCTGTCATCAAAGATCTTGTTTCTTCCATGATAATAAACTCCCTTTTGTCATGGTACAAGTAAATTGAACAGAGAAAGAACTCAGGGATCTTTCAGAAAGCAGTGATCAGGAAAGCCTACTCAGAGTATGAGGCAACAGGAGGTTTAAAAGAGTAAGACAATTAAAAAACTGAAGACAAGCAGACTCACCTACAGTTAGGTGTTATGTTACTTGAGAGCATACTAATTCATAAAAAATCAAATACTGCATCATAGCTATAATTTAGAATGAAAGGACAGACATTTACTTCATCAGGAACTATATCATGAAAGACCTTGGATTCATACTAAGGAATTTGAATTTCACCCTGATATCATTTAAAAACAAGGGAGATTCTCTTAAGTGACCAACACCATATTAAATTACTCTACACTATTTTAATAATCTAGGACATGGAGTGCCTTTTAAAATTCTAGAATAATACACATATATCTAAATATTAACAGATCATTATAATCATTCCTCTGAGTATAATACTCCTTTGCCCCTCTTCCTGTTCATCACATGTGGCCAAACCCAAACATAAGTATACTTCATGCTGGAACTGAACATAAAAGAGTAAAAATGCATGAGTCTACTGGCAATTATCACTTTAAAATTGAGAGCACTATTTTTAGATTGGTCCTTACTATTTTCAAGTAATCTTATTGCTCTTTTTTTGTTGTTGTTTATTCTCTTGTTTCTGTAACATTCTTGTTTCAAAATTTTTCCCAACTCTTAAAATTTCCAAAACCTTTCCTCAAATCCTCCTGGCTTTTAATTCTGTTTTCTCTTTCACCAGGAATGTTAAAGAATTAGAAAAGAATTTGCAAGTGCTCCCACCATCAACATCCACCCACCTACCTACATCTGTGCCTGTAAAATCTGTGCCACGCTAGAGACCTCTTTCCAGCAATTTTCCCCTCTTATTTTCCCTCTTCTTTTATATCCATAGATTTACCCTCTCTCTAATGGATAATTGTAGTCAGTGTTTTAAAATAATCTATATTTCCAAAGTAAAAATAAATATTTTAAGTCCATTTTTCTTCTGTTAGCAATTCTATTCATTTTTAATTATAGTGAACCATTTGAAATTGTTATACATAATGTGTGCTATTAATTTCCTTCCCATTCTCTCTCTCTCTTTGCTAATAGAATTTCATTTTTATTAGAATATGTTAACTTTTATTTCCAGATGACACTGTACATTATTTAAGCCCTCCCTCCCTTTACAGTGTATTCTTTTATAAAATTTAAATTATATTTATTTTAACTGGTACATAAAACTGAACATAGTTAAGAGGAGCCAAATGATATTTTGATACAATCAAACATAGTGTGATGTTTGATTTAAATCAGTTTATACAATCTATCTTCTCAAACGTTTATAATTTCTTTATTGTGAAAACATTCAAAGATCTTTATTCTAGCTTTTTGAAAAGTTCAGTACATTATTTTTGTCTGTGATCACCTTACTTACTATAAAATAGCATGCCCAAACTTCTTGCTGCTATCAAACTTAGTTCCCACTGATAAATCTTTTCCCATTTCTCATGGTACTTGGAGCCCTATGCCTTTGATAACCACGATTCCAACCTCAACTTTTCAGACTTAAACTATTTTAGAATTCACATGATTACAATTTTGTAATATTTGTCTTTCTGTGCCTTCAGTTCTACCCATAATGTGCCAAATGACAAGATTCCATTCATTTATATGGCCAAATAGTATTCCATATTACATATGTACCATGATATTTTGTCCATTAATCAGTTGATGGATTGGTAGGTTGTTTCAAATCATTGGCCATTGGAAATAGGGCTATAATGAACATGAGGGTACAAGTGTCTCATCAACATACTACTTTCAGTTCATATGGTAGTTCTATTTTTAATTTTTGGGAAATTTCCATACTGTTTTCCACAAAAGCTGTACTAATTTACACTCCCACCAGTAGTTTACAATGGTTCCCTTTTCTCCAAATTCTTGCCAGTACTTGTTTTCTTTTATCTTTTTGATAATGGCCTTCCTTACTTGAGTGAGATAATATCTCACTGTGGTTTGAATTTTCATTTTCCTGATGATTACTTGTGGGAAACCATACTTATCTAGCAGAATCAGATGAGGTTGAGCCTCATGATGCAGAGGTCTGACTTCTCAGAAATGGATTGCCAGGGAATATGTGGCACTGTGGCAGTGGTTCCCTGCCTGGTTATATGATAGTTTCCCTGAGCAAATTGCCTCCCATAACTCTACCCTATCCTGTTCATCACAGAAGAAGCCCCTCCCATTCTGAGTCCCTTTGCCTGTGTGATTGTAAATAAAAGAGAGTTGGGCTACTTCATTTTGTTAGAGGTCACAGCTGGTATGACCTGATCCATCACTCCCCCTATTGAGTTTTCTGTGTTCCTTATATAACCTGAACTTTAACCCCCATAATCAGATGTATAGTTTTCAAATATTTTTCTCTACACTGCCTATTGTATTTTAATTCTTTAATTGGTTCCTCAGCTATGCAGAGACTGATTTCCATTCCTTTTAACATATGTACCTTGGAATGGGATTGCTGGATCACATGGTAGTTCTATTTTTAAATTTTTATGGCAACTGTGTACTGTATTCTATAATTGCTCTTCTAATTTACATTTTCACCAGAAGTGTGTAAGGGTTATCTTTTCTCACCTCTTTGCACTTGTTACATTTGTTTTGTATCAGGGATTGAACCCAGGGGTACTCAACCAGTGAGCCACCTCCCCAGCCCTATTATGAATTTTATTTAGAGACAGGGTCTCACTGGGTTGCTTAGAGCCTTACTAAGATTTTAAGGCTGGTTCTGAACTCTTAATCCTCTTGCCTAGGCCTCCCCAGCCAGTGGGATTATAGGCATGCACCACCACGCCAGGCTTATTACTCTTTGATAGTAGCCAATTTTACTGGAAAGAGGTGATAACTCATTGTGATTTGACTTGAATTCCCTTGATGCTTTGATGCTTACTAATTCTGAGCACTTTTATCATATATGACTTCTTTTGAGGAGTGTTTTTAAAGTCCTTTGCCCATTTTGGAATCAGTTTATTTAATTATTTTTCTCTTTTTAGTTGACATCAACCCTTCTTAAGTGTATAGCTTGCAAATGTTTTCTCCCATTCTGTGGGTTGTCTCTTCACTCTGTTTATTGTTTATTTTGCTGAGCAGATATTTTTAGTTTAACGTAATCCCATTTGTCTATGTTTGCTTTTCTTTCCTGTGTTTTTGTTATTTTTCCAGAAAATACTTGCCCATTTGAATATTCAGAAGTATTCCCTTTGTGTTTTCTTCTAGTAGTTTCATAATTTTACATTCAAGTCCTTAATTCATTTTGAGTTGATTTTTGTAACTGGTAAGATAAAGTGTTTAATGACATTCTTCTGCAAGTGGATATGCAATTTTTCTAGCACCAATGTTTTCTCTTAGAACTACTATTTTTATGCCAATATCATGCTTTTTTGATATCTATAGCTTGGTGGTATATTTTAAAGTTGGGTTGTATAATGCCTCCTTTGTTCATTTGCTCAAGATGGCTTTGTCTATTCAGGCTATTTTCTCTAGTACTGTGAAGAGTTTCATTGGTATTTTGGTAGGGATTACATTGAATCCATAGATAGCTTTGGGTAGTATGGTCATTTTAACATTTATTTCTTGAACCTGCTCCATCAGGTCTTCTTATCCAATTACTCCACAGATGATGTCATCCAGTGACCTGTCTTTAACTATTATCCAAAATGATGATGATTACTAAATATATTTCTCTATAACTCTCTCCTAGACTCTAGGCCCATATATCAAATTTAATCCTCAGTGTTACACTATTCAAACTTAATATTCCCCAAACAAAACACCTGATATCCTGTTTTAGTCAGCTTTTTTGTCACTGTGATAAAAAGACATGATAAGAACAATTAGAGGAGGAAAAGTTTATTTGGGCTATTGGTATCAGAGGTCTTAGTATATAAGTGTTCAACTCCATAACTCTGGGCCTGAGGTGAGGCAGAATATCATGGCAGAATGGCAAGGTAGAGGAAAGTACATCAGAACATGGTGATCAGAAAGCAGAGAGAGAGCTCAGCTCACCAAGGACAATATATAAACCTCAAAGGCACACCTCCAGTGATCTAGTTCTTCCAGCCATTCCCCACATGACTGCAGTTAGCACCCACCTAATACATTCAAATGGGTTAATACACTGATTACGTTCAGGCTCTGAAAATTATTTCATTGTCTCAAATATTAGCTTTTGTGGGATAACTCATATTTATATCATAACATTTCCCTTATATTAATTCCATGTGCAGATTTCCTCATTTTAGATAAAGGCAACACCATCACTGCAGATCTTTAAGTAGCAGAGGTGAAAAAATTGTTGAGTCATCATTTACTTCATATCCTCCCTCATATTTCACACCTAATCTCATAGGATATTTTGTTGAATTCAACTTTAAAATACACCTACTACTTATCACTCTCTAATGGTACCACATTAGTTTAAACCAACAAACTTTCATACTTTAATTTTGAAATAGCCTACAAATTAAATACTTGCTTTTGACTCTTAATTATTTCCCTATATTCACAACATGATAGCTAGTATAACACTATTAAAATGTAAGGCAGAGGGCTGGGGATGTGATTTAGTGTTAGAGTATGTGCCTGAAATGCTTGAACACCTGGGTTCCATTTTCAACACTGCAAAAATAGAAATGCTATTTCTCAGTTCAAAATCCTACAGAAGTATCTGACCTTCCATAGAGTAAAAGCTAAC
This sequence comes from Sciurus vulgaris, assembly GCF_902686455.1. Classification (NCBI taxonomy): domain Eukaryota; kingdom Metazoa; phylum Chordata; class Mammalia; order Rodentia; family Sciuridae; genus Sciurus; species Sciurus vulgaris. Next base: position 10,242,074 of record NC_136471.1, on the reverse strand, counting down.
TCCTTACTAAATCCTTTAAGAGAGTATTGGTTCTATCCATTTAGTTAATCATCTCCATCAAGTTTTACAACTCCTCACTTTTGTCCATCCACACTGAATTTCTTACTATTCTTTCACCATACTGAGAAAAAATTTTACTCAAGTGACTTTGTAATTTCTGTTCTCTCTTACATAATTTTTTTTCTCTAAATCTCTACATGACAATCTCTAGGACATTGTTCCAAACTGAACTCAAATGTCTTTTTCTTATGTTATTTGCTTCTACTTAGGATATAGAAATTTGTAAAAGAAAAAGAAAGTAAGATGCCTTTCAACCTAATAAGTAAAAAAAGCCAGAGAAATAACAAGATCATAATTAAAAAGAAGAAACAAAGGCAAGTAAGCACATAAGCAAAACATTAGAAAGCTGAGAATGCAAAGAAGCCTAAATAAACTGAATTTCAGAAGAAAAAAAATCCTTTCATGGGAGAGTAAAGATTCATTGATCCTTTTGCTCATAGTGAAACAGCAAGAGAAACGATAACTTGCCATATACTGGGAGAAAAATAGAAACTAGACAAAAGTTTTAGAAATTCTAACACCTAAAGGTTGGTTGGACACAGACTAAAATTTCATGGAGATCGCACTAAAGAAATAATTTTCATCTATCTATTGAATCTTTCCTACATGTTGGCATTTAGTACACTACAGTGTATTTACAGAAGCTAGGGCCATGGTAGGAGAGTTCAGAGAAATCTCTTCCATGTAATCTAGTTCCAAAAACTACTCACTAGCCAGCAGGATAGAGAAATACGTCCTTGGTTGCATAAAGCCTGCAGCAAAAATGAAAAACAAGAACTTTGCAGTTAGCCTAAAAGCTGGAAGCCACCCTGAAGAACAAAGAAAAGTCTTCATATTCTGAAAAACACAAAGAATTAAATCATATTGATGGATAAGAATACTCAACTTCATTGAGAAGTTCATTCTGCTTGAATTTGCCACATAAATTACCAACAAAATTTCTATTAAAACTTCAGTAGATTTTTTTTAAAGAAATTAGCATTATGATTCAAAACTTACTTGAAAATGAAAAGAACTTAATTTAGTCAAAGTAATTTTGAAGCAGAAGAGCAAAATTGGAGGAATTCCATATCTGATTTCAAAAATGACCATATATCTACAGTGATTGAGACTGTATTATTGGAGTAGACAGGCAGATAGATCAATGGAACAATATACAGACAAGAGGAAGACATACACATGATTAAATCATTTATATTAATGTACCAAATCATTTTATTTGGAAAAGAAATTATATGAAGTTAAACCTCCATGTGGAATAAAGTTTTTATGACTTTTCCATTAAACAATTTATATAAAATTCTAATATCTTCTTTCTTTATCATTGGCACTTCTCTCCTCCATATGTATTATATGCACTTATTTATTTTCTGTCCTCCATTGACTGTTCACTCCATGAAGTTAGGTAACTTTGTCTAATTTATTCACTGTTATTCCTGTAGGTCTAGAACATTGCCTGACACACAGGAGTATATGTTAAAAAAGGTGTCCATTGAGGAAATTAATGGGTGCTAAACATAAATATATTAGATTATATTAATTGCAGTGAACTTATAATGTTAACACAATGTAGCCCCATGAACAGGGGAATCTGGTGATGCCTAGGTCAAGTATCCAGTTATTCACTTTCCAGTGGCATATACTGAACTGTATATATTGCCTTTTCATTTCCTGATATAAATGCCTGTACTTTTTAATGCAACATTTTTCTTTTTTTTTTCTTTTTTTGCGGTACTGGGGATTGAACTCAGGGCCTTGTGATTGCGAGGCAAGCACTCTACCAGCTGCACTATATCCCCAGCCCAACATTTTTCTTAAAGGCATAATTACATAAACATTTATCTGAAAGTGATCCTTGGATGAAGGACATATATCAAAATTATGGGGTCAATTAAAGAAAATAAGTTCGATTACCCCATCTCTTATTGAATAAAATAACAATTACAATTAACATTTAATTGTTCAAATAAAGAATTTGAAACACCATTGTGAAATTTGCCTAAGGTCCTAGAGAAATTCAGTAATTAGCATTCACAAGAATTGAAAGTTCAAATGACAGAGTTGGGGGAGTATTCATAGCAATTGTTTTCTTCTTAAAGTTTTCCTTTCTTATAAGTGAACATGATAGGACTTCAAGCCCATAAGAGAGAGAGAATAATACCACGTTTTAACATAGATACAAATACGGAAATTCAACATACCACAAATAGATTCCTTGGCAGCAAATCACAAACTTCCCTTACAAGAATCAACTTCAATTCTGCAATATTTACCACTGTTAATATGTGATGTATTTCCTATCGCTCTTTTTTGTATAAAAATAAAAAAGAAGTTTAAACATACAGCTGTTTGCATAATAATTAATTTGTAGTCCATTTTTCACCCAGTGAAATTTGATATTTTGTTTTGAAAATTTTCTTTTTACTCATTCATTCATACTCTAAGAAATACTGTGATACAATATACTATATATATACACACACACACACATACACACACACACACACATGCATATATACACACACATACAACTTTATATTCAACCTAGGATTCAAAGCAAACCTCAAGATAATATGTTTTCCTCTTTTTTCTGATTAAATTTTATGACATATAGGAAAGGGTCAGAATGAATCCTGACAACCCAGGATTGTAATATATGCCAGTTCCTCAAGGGGAATCATGAAGTGCTTCCTCCAAATATCTTCTCTTATGAGTGATAATTCTATTGATGTTACAAATCTAACTAATGAACATTGTCAATGATACCATATTAATAAAAAGAAGAGTGCTCCCATGGGCTGTCCTTATTGAGAATACAAACAAAATCACACTTCATGCACACATAGTAACACAATTTTAAAATAATTGTGGAGTGCAAGGGCCTAATAGACTTGGCTTTGTAAAGTAAGCTTCTTTATGTGATGAATCTGTACTTTGATTAGGGGTTTCTGTTGTTACAGTTCCTCTCGAAGAAATAATTTTAATAAAATTTCTGTGCACCACATCTATCTTAAATCTTTGCAGTTGTAATTTACAACTAGATTATTCTTCCAATATCTTGGAATCTTTCAGTTCTTAGATCTCTCCTCATCTAATGAAAGTATTCCATGCATTCTCAATTATCTACTTACACATATATACCGTGGACTTTGTCAAAACCAAAAATTAGAACATTTCCAAACTCTCAATTTAGTACATCTCACTTTCTACTACTTCAAAGCTTCTACCTCAATTCCAACAAGTTTCAATCACTATAATCCTTCTAATTTGTTCACTCACTTTATTATACGGCTCCATAACACCATTTCTTCTCTCCATACCCAGCATAGTTTATGCAAATTGATGATAAAAAAATAAAAATCACTCTTTCTCACATATCTTAAACTCCCTTGCCTCTGTTTGCTCATATTCCTCAAACTCTTCTCATGGCAAAATTAAAACACTAGGAAAACTGAACTTGTCTTCCTATAGCTGAACCTAGCTGGAGAGAGACCTAGGCCTTTTGATCTCACTGTAAGTTCATGCTCATTAATCTCCAGTGTGTCTTTAGTGCTGCCAAATAATTCTAGTACCCTTTTTTTACTCTATTTTCTCCAAACTCTCTGAAATTAATATTTCTTATTTTTCTCTTTTCTTAAAATACCTAACCCCTCCTTCCTCATCATTATTTTCAGGTGATGACTTTACTTGTCGTGACCAAAAATGAATTTATTTCCACAGACCTCACACCAAGTCACCCACCTGACTGCATCTATTCCTATATAGTCCTTAAAAAAGAAAGACTGCCTTTTCACATATTTGTATTCCACCAATTTTTATAATTATACACACACAATCATATATACATATATTTATATTTCCAAACGACTCTTAACTCTAGACTTATTTATCCTCAACAGCATCTCTATTTGAGTATATAACCAATGTCTTATAACACACAAAAGTGGGACTGATCTTACCATTAAATCTGATCAAGTTGTCATTTCCCCACCTTAATTTATGACAACTTTCTCCTTTTAAATTGGTTAAATTAAAAAGTTTTCAATCATTTTCAACTTGCCTACTTTTTTCCTACTCTGTTAGTTTGTGAGGATTCCTGGCATTATTGGATAAATTATGTGTCCCCTCACTCCCTGAAAGACATATTGATGACTTTATTCTTATTACCTCCCAATGTGAATTTATTTGAAGATAATCATTCCAGTTTTATTTAGTTAAAATGAGGTCATATTGAAAGAGGGTTGTCCCTTAATACAATATTACATGTCCTTTTAAGAAGATAGCTATATGAAGACAAAGAGAAATACCAGGAAATTAACATATGTTTTTGATGGCAGAGATTAAAGTTATATAATTGCAATCCCACGGATACCAAAGACTGCTGGCAAACCTCAAGAGGCAAGGATGAAGCAGTCTACTGGTTCAGTCTACTGGCTGAAGAAGCAGCATAGATTTGCTGACACTTTAGTTTTGGATTCTGGCATTCTGCATATGGGTCAATAAATTCTGTTGTTTGAACCCTCCCAGTTTGTGATACTCATACAGAAGCTCTAGGAGAATTTTAATAGAGCTGATATCCCTACCTTTCTAATAAATTCATTGTCCAATCACCATCCCCCGTATCCATTGCTCCCTCCATATTCTAATGGATTTATATGAACTTGACTAATGATAGTAATACATTACCGGGAGATTCAAGATGGTGGGCTAGAGGGAGGCTGCATTCCTTTTTGCTCCATAACTCCAGTTTCAAGCAGAGGATATCTGTTTCTTGGTGAGGCAATTTTTGCTGCTTATCTATCCCCTGCTGTTTACCCCATTTATCTGCTGCGATCACCTGCAGTCTGCCAGCATATCGATGCCTTTTTTGAGTGTAGATTGCTCACTGTCAGGTGCCTATCATCCACCATTTGCCTCTCGCCTGCATCGCCTGCTTTACACCTATCCATCACCCAATGCATGAGGTTCACCTCCTGATCATCCGACAACAGTCAGCAAACTGATTGCCAACCACCAGTGGAGCACCAATTGCCTACTGTTGCCTGGAAGTTCACTGTTACAGTACCTGCAGATTTGATAACATGTGGCTACCACCATTTTGAGACAATAGCCAGGCCCCGTAGGACCCCTGGACAGACTGACTGAGCCCCGTCTCTAAGATCCCTCAGCCTGATTGATCACTCCCTGCCTCTGGGGCCCTCACATCAACTGACTGCTCCCTGCTGCCAGGACCCCCAGACCAACAGACTGCACCCTACTACCAGGACCCCAGACCGACTGATTGCACCCAGCCTCCAGGATCCCACAACCACACCAAAAACACCCGACCTCCAGGATCCCTGCCTGACCACCCCACCTCCATTACCTCCAGCTGACCACGTCAACACCCTGAGCTGCAGCTCCCCATTTATCAACACATTTGGAAGCAAGAGTGACCATCTTGGATAATCCAGGAAGCAGTAGCCCCTATCCTTAGGTGGGGCAAATCCCATACTGAGATGCCTGCTGGAGACTTGAAGCTCATTGTCAGGTAACTCTCACGCATCGGGCTACTGAAGACTGGGAGGTTTCGTTACTATATGACTGTTATACTGTAGATTTTCTTTTTTCTCCTTATTGAAAAATTTTAAGTTTTTATTTCTTTACTTTTTTTTGCTCTTTTTTCCTTTTGTTTACCTGTTCCCTCAGAGTCTTTTTCTCCCTTTTTTGCATGCTAATATCCAATTCCTTTTGATTACACTCTCACACTTTCTATTAACTAGAAATTCTATATATTCTTTTCTTATCCCATTAACAGCTACATTCTATATCCCTCTGCATCTTCTTTGTCCTCCATTAGAAACTGTAGACCTTATTGCAAATCTGTTTGTTTTACTGAAGATAATATTTGAACTCATTCTGTTTATTATGACAATATTGTTATTGTCCTCATAGGGGCTATTTGGTATAGGATTGCATAGTGTCTAATTGGGCACTGCTAATATTGATCTCCCATTAAAGAAAAGGTTTTGGAAACCTATAGGGCCACTATGAGGCCATAGGAGGAAATCTGCAATACCCCAGATCTGCACTGCTAGAGGGGAAGATACATGAACAACATGAAAAAACAAGGGAAGAAAATGATCCAAACAAATCTAGATTCTATAGTAATAGAATCCAATGAGAGTATGGTAGAAGAAATGTCAGAAAAGGACTTCAGATAATACATGATTAAGATGATTCGTGAAGCGAAGGATGAGATAAGAGAGCAAATGCAGGCAATGAATGATAATACCAATAAGCTGAAAGAGCAACTGCAGGTAGCAAAAGCTCATTTCAACAAAGAGATAGAGATTCTCAAAAAAAAAAAAAAAAAAAAAAAAAAAACTAAACGGAAATCCTTGAAATGAAGGAAACAATAAACCAAATAAAAAGCTCAATGAAAAGCATCACCAAAAGACTAGACCACTTGGAAGACTCAACCTCAGACAATGAAGACAAAAATTTCATCTTGAAAATAAAGTTGCCCAAACAGAGAAGATGGTAAGAAATCATGAACAGAATCTCCAAGAACTATGGGACATCATGAAAAGACCAAACTTAAGAATGATTGGGATTGAGGAAGAGATACAAACCAAAGGAATGAATCACCTATTCAATGAAATAATATCAGAAAATTTCCCAAACCTGAAGAATGAAATGGAAAATCAAATAGAAGAAGTTTACAGAACACCAAATGTGCAAAATCACAACAGATCCACTCCAAGGCACATTATAATGAAAATGCCTAACATTCAAAATAAAGATAGGATTTTGAGGGCTGCAAGAGAAAAGCATCAGATTACATATAGGGGGAAACCAATATGGATAGCAGCCGACTTCTCAACCCAGATTCTAAAAGCTAGAAGAGCCTGGAACAACATATTTCAAGCTCTGAAAGAACATGGTTGCCAACCAAGAATCATATATGCAGCAAAACTAACCTTCATAATTGAAGATGAAATAAAATTCTTCCATGATAAACAAAAGTTAAAAGAATTTACAAATAGAAAGCCTGCACTACAGAATGTTCTCAACAAAATATTCCATGAGGGGGAAATGAAAAACAACAATGTAGGTCAGCAAAGGGAGGAACTACCTTAGAGAGAAACCACTCAAAGGAGAAACCAAGCCAACTTAAAAACCAAAAATAAGCCAAATGACTGGGAATACAACTCATTTCTCAATAATAACCCTGAATGTTAATGGCCTAAACTCCTCAATCAAAAGACATAGACTGGCAGAATGGATTAAAAAGAAAGACCCAACAATATGCTGCCTTCAAGAGACCCATCTCATAGAAAAAGACATCCACAGACTAAAGGTGAAAGGATGGGAAAAAACCTACCATGCACATGAACTCAGTAAAAAAGCGGAGGTTTCCATCTTTATATCAGATAAAGTAGGCTTCAAGCCAAAGTTAGTCAGAAAGGATAAAGAAGGATATTTCATACTGCTTAAGGGAACCATAAATCAAGAAGACATAATGATAGTAAATATTTATGCCCCAAACAATGGTGCATCCCTGTACATCAAACAAATCCTTCTCAATTTCAGGAATCAAATAGACCATAGCACAATAATTCTGGGTGACTTTAACACACTGCTGTCACCACTAGGTAGATCTTTCAAACAAAAAGCAACCAAAGAAACTATGGAACTCAATAACACATTCAATAACCTAGGCTTAATCGACATATATAGAATATTCCATCCATCAACAAGTGGATTCACATTCTTTAGCAGCACTTGGAACCTTCTTGAAAATAGACCATGTGTTATACCACAAAGCAGCCCTTAGTAAATGCAAAAAAAAAATAGAGATACTGCCTTGTGTTCTATCAGATCATAATGGATTGAGAGTAGAAATCATTGAGAAAATAAAAAACAGAAATTACTCCAACACCTGGAGACTAAATAATATGCTATTGAATGAAACATGGATAACAGAAAACATCAGGGAGGAGATAAAAAAATTCTGAGTCAATGAAAATAACAATACAACATATCAAAATTTCTGGGACACTATAAAAGTGGTACTAAGAGGAAAATTCATTACATGGAGCACATTCCAGAAAAGAGTGAATGAAAAGTCAACAACTAAATGACCTAACATTACAGCTCAAAGCCCTAGAAAAAGAAGAACAGAATAACAGCAAAAGTAGTAGAAGACAGGAAATAATTAAAATCAGAGCTGAAATCAGTGAAATTGAAACAAAAAAAACAATTCAAAAAATTGAGAAAACAAAAAGTTGGTTCTTTGAAAAAGTAAACAAGATAGACAAACCCTTAGCCACACTAACAAAGGAGAGAGAAAGCTCAATTAACTAAAATTCGTGAAGGAAAAGGAAATATCATGACAGACACCACTGAGATAAAGAACATGATGAGAAGGTACTTCAAAAATCTGTATTCCAACAAAATAGAAACTACCGAAGACATTGACAAATTTCAAGAGACATATGCTCCTCCCCAACTGAACCAGGAAATACACAATTTAAACAGATCAATAACAAGCAATGAAATAGAAGAAGCCACTAAAAACCTACCATCCAAGAAAAGCCCAGGACCAAACGAATTCTTAGCCTAGTTCTACAAGACCTTCAAAGAACTCATTCCAATACTTCTCAAAGTATTCCAGGAAATAGACAAGGAGGGTACCCTACCGAACTCATTTTATGAAGCTAATATCACCCTCATACCCAAACCAGGAAAAGACACATCAAGGAGAGAAAATTTTAGACCAATATCCTTGATGAATATAGATGCACCAAAACAGACAGGTAGATCAATGGTACAGAATAGAGGACATGGACACAAACCCAAATAAATACAAATTTCTCATACTAGACAAAGGTGCCAAAAATATGCAATGGAGAAAACATAGCTTCTTCAACAAATGGTGCTGGGAAAACTAGAAATCCATATGCAACAGAATGAAGCTAAATCCCTATCTCTCACCCTGCACAAAACTCAACTCACAATGGATCAAGGACCTTGAAATCAGACCAGAGACCCTTAATCTTATAGAAGTAAAAGTAGGTCCACATCTTCACCTTGTTGGCTTAGGATCAGACTTCCTTAACAGGACTCCCATAGCACAAGAAATAAAAGCAAGAATCAATAACTGGGATAGATTCAAACTAAATAGCTTTCTGTCAGCAAAGGAAACTATCAGCAATGTGAAGAGAGAGCTTACAGAGTGGGAGAAAATCTTTGCTACTCATACGTCAGATAAAGCGCTAATTTCCAGAATATATAAAGAACCCAAAAAACTCTACACCAAGAATACAAATAACCCAATCAATAAATGGGCTAAGGATATGAACAGACACTTCACAGAATATCTACAAGCAATCAACAAACATATGAATAATGTTCACCATCTTTAGAGAAATGCAAATAAAAACTACCCTAAGATTCCATCTCACCCCAATTAGAATGGCAATTATCATGAACACAAGCAACAATAGGTGTTGGCAAGGATGTGGGGAAAAAGGTACACTCATACATTGCTGGTGGGGTTGCAAATTAGTGCAGCCACTCTGGAAAGCAGTGTGGAGATTCCTTAGAAAACATGGAATGGACCCACCCTTTGACCCAGCTATCCCACTCCTTGGTTTATAACCAAAGGTCTTAAAATCAGCATACTACAGAGATACAGCCACATCAATGTTCACAGTTGCTCAATTCACAATAGCCTGATTGTGGAACCAACCTAGATGTCCTTCAATTGATGAATGGATAAAGAAACTGTGGTATATATATATATATATATATATATATATATATATACACCATGGAATATTACTCAGTTATAAAAAATAATAAATTTATGGCATTTGTAGGCAAATGGATGAAATTGAAGAATATCATGCTAAGTGAGATAAGCCAATCTCAAAAAACCAAAGGGCGAATGATCTCACTGATGAGTGAATGATGACACATAATGGGGGGGTGGGAGGGGGGTAAGAATGGAGGAAGGAGGGACTGTATAGAGGGAAAAGAGGGGTGGGAGGGGTGGGGGATGGAAAAAATAACAGAATGAATCAAACATCATTACTCTATGTAAATGTATGATTATGCAAATGGTATGCTATTACTCCATGTACAAACAGAAACAACATGTATCTCACTTGTTTACAATAAAAGTAAATTAAAATAGTAAAAAAGTATATATTACTGGAAACATGTTCATCCATGTAAGAACTCATTGATTTTGTTTTCAAATTTTAACTGGCATGTAATATTTCCCCTTATTTATTGGTATAGCATTATAATTCAAATTCCAAATTAAATAAACATTCTCCACATAAGGTATAATGTGGCAGAAGATTATTATATTCACCAATGAAAGACTTAATAGTGAGTGGTGATTAACTGAACAGGAGATCAAAGTGATCTTTTGGAATGTGACAAAGTCAGATGATTGACATTCAGGTAGTCATTCAATATTTAATAACCAGTAGCATGAGCTAATGCTGAAGAGAGGTCAATAGTATTTATATTAGACATATTTTACAGTCTTTTCACACCTATATTTCTCATAGTACTTAAAACTTCTCTCATTCTTTTTTCTTCTTTCTACAATATTTAGTTCACCAAGGTTTCAACTATTTGGGAATATATAATATACTCGAATTGACTTAAAAATAAAGTTATAACAAAAAAACTACTGTAGGGAAAATTAAAAGTCACACATCAAAGCATTTTGAACTATGGAAATAGTTATTGTGCAAAGTAAATTAAAAAGCAACAAAACATGCTATTTATTCATCCCATTTACATGGTATGTCTACTCAAATATGTTGTACATGATCTATTTTGACTAGTAACAGTTGAGCTTAGAAAATGAGTGTGCCTTTGCCTTAAAGTCTAATGATAAGAACTATTTCTTAAAATTTATTTATTTAATGGTTTTTGGTGAAATTCTTTGTACTACTAGTTCATATTCTTGCAGAAACACTTTCCTGGAAAGTAACATATATTTTTCAAAGTTCTTAAGGCAAAATAATTAACTGACCAATTAACTGACTAGTCATTATGTGTGCTAAGTCTGTTTTGTTCAGTATGGCTCACATCACGTGACATTAAATAGTGCTTTTTTCTGACAAGGTTTTATATCACATTTGTGCCCTCTAAAAGTCTTCAGGTATCTTAGGACATTTGTAGTCTAGTCAATATATGTTTTTTTCAGCAAACAGTGCAGAGTCTTTAGGGAAGAATTAGATCAGATTTCAGCTTCTTTTCACTTATTTAAGAAAAGTTCAATCACAGTAAATATAACAAGGATCATAGGTATCAAGGCTTTGAATTGATTAGTCTCTACTAACACCAGAAAACATATTAGCTAATTTGAGTGAGAGTACTGTCTCCAGTCCCACGTTCCATTAGAAAACCCACTCTTATTGACTGATTTGTCAGATTTAAAAAATAAAACTACAGGATGACAAGACAAATTTCAAATTCAGATAAAAGTCAATTAGGGGCACATGAAATATTTTGATCTTGTAATATGTCAGATGTATGGTTTCTAAAAACAATGCTACTTGCTTGAAAATGAAATTTAACTAGATATGCTACAGTTTAGCTGAGAACTCTATCACTAAAGGAAAGTATATCTATTGAAGAATCACATCCCATCTCACGAGAGGCTGCCAAGCCACCTGAACTTTTCCTTATGTCATTTCTATGAGGTACATGATCCCTAACATGGGTTCTGTACTATGCAATTTATGGAAGAAATATTTACAGATATTTTAAATCACATACTAAGTATTGAGCACTAAGGACACAGAATAAACAAAGTCTACTCCCCACCTGGCAGAGCTCACCCTCAGGAGAAGAGGTAGACATGCTAACAAATTCTTAAAAAACAGTGTGTTTGGAATAGCAGCATTAACAGATTCTTAGGAAGCATGAATGAATAAAAATTCTCATAAGAAATTATTTTTGAAACCATAAATAAGATTTTCTGAGTTTATAAGAGTCAGTAATAATAAAAGAAACAGACGTATATGACTTTTCTGTGAATGATATGCACATCTAATTGTTAAATCACCTCTTTGCATCTTTAAATACTAGGATATTACTGGAAAGCCCAGGCCCTTGGCTGAACAAAATGACATTCTCCTGTGTTAAAGACAGATGGTTTGGGCCTCTTAATCCATGCAATCTATCTAAATATATCTTTATTCTCAGCGTCTATGCACACTGCTGGTTTATGGTCCTTGGTTGGAATGTTAGCCAAGTCATTTTGTGCAAAAAAGGAACTGCGTAGGCTAAAGCTTGGATGAGCTCAGTAGAAATTACTTTCTATTTTGGGTCTCTAAGCGACTGTGGTTTGGGGATCATAAAATAAGATGGCTTTGTCTTTGGTCACAGCTTGTATAGGTTTTACATACAGAGAAAATGGAGAAGGTTTGTAGTCAATAGCTGGAGAGAAATAAAAAAAGAGAATGACTGTGAATGAAGTTTATTGAAATTGCTTTTACCTTTTTTACTGACCAGAAGATAGAAAAACCTTAACTAATTAAGCACTGCCTAAACAGGAAAATATATTGGTTATCATTTATTATAGTATTTTGATTTACATTTTTCACCTTTGGCATTAGATAAATATAGGTTAAAAAAGATAATCCATAGAATACTGCTGTTCTGAAAATCTCACAGCAAAGAATTCTAAGACTGTAGCAACACACACATTTAAATTCAGTTGCTTAATTTTTTGTTTACAGTTACATAAAATATTGAATAATTAACTATTGATATTTGTAAAGTTTCTATTATGAGTTGGGGGTCAAAGTTGCATCATTTTCATTGATCCTAGTTAATAGTTATTAAGTTCAAAATTCAAAATAAGCTTTATCATCATTTATTTTATGGAATGAAAACATTGCTATATGAATTCGTCTTTCTCTGTCTCTGTGTATGTGTATGTGTGTGTGTGTTCTCTGTGTGTGTGTGTGTGTGTTCTATATAATTTTCCTTGCTGAGTATTTGCATCACAAAGAACTTATGTTAATTTGGGAGTGGTCACTAAAGTCAATTTAGCACCTCCTTCCACTCACAATGTAGAATCGATTACTTTATAGACAGGTGCTTGCAAGCATTCTGATTCCACATTGTCAAGAAACATTAACTGTGAACAGGTAACAGTGTCCCTTGAAGAGATGACAATTCAGTGAACCATACCCCAAATCCATTCATGTCAAGGTCTCCAAAGTCAATCTTCTTCTTGTTAGTGTGATTCAGAAATCAAATTCTAATTTTCATGAGGCACTCTCCATAAAACCTGCACTTGGGATCAGTGTAATTGAGTAAATCAGTGTAATTGAGTAATTAAGTATATCACCTGAACCCAAATAAAAGTGACTGTGTTCCTGTAAGTGCATGTGTGCTTATTTGAAGGAACAACTCTTTGGGAGACTGTAAAATTAATATCTATCTTTGTGGTCATATACTGACATTCTTTCTGATACTTTTCTTCACAATGGATCATATCTATTTTTCTTTTATGAACATAGGAATGAAGATGTATGGTCAAATATACCAAAAGCCAAGAAAATATTACAAATATGTAATATTAGAGAGATAGGTCAAAATTTAGTTTTATAATTATTATTAATATTACAAAATATTTAGTGTTTTAAGTAATATAAACAAATTTAACAAGTATTTTTTCTATTGCCTACTGAAGTGCCAAACATATTGTAGAATCAAAACTTTGAACAAAATAGACAAAGATTATTTAGTTAATATAAACAATATTAGAGGTAATAAGTCAGCAAACTCATGGTCAGTCCTCTGAAACATTTTATACTTATATAAAAATCAAATATTAGGAAAAACACAATTTATAAAAGTATCTGAGTTTCTAAAATATGCTTAGAATTGACCAGATGGTACAGAATAAATTGTTCCTATAATATATGAAAAAGTATTAGAGAATGCAAAAATACAACCACCTAGATCCTTTTAGAGAATTGAAGTTTATTAGTTTTAATATGTAAACTTGCTTTCTAGGTGATATCTACACAGGGATTCTTAGTTTAACCCAATTACTTCCCTGACTCCTGTTCCTGTCTGGCTGTTTACTCCAATGGTGATAGTTTGCCTATATTTAATGGTAAATAAAGTCATAAAATGGTGGAGAAGATAAGCTTCAGTTGTAATTAAGCAAGAGCAAGGCATAGGCATAGATAAAAAAATGGACAAGATGAAATAATCAGATTAGGGGAAGCAACTGAAATAGTAAGTGCGGAGATCTCTGGCTTCAAAGAAATAAATCACTCATGTATTTCACTTCACAGTTTTTAAAAAGGAGATATGAAACCATTAAATGCAGAAGATTGCATTCATGTAAGTATAAGGTGAATGTATGTTGGGAAAGGCAAAAGCATTACTTTCTGAGGGTTTAAAAACCGAAGCAGAAATTTAATGTTAATCTCAAATAGTTTCCTAGAATTCAATTTCAAGAATGAACAGTTTTTCAAGAAGAATTTTAGAAGAATGGAGAATTCTATTAAACAGAACTGCATGATCAAATTACACAGGTAGGAAAGTATATGGCATGTTTGGGATAGTGGGAATACCTCATTCGATGGGAAGCTTGACATAAACTACAGGGTAAAACTGGAAAGCTATGGTTGAGAATTAAATTATAAAGGGTCCTAAAATTAATATCATGCTAAGCAAGATAAGCCAATCTCAAAAAACCAAAGGACAAATGATCTCGCTGATAAGCTGATGATGACACATAATGGGGGGGGGTGGGAGGGGGCAAGAATGGAGGAAGGAGGGACTCTATAGAGGGATAAGAGGGGTGGGAGGGGTGGGGGGAAGGAAAAAAATAACAGAGTGAATCAAACAACATTACCCTAGGCTAATGTATGATTACACAAATGGTATGCCTCTACTTCATGTACAAACAGAAACAACATGTATCCCATTTGTGTACAATAAATAATAAATTTTAAAAGAACTTTGATATATGAAAACAAAATATGAGACTATGGCCAAATATAAGTATGTAAAGTTGCCTCTACGTAGCCGAAATTTTTTCAAGATTTTTGGTTTTGTAATGAATATTGAATTTCCTTGTAATATAAAACTAGATCCAATATGTACAACTGATATTTGACAAAAGAGGAAATGTAAATCAATGAATAAAGGACAATCTTTTTGACCAATCTCACTGATACAATTGGACATCCATATCAATGGGCAAAAAGCAAATCTAGAAAACACTCCACACTTTTCGCACACACACAAATTTACTCACAATGAGTTATAGATCTAAATTTAAAATGTGAAACAACAAAACTCCTAGAAGACATAATAGATGATCTTTGGTATGGATAGATACTATAATAAAGGCATGATCAGTGAAAGGGAAAACAGATAAGCTGGATTATTAAAATTTAAAACTTTTGCTCTATGAAAGACACTGTCAGGAGAATGGAAAGATGGTCCACTGATGGTCATCAACAATAAATAAATGAAGAGTTTTATTAAACTCTAGGTAAGCTTAGGTTTAGTAATGACTTTTTAGAAACTACATCAAAAGAATACTATATGAAAGAAAAAAAAACTGATATGTGGGACTTCATAAAAAATTAAAACTTCTTCATTACATAAGAAACTATAAAAATAATAAAAAGATAAGCTAAGGATTGCATGAAAATGTTTATAAAACATATATCTAATAAAGGACTGATATCCAAAATTTTAAAAGACCTCTTAAAACTCAACTATAAGAAATTATTCAACATGATGAAAAAATAGCTAAAGGAACTGAGCAGACATTTCATGAAAAAATAGATGACCAATAAGCATATGAGAAGATATTCCTCATATTATGTCATTAGGCAATTGCAAGTTACAATAAATTTTGCACTTATTAGAATGGACAAAATTCAGAAAACGGCAATACTTAGGACTGGTGAGGATATGGAGCAACAGGATCATGTTACTCACTGCTACCAAGTATAAAAATTGTTATGGCCACTTTTGAAGAGAACTTAAAAACTTCTTGAAAATATAAATATATTCTATTCTTACCTGGTTAGTAGAATTTTGGTATTTATATAAATGCATTGAAAATATGACCACTCAAAAATCTACATATAAATAATATACTTTACTAATAAATGCCAAAATTTGCAAGCAACCCAGATACCTTTCAACACGTTAAATGGATAAAAATTAGATAATATCCATACAGCGGAATATTATTCCGTGAAAATAGAAAATAAATTATCAAATAATTGGGAGGCTGAGACAGGAGGATTGAGAGTTCAAAGTCAGCCTCAGCAATTTAGCAAGGCACTAAGCAACTCAGTGAACATAACAAAGACTATCTCTAAATAAAATGAAAAGTATGGCTTGGGATGTGGCTCAGTGGTCGAGTGCCCCTGAGTTCAATCCCCAGTACCAAATAATAATAATAATAATAAAATATGGATAAATACACATTTCTAAGTAAAAGAAGAGTATTTCCTCCATACTGCATGATTTCATCTATATTACATTCTGGAAAAGACAAAACTGAGATGGGAAAAAGATCAAAGGTTACCAAAATTTCTAAGGGAAGAATGAATGGGTGGAGCACAGGACATTTTTAGGTCCTAGAATCTATCCTGTATAATACTACAATGATAAATACATATCATTTTACATTAGTTTAAAACAAACAATATGTGTAATAAAATGAATGAACTCAAATGTAGGCTATGAGATTCAGTTCACTCTAATATATTAGTAATGTAATAGTAGTGATGTATTAGTGTCAATACTCATGTATAATAAATTTGTCCCTATTTGTAGTTGTCTTTTGTATGAAAGACAATTTGCATGAGTATGAGAACATGAAAAAAATAGTTTCTTTTACCAGTTATAAGACCTTAAACAATTTGTCTAACCTCTCTAAACTTCAGCTTTTTGAACTCTGAAGTGATAAAATTTATCATTCAGGGTTGTTGTGATTTCAAAATAATCAAATATTAAAAGCAATTGCACATTGTCAATTACTGTTCTTTCACTAATTGTGTAACCACAAAATTTCCCCTAAAATAAGATAAATAAGATAAATTTAACTTTTAATAAAATGTGCTTTGTACAATCCTATTTTAAAAGAGAATTGTAAAGATAGGAGGAAAAGTGTAAATGTTAGATACTTTTTAAAAAAAGTTTTCATTAAGGTGACTGCTAAAAGTAACATCTAGAAAATTCATATATGACACTGTAAAGTCTCCTGTTAAACTTATTTTGGGTACTTGAATCACTGAAATCTACCACTATATAATTAGACTCTGCTCTCAATTACTGCAGTTTCATTAATAGGCTAAAGTCCATAGGCCTTAAAAGTAGGTTAATTCAGTAAGAATATCATATAGTAATTCAAACTAAGGTAATACTACTATCATAAAAAATGACTTGGAGTTTGCTTTTTCTAAAAGCAATGACTCTTCATTTGGGAGTACAGATGCCTAATGGGTAACTAAAAACAGGATAAAATCATGCCATCTCTGCCTTCAATTCCCTCTGTCTCTTTTTGCTACCTTAAACTTTGGGTCAAGTTCCTGCTCAACTGCACACATACACATTAATCATTTAGAGTGTTCATCTTAAACTGGAAATTCTCCTTCTTCAAGGATGAACACACCAAGATAACTAAGATTTTTTTTATCAGTTACCATTTAATTACTATTCATTAAAATATTTTTTTATTTTTACAGACACATTTTGATTCATTGTACACAAATGGGGTACAACTTTTCATGGTTGTACACAATGTATATTCACTCCATTCATGTAATCATACATATACATAGGATAATACTATCTGTTTCATTCTACAGTTTTTCTATCCCCACCCCCTTCCAACCCCTTTTTCCTCTACACCATCCAAAGTTCCTTCATTCTTCCCTTCCCCCCATCACTCCCCCATTGTTATATATTGTCATGCACTTATCAGAGAAAACATTCAGCCTTCGGTTTTTTTGGGCTTGACCTATTTCACTTAGCATGATATTTTCCAATTCCATCCATTTATCAGAAAATGCCATAATTTTATTCTTATTTATGGCTGAGTAATATTCCATTGTGTATATATACCACAGATTCTTTATCCATTCGTCAATTGAAGGGCATCTAGGTTGGTTCCACAATCTAGCTATTGTGAATTGAGCTGCTATGAACATTGATGTGGCTGCATCACTGTAGTATGCTGATTTTAAGTCCTTTGGGTATAAACCGAGGAGTGGGATAGCTGGGTCAAACAGTGGGTCCATTCCAAGCTTTCTGAGGAATCTCTACACTGCTTTCCAGAGTGGCTGCACCAATTTGCAACTCCACCAGCAGTATATGAGTGTGCCCTTTTCCCCACATCCACGCCAACACTTATTATTGCTTGTGTTCTTGATAATAGCCATTCTAATTGGAGTTAGATGAAATCTTAGGGTGGTTTAAATTTGCATTTCTCTAATTACTAGGGATGATGAACACTTTTTCATATATTTGTTGATCACCTGTATATCTTCTTCTTTGAAGTGTCTGCCCATTTCCTTAGCCCATTTATTGATTGAGTTCTTTGTATTTTAGGTGTAAAGTTCTTTATAAACTTTGGAGATGAGTGCTCTGTCTGAATTATGTGCAGAAAAGATTTTCTCCCACTCTGCAGGCTCTCTATTCACATTGTTGATTGTTTTCTGTGCTGAGAAAAACCTTTTTAGTTTGAATCTATCCCATTTATTGATTCTTGCTTTTATTTCTTGTGCTATGGGGATCTTGTTAAGGAAGTCTGGTCCTAAGCCAACATGATGGAGATTCGAGCCTAATTTTTCTTCTGTTTGCTGAAGGTCTCAGGTCTAATTCCTAGATCCTTGGTCCATTTTGAGTTGAGTTTTGTGCAGGGTGAGAGATAGGGGTTTAGTTTCATTTTACTGCATATGGATTTCCATTTTTCCCAGCACCATTTGTTGAAGAGGCTATCTTTTCTCCATTGTAAGTTTTTGGCACCCTTGTCTAGTATGAGGTTACTGTACTTTTGGGGGTGTGTCTCTGCGTCTTCCTGTACCATTGGTCTACCACTCTATTTTGGTTCCAATATCATGCTGTTTTTGTTACTATTGCTCCGTAGTATAGTTTAAGGTCCGGTATTGTGATACTTCCTGCATCACTCTTCCTGCCCAGGATTGCTTTGGCTATTCTGGGTCTTTTGTTCTTCCAGATGAATTTCATGATTGATTTTCCTGTTTCTATGAGAAATGTCATAGGAATTTTAATTGGAATTGCATGAACTCTGTATAGTGCCTTTGGAAGTATGGCCATGTTGATAATATTAATTCTGCCTATCTGAGAACATAGGAGAACTTTCCATCTTCTAAGGTCTTCCTCAATTTCTTTCTTCAATGTTTTGTAGTTTTCATTGTAGAGATCTTTTACCTCTTTGGTTAGATTGATTTCCAAGTATTTTATTTTTTTTGAACTATTGCAAATGGAGTTGTTTTCCTCATTTCCCTTTCACGTGTTTCATCACTTATGTATAAAAATGCTTTAGATTTATGCATGTTGATTTTATCACCTGCTATTGTGCTGAATTCATTTACGAGGTCTAGAAGTTTTCTGGAGGAGTTTTTTGGATCCTCTAAATAGAGAATTATGTCATCAGCAAATAGTGACAGCTTATGTTCCTCTTTTTCTATTCGTATCCCTTTAATTTCTTTAGTATGTCTAATTGCTCTGGCTAGTATTTCAAGGAAAATGTGGAATAGAAGTGGTGAAAGAGGGCATCCATGTCTTGTTCCCATTTTTAAAGGGATGCTTTCAGTTTTTCTCCATTAAGAATGATGTTGGCAGTCATCTTAGCATAAATAGCCTTTACAATTTTGAGGTATGTTCCTACTATCCTTATTTGTTCTAGTGTTTTGAGCATGAAGGGGTATTGTATCTTGTCAAATGCTTCTTCTGCATCAATTGAAATAACCTTATGATTCTTATCCTGAAGTCTACTGACATGATGGATTACATTTATTGATTTACGGATGTTAAACCGTCCTTGCATTCCAGGGATGAACCCCACTCGATCATGGTGCACAATTTTCTTGATATTTTTGGGGGTACAATTTGCCAGAATTTTGTTAAGGATATTTGCATCTATATTCACCAAGGATATTGGTCTAGAATTTTCTTTCCTTGATGTGTCTTTGTCTGGTTTGGGTATGAGGGTGATATTAGCTTCATAGAATGAGTTTGGTATGGTACCCTCCTTTTCTATTTCCTGGAATACATTGAGAAGTGTTGGAATGAGTTCTTCTTTGAAGATCTTGTAGATCTCAGCTGAGAATCTGTCTGGTCCTGGGCTTTTCTTGGATGGTAAGTTTTTAGTGGCTTCTATTTCATTGCTTGATATTGATCTGTTTAAATTGTGTATGTCCTCCTGGTTCAGTTGGGGAGGAGCATATGTCTCTAGAAATTTGTTGATGTCTTTAGTATTTTCTATTTTGTTGGAATATAAATTTTCAAAGTACCTTCTCATTATGTTGTGTATCTCAGTGGTGTCTGTCATGATATTTCCTTTTTCATCACAAATTTTAGTAGTTTGAGTTTTCTCTCTCCTACTCTGTTAGTGTGGCTAAAGGTTTGTCTATTTTGTTTATTTTTTCAAATAACCAACTTTCTGTTTTGACAATTTTTTGAATTGTTTCTTTTGTTTCAATTTCATTGATTTCAGCCCTGATTTCAATTATTTCCTGACTTCTACTACTTTTGGTGTTGGTCTGTTCTTCTTTTTCTGGGCTTTGAGCTGTAATGTTAGGTCATTTAGTTGTTGACTTTTTATTCTTTTCTTGAATGTGCTCCATGCAATGAATTTTTCTCTTAGTACTGCTTTCATAGTGTCCCAGAGATTTTGATATGTTGTATCATCGTTCTCATTTACCTCTAAGAATTTTTTTATCTCCTCCCTGATGTTTTCTTTTATTCATGTTTCATTCAACAGCACATTATTTAGTCTCCAGGTGTTGGAATAATTTCTGTTTTTTATTTTCTCATTGACTTCTACTCTCAGTCCATTATGATCTGATAGAACACAAGGCAGTATCTTTATTTTTTTGCATTTACTAAGGGCTGCTTTGTGGCATAACACATGGTCTATTTTCGAGAAGGATCCATGTGCTGCTTAGAAGAAAGTGAATTCGCTCATTGATGGATGAAATATTCTATATATGTCTGTGGAGTCTAGGTTATTGATTGTGTTATTGAGTTCTATGATTTCTTTGTTTAGTTTTTGTTTGGAAGATCTATCCAGTGGTGACAGTGGTGTGTTAAAGTCACCCAGAATTATTGTATTGTGGTCTATTTGATTCCTGGAATTGAGAAGGATTTGTTCAATGTACATGGATGCACCATTGTTTGGGGCATAAATATTTACTATCACTAAGTCTTTCCTGATTTATGGTTCCCTTAAGCAGTATGAAATGTCCTTCTTTATCCCTTCTGACTAACTTTGGCTTGAAGTCCACTTTATCTGATATAAGGATGGAAACCCCCACTTTTTTACTGAGTCCATGTGTGTGGTAGGTTTTTTCCCAGCCTTTCACCTTTAGTCTGTGGATGTCTTTTTCTATGAGATGAGTCTCTTGCAGGCAGCATATTGTTAGGTCTTCCTTTTTAATCCATTCTGCCAGTCAATGTCTTTTGATTGAGGAGTTTAGGCCATGAACATTCATGCTTATTATTGAGATATGATTTGTATTCCCAGTCATTTGGGCTTATTTTTGGTTTTCAGCTTGGCTTTGTTTCTCCTTTGAATGGACTTTTCTCTAAGGTAATTCCTCCCTTTGCTGACCTACATTGTTGTTTTTCATTTCCTCCTCCTGGAATATTTTCTTGGAATATTCTGTAGCACAGGCTTTCTATTTGTAAATTCTTTTAACTTTTGTTTATCATGGAAGAATTTTATTTTATCTTCAAATCTAAAGATTAGTTTTGCTGTGTATATGATTCTTGGTTGGCAATCATGTTCTTTCAGAGCTTGAAATATGTTGTTCCAGGCTCTGCTAGTTTTTAGAGTCTGGGTTGAGAAATCTGCTGATAACCAATATGGTTTCCCCCTCTATGTAATCTGATGCTTTTCTCTCGCAGCCTTCAAAATCCTATCTTTATTTTCGATGCTAGGCATTTTCATTATAATGTGCCTTCTTGTGGATCTGTTGTGATTTTGTGCATTTGGTGTTCTGTAAGCCTCTTCTATTTGATTTTCAATTTCATTTTTCAGGTTTGGGAAATTTTCCGATACTATTTCATTGACTAGGTGATTCATTCCTTTGGTTTGTATCTCTGTGCCTTCTGCAATCTGAATAATTCTAAAATTTGGTCTTTTCATGATGTCCCATAGTCATTGCAGATTCTGTTCATGATTTCTAACCCTCTTCTCTGTTTGGGCAACTTTGTTTTCAAGATTAAATATTTTTAAGACTAAGACTTCATTGTCTTAGGTTCAGTCTTCCATGTGGTCTAGTCTTTGGGTGATGCTTTCCATTGAGCTTTTTATTTGGTTTATTGTTTCCTTCTTTTCAAGGATTTCCTTTTGGCATGTTAGAGAATCCCTATCTCTTTGTTGAAATGAGAATTTGCTTCCAGCAGCTACACTTTCAACTGCTTATGGGTATTATCATTCATTGCCTGCATTTGCTCTCTTATCTCATCCTTTGCTTCATGAATCATCTTTTTTTATTATTTATTTATTTTAATTATAAATCATAAATTTACATAGGGCAATATTGTTTGATTCATTCCGTTATTATTTTCCCTTCCCCCACCCCTCCTACCCCACTTATCCCTCTATAGAGTCCTTCCTTCATCCATTCTTACCACCCTCCTTATCCCTAACCCTAAACTTAACCCTAACCCTAACGCTAACCCCTCATAATCCCCCTTATATGTCCTTATCCGCTTATCAGCGAGATCATTCATCCTTAGTTTTTTGAGATTGGCTTATCTAACTTAGCATGATATCCTCCAATTTCATCCATTTGCCTGCAAATGCCATAATTTTATCATTCTTCATGGCACAGTAATATTGAATTGTATATATATGCCACAGTTTCTATATCCATTCATCAACTGAAGGGCATCTAGGTTGGTTCCACAATCTGTCTATTGTGAATTGAGCAGCTATGAACATTGATGTGGCTGTATCTCTGTAGTATGCTGATTTTAAGCCCTTTGGGTATAGTCCAAGGAGTGGGAGAGCTGGGTCAAATGGTGGTTCCATTCCAAGCTTTCTGAGGAATCTCCATACTGCTTTCCAGAGTGGCTGCACTAATTTGAAACCCCACCAGCAATGTATGAGTGTACCTTTTTGCCCACATCCTCGTCAACACCTATTGTTGCTTGTGTTCTTGATAATCGCCATTCTAATTGGGGTGAGATGAAATCTTAGGGTAGCATTGATCTGCATTTCTCTAATTATTAGAGATGTTGAATATTTTTTCATATATCTGTTGATTGCTTGTACATCTTCTTCGGTGAAGTGTCTGTTCATTTCCTTAGCCCATTTGATGATTGGATTATTTGTATTCTTGGTGTAGAGCTTTTTGAGTTCTTTATAGATTCTGGAAATTAGCGCTCTATCTGAAGTATGAGTGGCAAAGATATTCTCCCACGGTGTAGGCTCTCTCTTCACATTACTGATAGTTTCCTTTGCTGAGAGAAAGCTATTTAGTTTGAATCTATCCCAGTGGTTGATTCTAGCTTTTATTTCTTGTGCTATGGGAGTCCTGTTAAGGAAGTCTGATCCTAAGCCAACAAGTTGAAGGTTTGGACCTACAATTTCTTCTATAAAATGCAGGGTCTCTGTACTGATTCTGAGGTCCTTGATCCATTTTGAGTTGAGTTTTGTGAAGGGGGAGAGATAGGGATTTAGCTTCATTCTGTTGCATATGGTTTTCCAGTTTTCCCAGCACCATTTGTTGAAGAGGCTATCTTTTCTCCATTTCAAATTTTTGGCACCTTTGTCTAGTATGAGAAAATTCTATTTATTTGGGTTTGTGTCCATGTCCTCTATTCTGTACCATTGATCTACCTGTCTACTTTGGTACCAATAACATGCTGTGTTTGTTACTATTGCTTTGTAATAGAGTTGAAGATCTGGTATTGCGATACCCCCTGCTTCACTCTTTCTACTGAGGATTGCTTTAGCTATTCTGGGTTTCTTATTCTTCCAGATGAATTTCATAATTGCTTGCTCTATTTCTGTAAGGTACATCATTCGGATTTTAATTGGAATTGCATTGAATCTGTATAGAACTTTAGGCAGTATGGCCATTTTGACAATATTTATTCTGCCTATCCAGGAACATGGGAGATCTTTCCATCTTCTAAGGTTTCCTTTACTTTCTTTCTTTAGTGTTCTGTAGTTCTCATTGTAGAGGTCTTTCACCTCTTGTGAGATTGATTCCCAAGTATTTTATTTTTTTCAATGCTATTGTGAATGGGCTAGTTTTCCTAATTTCTCTTTCTGAAGATTCATCACTTATGTATAAAAATGCATTGGATTTATGAGCATTGATCTTGTAACCTGCTAATTTACTGAATTCACTTATGAGTTCTAAGAATTTTGTGGTGGAAATTCCAGGATCCTCTAAATATATAATCCTGTCATCAGCGAACAGGGATAGTTTGAGTTCCTCTTTTCCAATTCGTATCCCTTTAATTTCTTTTGTTTGTCTAATTGCCCTGGCTAGATTCTCAAGAAGGATGTTGAATAGAAGTGGTGAAAGAGGGCATCCCTGTCTTATCCCAGTTTTTAGGGGGAATGCTTTCAGTTTTTCACCATTTAGAATGATATTGGCCATGGGCTTAGCGTAGATGGCCTTTATAATGTTAAGGAATGTTCCCACTACCCCAATTTTCTTTAGTGTTTTGAGCATGAAGGGATGTTGTATTTTATCAAATGCTATTTCTGCATCTGTTGAAATAATCATGTGATTCTTAACTTTTAGTCTGTTGATATGGTGAATGACATATATTGATTTCAGGATGTTGAACCAACCTTGCATCCCTGGGATAAAACCCACTTGATCGTGGTGCACTTTCTTTTTAATATGTTTTTGTATGCGATTTGCTAAAATTTTGTTGAGAATTTTTGCATCGATGTTCATTAAGCATATTAGTCTGAAATTTTCTTTCCTTGTTTTGTTTCTGTCTGGTTTAGGTATCAGGGTGATATTGGCTTCATAGAATAAGTTTGGGAGGTTTCCCTCCTCTTCTATTTTATGGAATACTTTGATAAGTATTGGAATGAGCTCTTCTTTAAAGATTTTGTAGAACTCAGCTGAGAACCCATCTGGTCCTGTACTTTTCTTTGTTGATAGGCTTTTGATGACCTCTTTTATTTCATTGTTTGAAATTGATTTATTTAAGTTGTGTATGTCTTCCTCATTCAATTTAGGTAATTCATATGTCTCTAGAAACTTGTTGATGTGTTCGAGGTTTTCTGTTTTGTTGGAATATAGATTTTCAAAATAGCTTCTAATTATATTTTGTATTTCACTCCTGTCTGTTGTGATATTTCCTTGTTCAATCTGAATTTTAGTAATTTGAGTTTTCTCCCTCTTTCTCTTTGTTAGTGTGGCTAAGGGTTTATCACTTTTGTTTATTTATTCAAAGAACCAAATATTTATTTTGTTAATTTTTCCGATTGTTTCTTTCAATTTCGTTGATTTCGGCTCTGATTTTAACTATTGCCTGTCTTCTACTACTTTTGGTGTTGGTCTGCTCTTCTTTTTCTAGGGCTTTGATTTGTAGTGTTAAGTCGTTTATGTGTTGGTTTCTATTTCTTTTGTTGAATGCGCCCCATGAAATAAATCTTCCTGTAAGTACTGCTTTCATAGTGTCCCAGAGATTTTGATATGATGTGTCTTCGTTCTCATTTATTTCTAAATTTTTTTTTATTTCCCTCCTGATGTCTTCTGTTATCCATTCATCTTATAATAGTGTATTATTTAATCTCCAGTTATTGGAGAAGTTTCTGTTTTTTATTCTGCCATTGATTTCTAATTTCAATCCATTATGATCTGATAGAGTACAAGGTAGTATCTCTATCTTCTTGTATTTGCTCACAGTAGCTTTGTGGCATAAGATATGGTCTATTTTAGAGAAGGATCCATGTGCTGCTGAGAAGAAAGTGTATTCATTCTTTGTTGGATGGTATATTCTATATAAGTCAGTTAAGTATAAATGGTTGATTGTGTTATTGAGATGTATGGTTTCTGTATTCAATTTTTGTTTGGACGATCTATCCAGTGGTGAGAGAGGTGTGTTAAAATTGCCTAGTATTATTGTGTTGTGGTCTATTTGATTTCTGGAATTGAGAAGGATTTATTTGACGTACATGGATGAGCCAATGTTTGGGGCATAGGTATTTATGATTGTTATGTCTTGCTGATTTATGCTTCCCTTAAGCAGTATGTAATGTCCTTCTTTATCCCTTCTGACTAGTTTTGGCTTGAAGTCCACATTATCTGAAATGCGGATGGATACTCCAGCTTTTTTGTTGTGTCCGTGTGCATGGTATGTTTTTTCCCATCCTTTCACCTTTAGTCGGTGGGTATCTCTTTCTATGAGTCTCTTGCAGGCAGCAAATTGTTGGATTTTTCTTTTTAATCCAAAATGCCAGTCTATGTCTTCGATTGATGAGTTCAAACCATTAACATTCAGGGTTATTATTGTGATATGATTTGTATTCCCAGTCATTTGACTCATTTTTGTTTTTTGACATGATTTGGTTTCCCCTTTATTTGGCTATTCCTTTAGGCTACTTCTTCCCGTTGCTGATTTGCATTGTTGTTTGTCATCTCTTCCTCATGGAATATTTTGCTGAGAATGTTCTGCAATGCTGGCTTTCTTTTTTTAAATACCTTTAGCTTTTGTTTATCATGGAAGGATCTTATTTCATCATCAAATCTGAAAATAGGTTGTGCTGGGTATAAGATTCTTGGTTGGCATCCATTTTCTTTCAGGGCTTGGTAAATGTTGTTCCATGCTCTTCTGGCTTTTAGGTTCTCGATTGAAAATCTGCTGATATTCTTAATGGTTTCCCCCTGAATGTAATTTGATTCTATTCTCTCGTGGATTTTAAAATTCTGTCTTTATTTTGTATGTTAGGTATTTTCATAATAATGATCCTTGGTTTGGGTCTGTTGTAATTTTGTATATTTGGAGTCCTATAAGCCACTTGTATTTGGTTTTCCTTTTCATTCTTCAGATTTGGGATATTTTCTTATGTTATTTCTTTGAATAGATTGTTCATTCCTTTGGTTTGTTTCTCTAAGCCTTCCTCAATCCCAATAATTCTTAAATTTGGCCTTTTCATGATATCCCATAATTCTTGTAGATTCTGTTCATGATTTCTTACCATCTTCTCTGTTTGGTCAACTTTGTTTTCAGGATTAAATATTTTGTCTTCAATGTCTGAGGTTCTGTCTTCCAGGTGATCTATCCAATTGGTTTTGCTTTCTATGGAGTTTTTAACTTGGTTTATTGTTTCCTGCATTTCAAGGATATGTGTTTGGTTTTTTTTCAATATCTCTAACTCTTTATTGAAATGATCTCTTGCTTCCCATATTTGGTCCTTTAACTGTCAATTGGTGCGATCATTTAATGCCTGCATTTGCTCTTTCATGTCTTCTTTCAATGCCTGCATTTGCCCTTTCATCTCCTCGTTTGCTTCCCTGATTGTTTTAATTATGTACATTCTGAACTCCCTTTCGGACATTTCTTCTGCTGTGCTGTCATTGGGTTTTATTGATATAGTATCTAGGTTTGTTAGGGACATTTTCTTCCCTTGTTTTCTCATATTGGTCAGATGTCAGTGGGACTCTGTGATATTGCAGATTTCCTCTATTGGCTTATAGTGTCCCTGTAGATTTCCAGTGTCTCACCTTCCTGCCTTCAGTAGCCTGAAGTCTTGGAGTAACTTGATAATGCAGTGCTTCAAGGAAAGCTGCCCCTAGTCCTCTACTGGTTCCAGGACTTGGAGCTGGCTCTGTGTGGAAAGGCTCTCACTGGGCTGTCTGCTCCGAGAAGCTAGCCTGGAAAGGCGCTTCCCGCTGGAGGGGGTCGGGCTGTGGGCTGCTTGCGGAAGTCCCTGCCTGCCCTGTCCTGGTCCCTGAAGCCTCCTGCGGGCTGGAACTTGCCACCTTGGTTCAGGGACTTGAAGCTTGGTTCTGTGCAGAAAGGCTCTCACTGGGGGGCCTGCTCTGAGATGCTGTAGAATCTGGCCCTGTGGGAGGAGCCCACCATCAGAGTGCGCAGAGATGCCTGGGGAAGACTCTTGCTGCCCTACCCTACTCTAATAAGCCACCTGAATCTGGGCCTGCCGCCCGGGCAGTGCTTCACCAGATGGGGGATACTCACCCCGTGGCTCTATTTTAGTCCGAGTCTCTCAATGCCTCCCCTTCTTGAATCCTGGTTTCTGGAGCAACTGGAGATGCAGTCACCCTCTAGTCCGCCATCTTGGATCACATGAATCATCTTAATCATGTATAATCTGAAGTCCTTTTCTGACCTTTTTCTTCCCTTTTTTTTTCATGTTGTTCATGCATCTTCCCCTCTAGCAGTGTAAATCTGGGTTATTGCAGTTTCCCTCCTATAGGCTTAGTGTCCCTATAGATTTCCAAAACCTTTTCTTTAATGGGAGATCAATATTGTCAGTGCCCAGTTCAGACACTATGCAATCTTAGACCAAATAGCCCCTATGAGGACATTCACAATATTGTCATAGTAAACAGAATGAGTTCAATTAATATCTTCTGTACAACAAACAGATTTGAAATAAGGTCTGCAGTTTCTAATGGAGGACAAAGAGGATGGAGAGGGATGTAGAATGTAGCTGTTAATGGGATAAGAAAAGAATATATAGAAGTTCTAGATCCTAGAAAGTGTGAGAGTGTAATCAATAGAAGTTGGTTGTTAGTGTGTGAAAAGGGAGAAAGAGACTGTGAGATAAACAAAAGGAAAAGATAGCAAGAAAAGTAAAGGAATAAAAACTTAAAATTGTTCCATAAGGAGAAAAAATGAAATCTACACTATAACAGTCATATAGTATTCAAACCTCTCAGTCTTTAGTAGCCTTATGTATGAGAGGTAACTGATAATGAGCTTCCAGTCTCCAGCAGGTATCTCAGGATGGGATTTGCCCCACCTAGAGATGGGAGCTATGGCTTCCTGGATTATTCAAGATGGCTGCTCTGGCTTCCAAATATGTTGGCAAATGGGGAGCTACAGCTTGAGGTACGGGCATGGTCAGTGGAGGTCCTGGAGGCAGTGTGTGGTTGGTCATGCAGGGGTCCTGGAGGTGAGGTGTGGTCAGTCTGTTTGTGGGATCCTGGAGTTGGGGTATAATCAGTTGGTCTGGAGGCCTGGTGATAGGGCGCAGTTCGCCTGGTGGTCCTGGTGGCAGGGAGCAATCAGTCGATGTGAGGGCCCCGGAGGCAGGGAGTGATTGGTTGGGCTGAGGGATCTTGGAGCCAGGGCTCAGTCTAGTCAGGGGTCCTACAGGGCCTGGCTGTTAGTCTCAAAATGGCAGCAGTTATTTGTAACCAAACCTGCAGGTACTGTGACAGTGAAATTCCAGACAACAACAGGCAGCTGGCATTCCACTGGTGGTTGGCATTAGTTTGCTGACTGCTATTGGACAATGGGGAGGCAAGAGTCAGGCAAATGGTGGATGATTAAGATATTTCTAAGAATTGCAAAGATGTCTTAATCCAGAGATTATCAACTACCTTCTTTTATAATATGCTATTCCAGACCATTGCAGCAGAACCTAGAAGTGTCCAATGGATATTCTAAATGGAAAAAGAGGCTGGATTATTGACCTACCTAACTCCATCTTGCCTTTTTGACTTGTTCTTTGTTGGGGTTATTTTCTCCTTCAATTACCTAGGATTGCAGAAACAATGAGTCTGACTGATTGATATCTTGGAACAAGTGTCAAAACTACCTCCAAGTAACAACTTTCTTATTGTTTTCTTATCCTTACAAGGCTCTATATGACCAATCCTGAGATAATATCCATCAGAACACAGTGTGAATAAGACCATTAGATATGCAAATTCCTTATCCTTGCCTTTATTCCTTTCCCTTATAACCCCAAAACTCTTGTAAGCACAACAACGATAGGACCTCAGATGCTGTTACCCTGCTCCTTCCCAGTATGGTTACATCAAATAGAATCCTTTTTTTTTTTTTTATCACCATTTTCTCTTTGGTCTTTTGGAGAAAGTGGCCAGACCTGATGTACTAGAACCCTCACACCCAGAATCAGGCCTATGGGTCTATGTCTCCAATGACACTAACAATGTTTTAAATGTAAAAGCAATGATGAGTTTTCAATTATATATTTTAAAAAGTGTTTTGAGTTCATTAACAATGAAAAACAGTCTTGCTGTTTGATTTTCTTTTGGGGAAGAAATTCATTGAGAGAGAGAGAGAGAGAGAGAGAGAGAGAGAGAGAGAGAGAGAGAAAGAAGAGCTACACCAAGGACAAAAAATTCACTTCAATGAAATTAATTTCCCCACTTCTCAAAAGGTTTAGTCCAGTAACAAAGTGAGGGTTAAGTCCAATTTTCATACTGTATCAAATTACAGTGGAAGTCACCCAAAATGGTTTGGTAGATAAAAACCCTCAGATGCTTTCAGAATCTCATAAAGGGATTTATGTTCCCAGGAAAATGTATTCAGTATATAGAGTTGTGGCTAGCTTCCTTAAACTAGTGAACCAAAATTCTAACACATTAGTCATGACCTTCCATCTCTCTGCCTTAAACCATCACCTTCTAATGTTGACCTCTGTGTACCTCTTGCTTATAGTAATTACAGCCTTTTTTTCTGGATTCAATCCCAACTTAAATAAGATGCCTACCATGATGTATTTATTGCCTAATTTTGACAGTGCCTTGTACCACATTCCAAGTAGCCTCAGACAGCTGTGATCTGGTCCCTAATATAAATTATAATTTAAAAATCATAAGCCTCTTGCATATAAAATCTCTGAGTCTGTATGAGGTATAAAATCACTAACTGGAAGAAAAAAAAAGCAGAAGTTTCAGAGTATTAACATACAAAATAGCACCTGTTTGGATGACAGAGAAGGGGATTTCCTTCAGAGTAGCTGTTAATTATTCTCAACAGAAGAGAGGAAGTTAGTGTACCATTTACCCCACAACTAAAGGAGAACAGATGTTTTCCATGCATGGTCTGTAACAAATCAAGTCTGCCATTCTTACTGGCTTTAGAGAAAAAATGTTGAAGGCATTCTTGGAATCCATAGAACCACTTAAATTTTAGCACTGAGTCAAAGAAACAATAAAACTAAATGAGGTAAAAAAAAAAAAGCAGCACACATGTTTAAAAGTACTCCAGAAAGGTAAATTTCACTTTTAAACTCAGAAACACATATTCCATACTAGTTCAGTGCTGAAAATAAAACTGATGTTTAACAAACTACAATACAGTGAACATCGATTTTATGTATTTCATGAATATGATATCAAAGGCTATTTAGTAGAGAATATTTTTGAATTAAATAATACAGTCCAGGTTACACTGACTCTTGGAAAAAAAGGTTTCTATTTATTGCCTATTCTCTTAAGAAACATGTTTTCAAGGAGTGGGGAGATTCTGTGACTACAAATCAAACTTCCCTGTTGGAATGTTTCCTAATTCAATTCTCAATGACATGGTTGAGATTGGAAGCTGAAAATGATGCAAATGAACAGCTGTAGTGCAGCCTGACACACATCTAAAATTGTTCTCAGGGAGTTTCTTGCTTTTAATTCCATTTTTTCCCCACATTATCATGTAAGTACTATAATCTCAGGTCTTGCCAGTTTCTGTTCAACACATATCCCTTATATCATCTTCCAAAGAATTCTATTGTCAACATGTTTGAAGCATGCAGTATATATACAGTTTCACTTCCTGCTCTTCTTTCTCATATATATGTGTTTACATGAAAATATATTTATGTATTTTTACCTGGATCATTTCCATTAAACAAAAACCAAAAACATAACACTGCTTAGCAAAATTGGAAAAAATGTTAAGATGGGGAGTGAATGCAGTGCTACACATCTTATATAAGTGAAAACAAGGCAGGATATTGGTGTGTAGCAACATAGAAGTAGAAACATAACACACACATTCTCAAAAACTAACATTTATTAAAAGAATGCCACCTGGTAAGAAATGTGTAGTGTTGATTCACATTTTATAAATATGGCAAATTTAGACCCTTGCCTTTACTCTGCAGTCAATCTGACATGCATGAATAGGTAAGTTGATCAAGAATATGTTGAAGTTTGCTTCAAATTCCACTGTAAGTATTGGAGGCCCAGTAGTGAATGAGACGTATGTAGTTCCTGATTTCATGGTTCCCAAATTTTAAGAGGGGAATATGGAGAGATAAATGATTGGACAATAATGGTATAGTGTGAGAAGAACTGAGGAAGAAGATGCACAAGACACTTTGCCCAGGAACATTGAATGTTCCCCTTTGTTCTCTTGGGCAACTCTCTTTACTTGGTTGCATATAATCTGTAGTCGTTAACTCAGGAAAATTTATTTGCCATTCACTAAAAGATATTTGAGATTTCCTGATCATCTGTTGCACATTGGGTAACCAGGTACATTTAAAAATAACAGTAAAATATCTGATTAAAACAAAGTCTTAAAATTATTTAAATTAATTAACAAAAGAGACATTTTCATTAACTTTTATGTGTAATAAATAAGAGATACCTATCATTGTAGCACGTGTTTGTATTTCCATTCACATTGTAGGCAAGTTGGGGATGAAATATGCAAAATCAAATTTGCACTGTGCCAGACATATAGTCAATGCTCAATTAATGGAGGCAATATTATCAAACTTTCAGCCAGTTACTCCCATATATTTTAAAACATTCATAACCCACATAGACAATGAAAAGTTGTCCCATCAAAGGACATTCTCTACTGCATGATGGATGTGATCCTACAATATGTATAATAAGAAAAATGAGAGATTACACTCTATTTATATATGATCCATCAAAATGTATAAATGTCATGTATAACAAATTAGAACAAATAAAAAATATTTTAAAAAAATGAGAGACCAGCCAAAAAAATTTCTTTAGAATTCATCAAAGGCCCACTCCTGTGCAGTTTGGTAAGTCATCTCAACTTAGTTATTTAGAAATAGAAACCTTATATATTGGAAGCCCTTTGATGTATCTCAAATTTCTTGCTATCAGAACTCTTCATTTAACATATCAAGAGGGAGGCCTGGTGTACTTTATTTAGGTTTAAGAAAAGAAGTTTCCATGCAAAAAGGAAAAGGAAAGAAAGAAATCAAATTTTCCTTTCCTAAGTCCATACCTAGGCTACTGGACTCAGTGAACTGAGACAGAAGTAAGGCAAGAGGAAAATCAAATATATAGCATAGGAATCTTAGGTGCCTCCATGCTCAGGAGAGAGAAAACTCAATTTGAGGTGAGAGAAATAGAAATATCCCACCTTGTTGATCATCACAAATATTCCAAAAAGAGGAGTATAAGACTTTCCTTTATGTGAAATTCTAACAAATAATACAATAGGTAATATTCATAAGCCCAGGTATTGTCTGTCATAAGTGATTTAGAAATTTTCTTTCATTTTTCCTCACAGTGATTGAGTTGTATTCCTACTTTGCAGAGGAAAAGATTGAGACACAAAGAGAATAAATGACTTGCTAAAGGATAAAAAGAAAAGATATTGAGTGAAAATACTATCTTATAATGCCCATTAATTAGTGTCATCTCATTACCTTCATTTCAGTGCTTTTTTTCTTATTGAGATACACATCTATTATTTCCTCAACTGTGCTCCAATTTGTTTTAAGATTTTGAGGTTCTATCTTCTACTTTTGTATCTTCCATGGTGTCTAAAAAGATTTTAATTGTGACACAAGCAGTGTTGAGAGTAATGTGACTTCATTTGAATGTCAAATGTCCCCTTACTTACAAAGGAAACTGCATCAGTTTGGATTTCATATGAAAAATGGCTCTGATCCAAAATGACGGAAAGATGTCCATGCATTGCCACAGTGTAAGTCAGATATTGATCTTCACAAACTAAAGACATATGTTTGGAAATACAGAAACAAACCTGCACTTGCATGTTCATTCTGCCAGTGTTATGAAGAACATATTTGAAAGAACCAGTGCTGTTCATATAAGTTAATATTGCTAAGGACTCTGAACATAAAGGCTATATTTTAAAAATATCTATGCAAATACTGAGTTTTTCTTCCTTAAGATCATAAGCATGGAAGTAAGTCACAGGAAATATGTATAATGCAGGAGACTTAAATAAGGGTGCATACACTAACAGAAACCTTTATTTTGCTAAAATAGTTCAGAATTATCAGAAATCCTCAATGAGAAGAAATTGTAGATGATGAGAAGAACTCATTTATCCACTGTAGGTTTTGTGACATACACCAATACACTTCAAACTAAATGGAGTTCTCATTTTATAGTAGGGCTCTAATTGTTCTTTTTAATGTTTTTATTAGTGCATTGTCATTATACATAATACTGGGCATCATTTTTACATAATCATACATGCATGAAATATAATTTGCTTCATTTTAGAACCCAGTGCTTCCTCTTTCCCTCCCTACCTCCCCCCCTTCCCCTTCTTCTGCTCTACTGGTCTTTCCATTTGTTGTATTTTCAATTGGCACTTTATAGATATACATAAAGGTTAAATTTGCTGTGGCATATTTATGTATGTACATAGCATAATTTGTTGTTTCATTCCATAGTTCCTTCCCTTTTCCCTTTCTCCTTTTCCTTTGGTCCCCCACCTCTACACTACTGTTCTTTATTCCATTTTCATGAGATTCCCTTTTGAAAATTCTTATATCTGCTCTAGATTCCATATATGAGAATAAACATTTGATCCTTGATTTCCTGAGTATGGCTTATTTCACTTAGCATGACAGTCTCCAGTTTCATCCACTTACCAGCAAATTCCATATTTTCATTCTCCTTTATGACTAAGTGAAACTCAGTGTATAAATATGCCCTTTCATGTTAGAATTTTTTCTGTAATCTTTTCAATTACTAAAGTTCAAAAGGATACTCAAATAATATTAAGTATTAATTAATGAGCTGGATTCATCCCATTGGGAGGGTGGGGTGTCCAACCTGAGGGATGAAGTCAGACTCTAGCAACCAGAGCATGCAAACTGAATAAACCATGCCCCATTGAGAATCTCTTTTTCTCTATAAAGGAATATAACACATTCTTGTAATATTCAGTAAAAGTCAATCAGCATTTAGTATATAGACTTATAGAGACCGCCTCACTGACCCTGCTATTAAAGCTTACTCTTCTGGACTTGAGCATAATATGTTGCTAAAAATTATATGCAATAGAAGCTGTGATTGGAGTTAATGTCTCTTTCCTACTGCCTCAGTTGACAAGAAAAATGTAAGAAACAGGCCAACAAAGATGGATTATTTATCCATTTCAGTATATATTAAGAGCAAATGTTTTATTGAGAAGTACAGATTCCATGGATCACATGGTGATTAATTAACAGCATAGTCCTTGCAATAAGGTAAATATAGTGGTTACAGATAACAAATGTGAAGACAGACAGAACTAGGTTTAGTTCCTTGCCCAAAACCATTCTAAAGTCAGTGACAGCCACAAATGTAACACTTGCCCTAAGCTCAGACCCCCTTATTAAAGATGCATTTATGATATTTAATAACAGCACAGTTGCTGAAGAAGCATTGTGCCCCTTTCAAGATACTGAAACAATTACATGAAAAAAATTCCACATTTCCCCAGATTCTGATATTTCTATTTAGAAATTCCAAACTCATGTTTTCACCCAAAATGTACTGCTAACTTTTGGTGGCATGACATTTCGTCCTTTTTAGGAAAATGCTGACATTATGCCAAGTGCATGGAGAAAATTTTCACAGTAATTATTCAGTAATTAGTTAATGCAGTTAGAATTAATTTTGGTTTTAGAGAAGCAGGTTAAAGAACTTTCTGTTGAACTTTCATTGAGCAGCAATATCATCTATGCCATTTAGCTCAGCAGGAATTAAAATAAAAATGAGGCACATACAATGGGTAGAGTACTTATAAGGTTTAGTTCACTTCACTGTCTACACGAATCACACGGGGAGCTTCTAAGAAACACATTTCCATACCCAAATTTTGCCCTAGTAAACCAGCATCTCTGAGGAAAGGGCTGAGGAAATTCTATACATACAAAACTCTCCATAATAATATTTCTATAGTCAGATGAATTACTAGTTCTCAACAGAAGATTCTTAATTATTTACACATGGCAATAGGAGATTCTGCATGGGAGATGAAAACTATCTTTGATAGTGCAAGATCACTTAAAGAGTAAGTCTAAAGCATCACGCTAATTCGACTATCAGAGGAGACTGGGGTAGTCTTCACGGGTGTTTTATTTAGTTTTTCCACTGCTGTGACCAAAAGATCTTACAAGAACAATTTTAGAGGAACAAAAGTTTATTTGTTGTCATAGTTTCAGTTTACCTGTAGCTGGCTCCAATCTTGGAGACCCAAGGTGAGGCAGAACATGATGACAGAAGAGTGTGATAGAGGAGAGTGGCTCAGGGCATGAACAGGAAGTAGAGAGAAAGTTCTGCTCACCAATGACAAAATATAAACCCAAGAACATGCCCCCAATGACGCAGTTCCTCCAGCCACATTCTACCTGAGTACAGTTACCACCTAGTTAATTCCTCTTAGGTTTTAGGATTAATGAACTGATTAGGTCAAGACTCTCCTAACCCAATCATTTCACCTCTAAACTTTCTTGCATTGTCACACACATGAGCTTTATGGAGGATACCGCACATCTAAACCACAACAATGAGAAAGGGAAGAAGTCAGCCTTTCTATTGCACCAGAGTATCTGGTCTAAAATTATGGCTTTGAATTTCACCAACTTGCCCAGGCATCATGTCATTTAATTTCTCTGTGCCACAGTATCTCCATCTACAAAATGGAGACAATGATAGTACCTATATCCTAAGGTTGTTTTGTGGCTTACACTAAAATTCATTACACAATCTAAGTACTTAAAATATTAGCTTTTGTTATATGATATTTATATTTCAGGATCATGATGAAGGCATACTCCAGCTGTTATCAGTTGTTTACTTAGCCTTTTGCCTGCTCTAAATTGCCCTCTCACTCTTGTTTCCTGAGAGCTGTCTCTCAGTAAATCAATACAGTTTAATCCAATCTCAGGATCTTCTTTCTAGTAGTCTCAACCTAAGACCCTTGGTATTAAATTGGTCCCTGGAATAAGATGATAAGGATAGGTGTTTAGAGTTTGATCACTGCTTGGTTAGCCAGCATTTTGGACTACATCACTGGTAGTTGATGGAGTATTGCTAGTTACTCCTATGCGGTAGCAGTGTAATTGGTAGGACTTTAATCTGTTGTACAGAAGGACAAAATAACAAATGGAAGGACATACACTAGTCTGACAATATCTCTGGCATTTGGGAAAAATAGTAATTAAAAGAACTGTAGATCTGGTTAGCTATTGTTTTAAATAGAAAACAATATCTAGACATTTAATAACCAATTTAAAGTGAAGTGATTCCTCTTATCTCGTCTTAGAGGATAGACTGAATGTCCAATGCTCATTCTAAACAAGGAAAGGTTATTACATGAAATAAACACACAAATTACTGTTCACCCATGAGGCCTTAGAATTAGCTTATTCTCCCTTGATTAAAGACAGAGGATACTATTACTTGTAGTCTATTTAAGCCAAAAAAGGAGGCATGTACCTTAAATCAAGATTTTTCTCCTCAGGGATTGACACCACAACCACTCATGACCTCCAAATCAAAAATTAGAATTAAAACTGAGCAATATATTAAAGGGGAGTTCTGGTTCTCCTAAGAGAATAGAAACATTCCATACCAAAGGAGCTACTGGACCTGGCTAAAATTACTAACAGGAACCAGAAGGCGATCCATGGAAGTATAACATGTGATATAATTATAAAACTGGTAAGGATGAGTCTGTCTTTAAGGAAATAATTTATTTGCTATCAGATTGAAAATTTTATAAAGACTTCAGGGAAATATGTCTACTATGCTGTTTTATTGGATTTAGGAAAGTTGGAATAATAGTGGACAATAGGCCAGAAATGTCATAGTAATCTGCTGAGGAAGGAAACAAAAGGGCTCAGAGAAATAAACATGATAGAAATGACCCACCAATCAAGACAAGTTAATGCAAAAGAGTCATTGTCCTCAATAGGGTGAGAAAACAACCTAAAATTGATCAAAGCATGTTATATGCTTGTACAAATATGACAGAGTGAAACCCACTATTCTGTATAATTAATATGCACCAATAAAAAATTTGAAAGGTAATGAGGAATTCATGTGTGTGTGTACATGTGTGTCTGTGTGGTGTACAAACATTATTAAAAATCCAAATAATGATAGTAATACAGAATAGCCATCAAAATAGTTAATACTTGAGTATGATAATAGTAATATATGACTAGATAAGAATCGCAGGCAGGACAACGTGACCCACAAGATACTGGTGTTACTAGTAGAAAGAAATTATGGAAAATTCTTTAATTAACTGCTTTTTATATTTTTGGTACTGGGGAGTGAATCCATGGGTGCTTAACCACTGAGAAACATCCACAGTCCTTTTTTGAAATCTTATTTAGAGAGAGAGTCTCACTGAGTTACTGAAGGCCTTGCCAAGTTGCTGAGGTTGACTTTCAACTCAAGATGTTCCTGCCTCAGCCTCCCGAGCCACTGGGATTACAGATGTGTGCCACCATGTCTGGCTAATTAACTCATTTTTACTCTCCAAAATTGTCAATGTCTCAAAAGGCAAAGACTGAAACTATTCCTTATTAAAGTTATCAAATAGATATGACAACTAAATGTAATGCATGATTCTAAATTGAATCCTAGGCCAAAATTAGGACAAGTGGTGATATTTGAATGAAACCTGTGAATTATATGCTAAAATTATATGAATTCTAATTGTACGTCTATTTGAAGCATCGGACTTGATTTTTTTAAGAAATATGCACTGTGGTGTGTGTGTGTATATATACAAAGAGAAAGAATGATTAAGCAAAAGAGGTAAATTTTTAACAAATTTGTTGTTTCTGGCAACTTAGAATAAACATTTTATGAACTGTCATTTCAAACTGTCTGTAAAGGTGAACTTACCTCAACCAATATTTTTAATTGTTGTGAAGTGAAATGGGATGAGGCCAGTAGCATTGTTCAGGAATCTCAATTGAAAGAAGTACATCAAAAGTGAGGATGAAAAGGAAAAATATGATATTTAGGGGGCAGAATTATAGTTCCTAACATCAGAATAATTGAAAGTCCAGGAAGAGAGAAAAATTAAAAAGCAGATGGAGAGGTGGTACTAACTAATCAACTAATAGGGGTAAATTCCTGAGAGCAAATGAAAGTCCTAAATTGGCACATTGAAGGGTTTCACTGAGTGGAGAATTGATGAAAATTCTCACACAAATAGACACCTTGGAATACTCTGAAATATTTCTAAATTTCAAGGGTAAAGGGTAAATTGTACAAATCCTCTATTGAGAAATAAAGGTATAAAAGAAATCAAAAGAGCACCAAACATATCAACAACACTGACAGAGGACAAAAGAATGTCAGAGGACATTTGAAAAATGACAGATACACTGTTAGGAGAAAATAATATAACCCAAGGATTCTATGTTGAGCTAAGATTATTACTCACTTATTTGGGTGAGAGATATTTGTAGAATTTTAATGACTCAGAGGATATATTATCTAAATACATCTTTTGGGGAAAATACATGAAAAATAAATATAAGCCAAAATTTGGCAAACTATGGCCTCTGGACACAATTGGGCCAGCCATCTGCTTTTGTCAATAAACTTTTATTGGAACATGGCCACAGTCATTTGTTTTCATATGGCTTCTTTCACAGTATAAGTGCAAAGTTAAATAGTTGTAAAAGAGACGACCTGGTTCACAAACTCTAAAATGTTTAGTGCCTGGCCTTATACAAAATTGTTTTCTGACTCCTACCTTAAACAAATCAACAAAAAGAGAGTTAAGATGTAGGTGGAAAGGAAACAGTGACAGAACTGTGGTGATTGAAAATAAGAAAAATAATTATGCACATACATGTATACAAACATATGCATATGCATGTACTTAAGCATTTAATTCTAATTTTCTTTCTGGTATTTATCATTTTTCCTTTATTT
Source organism: Sciurus vulgaris (assembly GCF_902686455.1). NCBI lineage: Eukaryota > Metazoa > Chordata > Mammalia > Rodentia > Sciuridae > Sciurus > Sciurus vulgaris. The sequence continues at coordinate 10,201,635 of NC_136471.1, read as the reverse complement.
ACTGTAATTTCCTTTATTTACTGTAATTTTCCTTTTTTGGTCAGTTCCTCTTTTAATTATCTCTGCTGACACATAGATTTTTCACTTGGTGACAATGAGGCAACACAACTATGCACTTTGCTGTCTGTGTATGAATCATATGACAAATGCCCAGCAAAAAACACTGACAGATTTTCAAGGAAGTGATATGATTAGATAATATGAATACATCTTTTTATTTGCATAATGATTTGTGGTATGAAATGAAAATGGTGTAGTTCTTTATTTTATGCACTTATTTTCAGGTAGTATATTGTAGCAATAGAAGTTTGAAATCTGTTTTGGAGGGGCTATTACTATTCAACTGATATTGGTAACTGCATGTAGTATACATCAGAGCAGTGCAAATTAGTTGTTGGGGGACTTAAATAATTAATTAAATCAGTAAAATCTAGGTGTTGAAAATAGAGATTGAAAGCATTTTCTAGGTCTTATCTAAAAGGAATGTGTTTACAGAAAGGGTTATAATATGGTGTTGCATGCCTGTAATCCCAGAGACTCAAAGGGCTGAGATAGTGTAATCACAAGCTTAAGGCCAGCCTAGGCAACTTAGGGAGATCCTGTCAATGATAGATAAAGAGAGAGATAGAGAGATAGATAGATGAATACATGACAGCTAGATAGATAGATGATAAATAGAGTTGATGATGTAGTTCAATGATAGTGTACCCCTGGGTTCAATCCCCAGGATCACAGACAGGGAAAAAGAAACGTAAAGAGAGAATGAAGGAAGGAAGGGTCAATGGGTTATTATATGTGGAATAGAATATTACATTCATAAAATTGAGAAAAGTATTATAGGTTATTTACTTCAGGACAAGCAAAAAATAATAATTTAGTACTGAATCATGTTTAAATTTTCAAATAAGCAGAAAAGGGAAATAATTGGCTATTGTTATAAAAGCACTTATTGCATTGGTTTTATAACTATCTAATCTCACATCTTTACTATCTTCAGAACTTTGCTCAAGTGTTGTCTTCTCAGTGGGGCCTTCTTGGCGATTATGTATAATTGAAAACCTAATGCCTTTGTTAGTTCAGGTTGCTAAAACAAATTGTTAAAGATTGAATAGCATGTAAACAAAAGAAATTTATTTCAGAAGGTTGATAATCCAAGATCCAAGACTGCATTGTTATTTTCTGGTGATGGTCCTCTTCCAGTTGCAGATGACAGACTTCTTCTAATGTCCTCACATATCAGAGAGAGAGAATTCTTTGGGGTGCCTTTCATAAGGGTACATATTATTCATGAGGGCCTCACCCTCATGACCTAATAACTTCCTCAAAACCTCACCTCCTAAAACCATCACTTGGAGGTTATGATGTCAACATGTGAATTTGGGGGTGGGGAACAAAAACATTCTGTACCTAACTTCTAAGCCTCAGTTTATTCATGTATCAATTTGGTAAACTACATCAAAGTGTTTTTAGAGGGATTAAATGAGCTAATATGTACAAAATGCAGGCATAGTGTCAGGCACATTGAGACTCTCAATAAAATGAGTTTCATTTATGCCTTCCTTTCTAACCCCATTCTCAGTAATGACTGTTTCAATATGGAGTTCATGGAATTCATACCATCTCTTCTGTGAATGAAGGAAATACCTTAAGATACCACTAATAGAAATTTGGTCAGGTAAGTTTGCATTTTCAAGAAGTTAGGAGGGAAAGCAATATTTAGTCAAAGTGATCAAATTTCCATTAGTGTAATTCCATGTATATTTATCTTGTCATTCTCAGTCTAGTCTTAAGTTTCCCATTTACACATACATGGTGTTCACTCTGTCTTTATGTAAGGAACTGAAGCCCTACATATAAAAACAAGCTTTGATCATATCAGAAGGCAAAGAAATATAGATTCACAAGCCCCTGGTAATTTTCACACAACAATAAGAAAAAATGAATGGTCTCTCTTTATACTAAAGGAGTAGGGAGAAGGAGAGCAACTAGAGGGAAGAGACAAAGAAAAAATTGATATAGCAAGATACAGAAACATGAAGAGGATGAGAGAAAGAGAAGAAGCTGTTGACAATGAATGCTTTGGGCAAATAAAATATTTATCACTGGGATTAATTTGTTATGTGTCTTCTGAAGGAAATATCTTCTCAGAGAAATTCCTTGTATGTATGCTACTTGATTTGGTTCTTATGATTTATTAAATTCTTTTAGTTTTAAATTCCATGATATTTAAAAAATCTACTCATATAGGATATCAGAGCCTCTCAACACACACGTAAATATTTCTAAAGTCAAGATTTCCAACTTCACTTTGAACTTTAGGGTGGATATGGAGAAAATTCTCTGCAATCTTTAAGAGTTCTCTTCGGAAAGTGGATTTCTAAGCCTTCCCTTTTTTCTCCGAGGTGGAATTTACTTTTAAGTTTCAAAGGACATGAAAAGTCACATTCCAGGATGTCTTGTCACATGTAGTATCTTAAAACTTAGGTGAAAAAATAATGTGTATATATATATATATATATATATATATGTGTGTGTGTGTGTGTGTGTAAATATATAGAAATTGGTCTAGAATATAGAAAAATATTAGGCAGTTCACATTTCATTTTGTATAATTTGGCACTGTTATAACCATCTATAATGAGGATATGTATAATCATAAACATTAAGTGTTTTAGAATTACAAGAATATTTCATGAAGAACAAGAGGCTGTAACATCCATCAGATATCTAAGCACAATATAAAACTGTTAAAACAGTGTGTCAGTCAAGGTACAAATAATCCATCCTTGTTACAGAATTGATACAAAGTATTGAAAATATGTATGTGTATACACATATATATGTATACACATATACATACATAAAGGAATGAGCTACTTAATAAAGCTGACTATTCAAAATATTAGGGAAATTTGGAGGAATATAGTAAATAATATTCAAATCATTTGATAATTATTTGCTAAAATGAACTTAGGTTACTGACTTGCACTGAAAAAAATAAAGTTCCAGATAAATCTATGACCCCAAGTGTTACAAAGAAACTTCTATAGTAGTAAAGGGAAATAAACACACACACACACACACACACACACACACACATGCATATACTCATACACATTAAATATTGTGGTGTACCATTTCATTTAATACCATATAACTACATGGAATATGTACTGCTACTTAGGATGATTTCACAAATAAGGAAATTGAATCACTAAATCTTAAATAATATACTTAGGCCATACATCCAGAAAGTGGAAAATCAAGGATTTGAAACCGTGTTTAACTGACTTATAAGTTCTACATTATTCTTCACTATAGAGGTATAAAGTATGGTACCTGCCTTTACACAGTTCAAAATCTAGTTGGAAGATACTAAATCCATGTGCTAAGTATGAGAGTAGAGAATATACAGGGTAAGGAACAATTTACCAGGCACTTACCAAGCACATAAGGACTCTATGGATATATCAGAAGAGAAAGTATCACAACCTTTGCACGACATAGATTCTCTTACAAATGGAGCTGTAGGCAAATGGACCTGCAAGTGTCTCAACCTTTTCTAAGTCTTTGCACCCATGATAATTAGGTATAGGTTGATTTGAATTTGGTTGGATATCACTACCAATCACCCACCATTTGCCTGTTTGCCTGCCTTTTGCCTGCCTGTTGCCCACATTTTGCCTGTCCATTACCTACCTCCTGTCATTCACCCACAGACTGCCCACTAATTGCCCTCTGTCCACTGCTGCTGGAAGTTCATTGGCAGAGTTATGGTTACATGGCCACCACCTTCTTAGGAAATGGGTCAGGGTCTGGGAATTCAGGGTCAAGGGGCCTACCAGGTTTGCCACTGCCACAGCTGCCATTTTGGGGCATGGCCATCTCAGTCTGGGGACACCAACTAGGGCCTGGAGATATATTGTTGGGCTAGCTGAAGGTGTGATTGCACTTGAAGGTTTCCTGCTGGTGTGCTACAGGCTGCCATCTTGATGCCTCTGCAGGGTCACTCAGTAGTATGAATACATCCCTGGTGGTCTCTCTGCAAGGCGGAATGGCATTGTGGTCTTGGGACTGCAGCAAGGCAGAGACGGGGGAATCTGAAGCCCAGGTCCATCAGATGGTAGGTGGGTCTGCATGGGCCAGTCTGGGCCTGGTAAGCCTGTGGAAAGCCAGAGACTGGAGACATTTCCCTGGGGGGAGAACAGGTTGGAGAAACTGGAGAGAACATGACTCTCTCCAGCTCAGTGAGTCCTAAAGTGTGCGGGGACAAAACGGACCAGCTACAATGGGTAGTAAGTCTGGAAGAGGGTATGAGGGCATCTTGCTATCAGCTTGCCCAGCCAACTGGTTCAGTACCCACTGATCTGGAGCTGCCATCAAACTTCAGGGAACCTCACCTATCAGTGGAGAAGGAAAGTTAAGAAATTTTTGAAAGCCAACAGAAACAATTGTTTAATTTTCCATTGAGATTATCCATTTTTATTCCTTCTCTCTCACATCTCTAACCATCTTTGATACCAAATATTTTTCATGCATAAATTTATTATAGAATGGGATGTCTGAATAGTAGATTATGGATTTGTTGTGTATTCTTATAATTTTATTCTTATAATTTTATCTGTATATACCTTTTCTCTCACTTATCTGTCTCTCTGGTATCTCTATCACTTCTCTAACAGCCAACCTCTTTTAATTGCTCCCTTGCTCTTACTATAAATTTTTACCTCTATCTTCCCCTCCTTCTCCCTCATAAACATCACATCCTACACTACTTCTGTTCCTTCTTTAACTATCATTTGAAACGGTAAACCCCTTTAGCAAACTCACTGTTTACTGTAGATAATAATTGAACATGTCATTTCTGTTTATCATGACAAAACTGTAGACGCCTTTATAGGAGCTATTTGGTTTAAGGTTGTATATTGTTTGAATTGGCTGCTGTTAATATTGGTCTCCCCCTTAAAAGTGAGGTAATGGAAGCCTTCAGGGACCCTATAAGACTACAGGGTAGAAACTGTACTACTTTACATCCATACCTCTAGATAGGAAGACACAAAAACAACATGAAAAGTCAAGGGAACAAAGCACCTCTCGCAAACCAAGAGGTTCCAACAATAGAATCCATAGATAACACAGTAGAAGAAATGTCAGAGGAGTGTAGAAGGTACATAGTTAAACTAATCTTCAAAATATGGATGGTATCAGAGAGAAAATAAAGAAATCTAAAAATCACTTTAGTAAAGAGGCAGGGATTATAAAAAGAAATCAAGAAGACATCCTTAAAATGAAGGATACAATAAATCAAATTAAAAATTGAATGGAAAGTATCACCAACAGACTAGACTAATTAGAAGACGGAACCTTAGGGAATGAAGAAAAAATATATACTGTTGAAAATAAAGTTGACTGCACAGAGAAGATGGTAAGAAACCATGCACAGAACTTCCAAAAATATGTAATAACATGAAAAGACCAAAATTAATATTTATTAGAATAGACAAAGGTGTTGAGATACAAACCAAAGGAATGCAAAATATTTTCAAAGAAATAATATCAGGTAAATTTCCCAAATCTAAAGAATGAAATGGAAAATCAACTACAAGAGGTTTTCAGGAACTCAAATGTACAAAATTACAGCAGACCCACAACAAGGAACACTATTAATGAGAATGACTTACATATAGAATAAGGATAGATTTTTAAAAGATATGAGAGAAAAATATCAGATTATGTGCAGGGGTAAACTAATTCAAATCTCAGCTGATTTCTCAACCCACATGCTCAATCCTAGGAGGTCCTGGAATAACATATCAAGCTCTGAAAGAAAATAGATGCCAATCAAGAATTTTATATCCAGAAAAATTAAGCTTCAGATTTGAAGCTGAAATGAAAACCTCCCATGATAAACAGAAGTTAAAAGAATTCACAGCTAGAAAGCCTGCACTACAGAACATTTTCAGCAAAATATTCCATAAGGAGGAAATGAAAAATAATGAAAATCAGCAAAAGGAGGAACTACACTAAAATAATAATCAATCCAAGAAGAAACTAAGTCAATTAAAAAAAGATAAACCAAAATGACCAGAAATACAAATTATATCTCAGTAATAACTCTGAATGTTAAGGACTTAAAATCATCAATCAAAACACGTAGACTGGCAGATTGAATTAACAAAAACTACCCAATAATATGCTGTCTTTAAGAGACTCACCTCCTAGGAAAAGACATCCACAGACTGAAGATGAAAGGTTGGGAAAAACATATCACTCACTTGGACTGTATAAACAAGGAGGGGTTTCCATTATCATATCAGATAAAGTGAACTTTAAAGTTAGTCCAAAGGGATAAAGAAGGACATTTCATACTGCTTAATGGAATCATTCAGAAATAAGATATAACAATCATAAATATGAATGACCCTGAAAATGGAGCACCTACATACATCAAAAAACCTTTCTCAATTTCAAGAATCAAATAGATCACAACAAAATAATATTGAGTGACTTTAACACAGCTCTTTCACCACTGGATAGATTTTCCAAACAAAAACTAAACAGTGAGACAGAGGGGTTTAATTTCATTTTGCTACATATAGATTTCCAATTTTCCCAGCACCATTAGTTAGAGAGGCTATTTTTTCTTCAATAAATTATTTTGGTGCCTTTGTCTAGTATGAGATCCCTGTATTTATGTTGGTTTTCTTGTCTTCTCTTCTGTATCATTGTTCTACCTGTCTATTTTGGTGCCATTACCATGCTGTTTTTGTTACTATTGCTCTGTTGAATAGTTTAAGGTCTGATAATGTGATGCCGCCTGCTTCACTCTTCTTGATAAGGATTGCTTTGGCTATTCTGTGTCTCTTTTATTTTTCCAAATAAATTTCATTATTGCTTTTTATATTTCAGTGAAGAATTACATTGGGATTTGAAAATTAATTTCATTGAATCTGTATAATGCTTTTGGTATTATGGCCATTTTGACAATATTAATTCTGCTTATCCAAGAACATGGGAGATCTTGCCATCTTCTAAGGTTTTCTTTCTTTAGTGTTCTTTAGTTCTCATTGTAAAGGTATTTCACCTCTTTTGGTAGATTGATTCCCAAGCATTTTATTTTAATTTTTGAGGCTATTGTGAAAGGGGTAGTTTTCCTAGTTTCTCTTATGGATTCACCACTTATGTATAGAAATGCATTTGATTTATAAGCATTGATTTAATATCCTGATACTTTGCAGAATTCAATTATTAGCTCTAGAAGTTATCTGGTGGAATATTTTGGATCTTCTAAATATAGAATCACGTTGTCCAGAAATAGCAATAATTTGAGTTCTGCTTTTCTTATTTGTAAACCTGTAATTTCTTTTGTCTGTCTAATTGCTCTGGCTGGAGTTTCCAGGACTATGTTGAATAGAAGTGTTAGAACAGGGCATCCCTTTCTTGATCCTGCTTTGATAGGGAATGCTTTCAATTTTTCTCCATCTAAAATGACATTGGCCATGGGCTTACCGTAGATAGCTTTTACAATGTTGAGGTATGTTCCTACTAGCCCTAGTTTTTCTAGTGTTTTGAACATGAAGGGGTACTGTATTTTTCTGCAAGTATTGAGATGATCATATGTTTCTAGTCTTTAAGTCTATTGATATGATGAATTATGTTTATTGATTTTCATTTGTTGAACCAACCTTGCCTACCTGGGATGAACACCACTTGATCATGTTGCACTATCTTTTCAATTTGCTTCTGTATGGAATTTGACAGAATTTTATTTAGAATTTTTGCTTCTATTTCATCAGGGCTATTGATTCAAAGTATTCTTTCCTTGATGTATTTTTGTATCAGGGTGATAATAGCCTCCTAGAATGAGTTTTTGAGGGTTTCTTCCTTTTCTATTTCATGAAATAATTTAAGGAGTATTGGTGTTAGTTCTTTGCAGGTCTTGTAGATTTTGCTGAGAATCTGTCTCATCCTGGGTTTTTCTTGGTTGGTACGCTTTTTTTAAAATTTATTTTTAATGTAAACAAATGGGATTCATCATGTTTCTCTATTTGTACATGAAGTAGAGGCATACCATTTGCGTAATCATACATTTACATAGAGTAATGGTGTTTCATTCATTCTGTTGGTAGACTTTTGATAGCATCTAGTATTTCATTGCTTGAAATTGATCATTTAAATTGTGTATGTCCTCTTGATTCAGTTTGGGTAGATCTCTAACTCAACTCAATGTGGATTGAGGACCTAAGAATAAGACCAAAGTTCCTGTGCCTAATAGAAGGAAAAGTAGGCCCAAATCTTCATCACACTGGCTTAGGACCTGACTTCCTTCACAAGACTCCTAAAGCACAAGAAATAAAATCAAGAATCAATAAATGGGATGGATTGAAACTCAAGCTTTTTCTCAGCAAAGCAAACAATAACATGCAGAGAGAGGCTACAGAATGGGAGAAAATCTTTACCACACACACATCAGATAGAGCACTAATCTCCAGGATATATAAAGAACTCAAAAAACATCAAACAAATAACCCAATCAATAAATGGGCTAAGGAAATGAGCAGACACTTCACAGAAGAAGATATACAAATGATCAATAAATATTTTAAAATGTTCACCACCTCTTGCAGTTAGATGCATGCAAATCAAAACTAACATTTCATCTCACTCCAATTAGAATGGCTATTATCAGGAATACAAGCAATAATAGATGTTGGCAAGGATGTGGGATAAAAGGCACACTCATTGCTGGTGAAGTTGCAAATTGGTGCAGTCACTCTAGAAAGCAGTATGGAGATTCCTCAGAAAGCTTGGAATGGACACACCATTTGACCCAGTTATCTCACTCCTTGGTTTATACCCAAAGAACTTAAAATGAGTATACTACAGTGACACAGCCATACCAATGTTTATAGCAGCTCAATTCACAATAGCTAAACTATGGAACCAACCTAGATGACCTTCAACAGATGAATGGATAAAGAAAATACAGTATACTTACACAATGGAATATTACTTAGCCACAAAGAAGAGTAAAATTATGGCATTTGCTGGTAAATGGATGGAGCTGGAGAATATTATGCTAAGTGAAATAAGCCAAAAAACTGAAGACCAAATGTTTTCTCTAGTATGAGGATGCTGATCCTCTTGGAGGGGCAAGCTAGGGAAGAGTAAACGTACTTAGAAGTAGACAGAGAGGAGTGAAGTGAGGGGAGGGGTTATGGGGGTAGGAAGGATAATTGAATGAATTGGACATTATTACCCTATGTTCATATATGATTACACAACTGGTGTGATTCTACATCATGTACACCAGAAGAATGAGAAATTGTGCTCCATTTATGTATGATGTGTCGAAATGCATTCTAAAAATAAAATAAATAATAATAAAATTTAAAAATAAATTCGTTGGAAAAAACTATGAGGTTAAATTCTATGAATAATTTTCTAATTTTTTTTGAAATATTTGCTTTTGGTGTGCTGTGGAAAATGTTTACTATATTCTGTGTCTTCCCATGATCAAGAACAAGAGCAACAGAGCCAGGATTTCCTAATTCTACCTATGTCCCCTCTTATGTCTGTAGTCAATATTCATGTTCAATTGATGCATTAATGTAAAGTCTTGGTTAGCCTGCCAAGGCTGTGCATAGGATCCAACTGGTAAACCAGGTACAGGCACAACATTCTTCCTTTGGTAGCCACATTTTGGTTCCAGAGAGTTTCTTGGACCAAGAATTTTGATATCTCCCTGGCTTTTACATTTTCTTATGAATATTAAGATTATAATTATTTTATTGTGAATTTCCCTACCTTATCAAAATGATGTTTATTATTATAGTAAAATGTTCCAGATTCTTCTTCTTTATTCGGTGTATACCTAGGCATTATATCACATGGTATCTCTGTGTTTAACCTTTTGGAGAATATTCACACTGTTTGCCACAGCAGCTGTACTACTTCCCATTCCTATCAGCTAAGAATGAAGGTTCCAATTTCCCCCATCCTGGCTAACACTTGTTGATTTATTTGCTTTTTTATTTTATAACCCATGGTTATGAACCATTGTCTCTGTGTGGATTTGCTTTGTATTTCCCTAATTACTAATGATGCTGTGTATCTTTTCTTGTGTTTACTGGCCATTTGTATATCTTCTCTGGAAAAATGTCTACACAAATAATATGCCAATTTTAATTGGGTTGTCTGCTATGATTGATTTATAAGTGTTCTTTTTATTCTAGATATTAATCTGTCATCCAATACTTAAGTCACAAAACTTTGCATCTACCTTCAAGGTGTCTTTTCATTTTCCTGATAGTTTTCTGGGAAATAATTTTTTTAATATCTATAAAATTGCATGCATATGTATATGTATGTATGAATACGTGTATGAATGTATTGGTTTGTGAGTGTGTATTGGTTGCATGAGCATTAGTTCTCATATCCATGACATTTCTGCCTAACACAAGGTCAAGAGGACTCATGCATAGGTTTTCTTATATTTTTAGCTCTTACATTTTGTTCTTTGTTACAGTTGGAATTAATTTTTATATAGTGTGAGATAAAGGTCCAGGTACAGTATTTTGCAGTTTTTTTTACAATTTTTTTTACAGTTCACCTAGCATTGTTTACTGAAAAGACAATTCTTTCCCTATTAGAGGGCCTTGGAACCCTAGTAGAAAAATTATTTGGTTATAGATATGTTGTTTTTAACCTATATCCTAATTTTTATTCCTTTGATCTATAGATCTACTTTTATGCCAATATCACACTGTTTTGTTTACTGTGCATAAGAAGCAAATTTTAAAATTGAGAAGCATAAATCCTCGAACTACTTTTCTTTTCCAAAACTCTTTTGGATATTTGTGCACTGTTGAAATTTCATGTAAATTTTAACATTGACATGTTAAGTTTTGAAAAAAACATGGAGTTGGGTTTTGCAAGTACTGCAGTGAATCTGCAGATCACTTTGGTGAGTATTTCCATTATAATGATATTAAGTATTCAATTTATGAAAATTAGATATCTTCCTCTTTGCCTTTTCAGAGGTGTTTTATATTTTCTGTGTACAAGACTTCCTTTGTTAAACTTGCTGCTGTACATTTTTGATACATTTGTAGTTAGCATTCTTCTTAATTATTTCAAACTATGTATTCTTACCATATAAAAATTCACTTAATTTTTTATGTTGGGCTTGTATGCTAAAACAATTTCAAACTTACATGTGCTAATAGCTTTTAATGTTTGTTGAAACCTAAAGACTTTTATATATAATATACAATATAAAATATCATTATATCTGCACATATAGATATTATTGTTTCTTCTTTTCAATCTGGATGCTCTTTTATTGACTTAATTGCCCCAGTTAGAATCTCCAGTAAAATGATGAGTAGAAATAGTGAACACAGCATCTTGATCTTAAGGCAAAAATCTTTCAGGTTTTCATGTTTGAGTATGATGTTAACTGGGTTATCCACAAATGTAAATTATTAGGTTGAGGAACTCCCATTTTCTTCCTAATATGTTGAATATTTTAGAAAAAAAAGTTGTTGAATTTTGTCAATGTTTTTCTGTATTAATTTAGATGATCGTGTGATTGTTCCTATTAATAGTTTATTTATTGATTTTCATGTGTTAGAACAAAATGCACTTCTGTGATAAATCCTGTTTGCTTATGATGAACAATCTGTTTTATGTTTCTGGTATTTGTTTTCCTAATACTGTTTAAGGTCTTTATGTCTATATAGATAAGGGACATTGCCAAGATTTCCTTTTCAAGGATGAGTAGTGTTCTATTGTGCATACATAGTGCATTTTCTTTCTTCATCTACCCATTGAAGAACACTTCAGTTGATTCCATATATGGGCTGTTGTGTATAGTGATACAATAAACATGAGCATTCAGGTATCTTTTTGGTACACTGATTTTATTTTCTTTAGGTATATACCCAGTAATAGCATTGTTGGATCATGTGGCAGTTCTGCCTTTAATGTTGTGAGAAACCTCCATTCTGTTTTCTGTAATGGCCATACTAATTTACAATCCCCACAACAGTGTACAAACATTTTGATTTCTCCACACAATTACCAGCAATTGTTATCTTTAATTTTTTAAAATAATTTTTAGTTGTAGATGGATGGCATGCCTTTATTTTATTTGTTTATTTTAAATGTGGTGCTAATGATTGAACATGTGCTTGGCTCACATGTGCTAGGCAAGCACTCTGCCACTGAGCCCCAGCCCCAGCCCATCTTTAATTTTTTGATAATAGCCATTCTAACAAGTGAAATGTGATATTGCATTATAGTTCTGGGTTGCATTTTCTGACTACTGGTGATTTTGAGTGTTAGTTTTTATGCCCAAGGGCCAAATTTCATGTTTTAATTTGAGAAAACTCCTTATTAAGATTACACAGTTTTAAGTTATAAAAACTGAGCAGACCCATAAATGGAATCGAGATTTCTTACGTCATAATTCATCTGTTTAATAAAGAAAGAATATAGTGAAATATTTCCTAAAACTCCCCAGAGTACTTTAAACATTGATACTTAAAGAGAAAATTTAAGTTATCTGCACAATTCAATAACATACAAGTACTTATCCAATTTGGATATAAGGATTAATTTCAAGAATAATTATAGAAAAATTACTCTGCTATTAATGTAACAGTGGGAAATCAATAGCTTCTATGATAACAGTAGAAAGATATTAGGCCACAATGAAAACAAAAAGGTCTTATGACCTTAGGTAAGTCAAAAACTTTAAAACAGGAGATCTTGTGAAATAGACCTCCATTGATCCTTTTATTGTGATCATTATTTTTACAGAGACACATGAATTTCAAATTAAACATTGAAGAGTTAATACACATTTTCAAACCACAATGTGGCAGCAAGTTTCCACTACTATATTCAGCATGGTTCCTGACACTATGACCAATCTTGCTATATTAAATAAGAGCCTGGTTTATGCCATCCAAGCCTTGGCTATATGACAAGGAGGGTTGAACATTTCAAATTTGTTCCATTTAAATGGAGTCTTACAGCAGTTTAAGTTAGCCTGACTCTATAGTCAACCCTGTACTGTAGATGACACTGAAACCACTGAATACATAATTCTGTTTAATTAACTGGGGACCACAGGACTGGCAGAAATGCTTGTCTCAGTGGGGCAGGAGGCCAGCATGAACCTGGGCTGTGCGCCTGCAAGACTGAGCAATAAAAGCTGAACACAGTTATTGATTCATTTTATTTTTAGACACATTAAAGAAAACTCACTCTAGTTAATGAAGATTAATTAATTAATATGTTATAATTAACAAAAAATACAGTCCAATGTTTTCTTTCAAGTATATGTAGCATTTACTTAACAAAGGAGAATTAGAACCTCAATTACAAACAGAATAACTTTTTAAATTGCAAAATATTTTCTAGAGGAAGTCTATCTGTAGACTACTACTACTACTCTGAAAATTTTATATAATTATTAAATTATTATAACTACATAGAATAGTTCATCATTGTTACAGTTTTCAATTTATGCACAATAGAATGTGTTTGAGAAGTTTAAACATATTTAAAATGTCAGTGTACAGCAGTTTCATTTATATCTTGATTATAACACACACAAATAACACAAACACTACACTAATAAATGCATCAACATATAAAATAGTAAAACAAAGGTAAGGATTGATCAGTGTTAAATGGATACAAAGAGGTGAGAAATATGAAAAAGTCTCATTTGTTAAAGATGAATATGCCTAAAAGATTAATGCCAAAAACCTAAATTTATCCCCACAGACCACTTTTCTACATAGCTCTACTGACAGTCTTCAAAGAGCTAAATGGATCAAACAGAATATGACTAAAAGGAAATGGAATTCATTATTTTGTTCAAAGGAAATGCCAAGTAAACAATACTAAGGCGAACGTAAGCATGATCAGTTTGAAAAGAAAGTATCATCCAATTATGCTGCTCAAGATGAAGGGAGACACAAGGGAAAAAAAGCACTGATACGATCTGCAGCTGCTTTTTAGTCACTTCCATCCTGATAATGTAGAGCAGCAGTACAGCTATTCACTATATTCCTCAGCAATGTAGCCAGCAGCACCTTTTCCATTGCACAATTCCAAATAAACTCCTACATTTGACAATGAAGTACAATGAATAGGAAAATCAAGTGCTACAATGGAGGAACAGAAAGGCAACTGTTCCACTCCAGACAGCAGAATTTCCTTAGAATCTTCTTAAAGACTACAAGAATATCTAAAAATTGTTTATGATAGTGTTCAAATTTTGACTAGACCACCTACTTTACATCTTGTGTTCTGTACCTCAGGTCTTCAGTTTGTAAAACATTCAGACCAATCAATTCAATTAATGTCAGTGCAACTACTCCCTCACATACACCTGCTTTAACGACAGCAAATGGGTTGGAGCTTTACTGACAATGATAAACTGTATCTCTGCAGGAGCAATAACAGAAGAAATTCTTAATCACTTGAGTATCCAGAAGCCACCATGGCACTTTTCTAAAGGTTTCTAGTCAACACTCTAGAGTGATGAAGGAAAAAATAAATAAATATTTGCTTAGGTCTTCCTCTGTATGTCTCAAATAGTAAAAGTTCATTAATGGTTATTACTATCTCAATATTACTATTATCAGGTAATTCCTTTCTTATAACCACACTGAAAGTTGACAGGTAAGCATACTTATTATTCCTGTTTTACAGATAGCTAAACTAACATGGTCCAAAGAATTTAAATGACATGAACAAAACAGTGCGGCTATAAACAGCAAACTCCAGACTTTTCTGATGCTAATTATCTTTAAATAATAGACCCTGATACTACCTCAACCAACTGCATCAATAAAGTCATACTATGTCCACTGGAAGACATCAGGGAAGACAAAATAAGGGCTATGTGGTAGGCAGAGTAATGGTTTTCTCAAATTAACCACATGATAATTTTCAGAACCTTTGTGTATGTTTGGTTAAATAACAAAATTTGTAAATAAGGTTATTATTAGAATTAGGGGTGCTAATCAACTGACTTGAAGTGGGGGAAACTGTCTTGGGTTTTCTGAGAAGGCTTAATGAAAGCACAAATATGCTTATAATCAAAGAGGGAGGCAAAACAAAGAATCAGAAACATGAGAGGATTAGAAAGACTCAACTGCTACTGATAGTTTTGAAGATGGAAAGGCTATAATAAGCCAAGGAATGAGTACAGTTTCAAAAACCTGCAAAGGCAAGTAGATAGGTCTGTCCCCAGTGGTTCCAAAACTAATGCAGCTCCACTAACAAATTGATTTTACACTACTGAAACTCATTTTGACCTTCTGAACTTTAGAATAAATTTTTATCATTTTAAAACAAACTTTGAGTAACTTGCTACAGCAGCAATAGGAAACTATACATCCTCCATTGATAAATAAATTTCAGAATATGAAAGAGATAATATCAAAATTGTATATGCTGTTTCTATTGAGCTAATCATTTTTAATTTGATGATCATATAATTATTGGGAGAAAAAATTATGCATAATAATTAAACAGGGCTGGATTTGTAGCTTAGTGGTAGATGGCTCACCTAGCATGTATGAGGCATACGAGTTCAATCCTTAGCACCACATAAAAATAAAGACATTATGTCCAACTAAATATAAATAAGTAAAATAAATACTGTATATTAAAATGCATTAAGTGTATAAATCATTTTCACAAAATTTCACTAAATTCATTAGTAGTTTATTTATATTCATATTGTCAATAAGAAACTAACTCCTAGGAAGCTAAAGTAATTACAAATGTGGAAATATGGTCAAACTCACTTATAATCAGAAAAATGAAAACTGAAGTATATATTGCTTTTCTGCTTTGGGATTTGACCAAAATTGATTGATAATACCTAGTCCTGTCAAGTTCTACCACAAAATTTGTGACTTAAGTTACATAAATTTCTTACCTCACACATCTGGAATTCAGAAGTCTGAAACTATTCTTAGAGCTAAAATCAATTGACATCAGTAGCAATGAAATCTTTCTGGAGGTTTCAGGAAAGTATATCTTTCCTTGCCTTTTCCAGTTTCTAATGCTACCTGTGTCCTTTTATTGCTGGCTACTTTGTTGTATCTCCTTCTCACCTCTGTTTCCATTTCTTACCATGACTCTTTTATTCAGAATCTGACATTCTGCTTCCCTCTTAAGAACCCTTGTAATTACATTGGGACCACCATTTTTAAATTTTATTTTATAGGAAATAACTTTCCTATCTCAAGATCCTTATCTTAGTGGCATCTACAGATTTTCTTTGGACATATACAGTAACAGTCACATTTGGGAATTCATATTTGAATATCTTTGGCGGGCATTATCCCATCTACCAAAGTAAGTATATGAAACTGCATATACAAGGATTCATTGATACATTCCATTTTTCATCAATAACAAATAGTCAAACAATAATGAGAGATTCATGTGATGAAATACTTTATAGTCATTCAAAAATGGGAGATCTCCTGAATGTTAGATATAAACACATACCCATACACATATATCTTTTATATACATATGAAATTTCTAAAAATACATATGTATACTCTCACACAATGTTTACTCATTCCCACTTACCATAAACACTTATACATATAACCAAACAGGAAATCACTATTCTGTTTTCTACATCTATAATCCTCAGGTTAGTTTTTTTCCTACTCTTTATTTTGGGGGTGGGTACTGGAGACTGAAACTTAAGGTGTTTTACCATTGAGAAGCATCTCCAGAACTTTTCATTTTATTTATTTATTTATTCATTTTGAGACAGGGTCTTGCTTATTGGCTAAGGTTGGCTTGGAACATGTCATACTCCTGCTTCTCAGATTTCCAAGTGGCTGGGATTATAGTCATGTGCCATTACAAGTTTGCCTAGTCTTTAAATTCTTATAAACTGGTTCTTAATAATGTAATTTGTGGCCCGCAGGTTGCTTCAGAGACCAGGAGAGGGCAGCCAGGGACTTCCCCAAGCAGCCCGGCTCCCTCCTGCGGGAAATGCCTTTTCAGGCTAGCTTCTCGGAGCAGACCACCCAGTGAGAGCATTTCTACACAGAGCCAGCCACAAGTCCCCAAGCCAGCGGAGACCTCCGACCTGCAAGCAGCATCTGGGACCAGGGCAGGGCAGCCAGAGACCTCTCCAGGTCTCTCTCCCTGGAACAAGTAGTGGGCTAGGGACAGCGTTCTTCGGAAGCACTGCATTATCAAGTTACTCAAAGACTTCAGGCTACTGAAGGCTGGGAGGTGAGACACTGGAAATCTACAGGGACACTATAAGCCAATAGAGGAAATCTGCAATATCACAAAGACCCACTGACATCTGACCAATATGAGAAAACAAGGGAAGAAAATGTCCCAAACAAACCTAGATACTATATCAGTAAAACCCAATGACAGCACAGCAGAAGAAATGTCAGAAAGGGACTTCAGAATGTACATAATTAAAACAATCAGGGAAGCAAACGAGGAGATGAAAGAGCAAATATGCAGGCACTGAAGGAGGAGATGAAAGAGCAAATGCAGGCATTAAATGATCACACCAAACAACAGTTAAAAGAGCAAATATGGGAAGCAAGAGATCATTTCAACAAAGAGTTAGAGATACTGAAAAAAAACCAAACACATATCCTTGAAATGCAGGAAACAATAAACCAAGTTAAAAACTCCATAGAAAGCAAAACCAATTGGATAGATCACGTGGAAGACAGAACCTCAGATATTGAAGACAAAATATTTAATCCTGAAAACAAAGTTGACCAAACAGAGAAGATGGTAAGAAATCATGAACAGAATCTACAAGAATTATGGGATATCATGAAAAGGCCAAATTTAAGAATTATTGGGATTGAGGAAGGCTTAGAGAAACAAACCAAAGGAATGACAAATCTATTGAATGAAATAATATCAGAAAATATCCCAAATCTGAAGAATGAAATGGAAAACCAAGTACAAGAGGCTTATAGGACTCAAAGTATACAAAATTACAACAGACCCACATCAAAACACATTATTATGAAAATACTTAACATACAAAATAAAGAAAGAATTTTAAAGGCCACGAGAGAAAAGAATCAGATTACATTCAGGGGGAAACCAATAAGAATATCACAAGACTTATCAATCCAGACCCTAAAAGCTAGAAAGGCCTGGAACAACATTTACCAAGCCTTGAAGGAAAATGGATGCCAATCAAGAATCTTGTACCCAGCAAAATTTACTTTCAAATTTGACGATGAAATAAGATCCTTCCATGATAAACAAAAGCTAAAGGAATTTACAAAAAGAAAGCCGGCATTACAGAACATTCTCAGCAAAATATTCCATGAGGAAGAGATGAAAAACAACAATGCAAATCAGCAATGGGAAGAACTAGCCTAAAGGAATAGCCAAATAAAGGAGAAATCAAATCATGTCAAAACACAAAAGTGAGTCAAATAACTGGGAATACAAATCAGATCACAATAATAACCCTGAGTGTTAATGGCCTGAACTCATCAATCAAAAGACATAGAATGGCAGATTGGATTAAAAAGAAAAATCCAACAATATGCTGCCTACAAGAGACTAATCTCATAGAAAGAGATACCCATAGACTAAAGGTGAAAGGATGGGGAAAAATATACCATGCACACGGACACAGCAAAAAAGCTGGAGTATCCGTCCTCATTTCAGATAATGTGGACTTCAAGCCAAAGTTAGTCAGAAGGGATAAAGAAGGACATTACATACTGCTTAAGGGAAGCACAAACCAGCAAGACATAACAATCATAAACATCTATGCCCTGAACATTGGCTCATCCATGTACGTCAAACAAATCCTTCTCAATTCCAGAAATCAAATAGATCACAACACAATAATACTAGGCGATTTTAACATACCTCTCTCACCACTGGATAGATCATCCAAACAGAAATTGAATAAAGAAAACATCTCAATAACACAATCAACAATTTAGACTTAACCAACTTATATAGAATATACCATCCAACAAAGAACGAATACACTTTCTTCTCAGCAGCACATGGATCCTTCTCTAAAATAGACCATGTCTTATGCCACAAAGCTACTGTGAGCAAATGCAAGAAGATAGAGATACTACCTTGTACTCTATCAGATCATAATGGATTGAAATGAGAAATAAATGACAGAATAAAAAACTTCTCCAATACCTGGAGATTACATAATACACTATTATATGATGAATAGATAACAGAACACATCAGGAGGGAAATTAAAAAATTTTTAGAAGTAAACGAGAACAAAGACACATCATATCAAAATCTCTGGGACACTAAGAAAGCAGTACTTAGAGGAAGATTTATTTCATGGGGCGCATTCAACAAAAGAAGTAGAAACCAACACATAAACGACCTAACACTACAGCTCAAAGCCCTAGAAAAAGAAGAGCAGACCAACACCAAAAGTAGTAGAATACAGGAAATAGTTAAAATCAGATTCTAATTCAACAAAATTGAAACAAAAGAAACAATCGGAAAAATTAACAAAATAAATAGTTGGTTCTTTGAAAAAATAAGCAAAATTGATAGACCCTTAGCCACGCTAACAAAGAGAAAGAGGGAGAAAACTCAAATTACTAAAATTCGGAAAGAACAAGGAAATATCACAACAGACACTAGTGAAATACAAAACATAATTAGAAGCTATTTTGAAAATCTATACTCCAATAAAACAGAAAACCTCGAAGACATCAACAAGTTTCTAGAGACATATGAATTACCTTAACTGAATGAGGAGGACATACACAACTTGAATAAATCCATTTCAAGCAATGAAATACAAGAGATCATCAAAAGCCTACCAACAAAGAAAAGTCTGGGACCAGATGGGTTCTCAGCCAAGTTCTACAAAACCTTTAAAGAAGAGCTCATTCCAATACTTCTCAAAGTATTCCTTGAAATAGAAGTGGAGGGAACCCTCCCAAACTCATTCTATGAAGCCAATATCACCCTGATACCTAAACCAGACACAGACACGCTGACGAAAGAAAATTTCAGACCAATATCCTTAATAAACATCGACACAAAAATTCTCAACAAAATTTTAGCAAATCGCTTACAAAAATATATTAAAAATATAGTGCACCTTGATCAAGTGGGTTTTATCCCAGGGATGCAAGGTTGTTTCAACATCCTGAAATCAATAAATGTCATTCACCATATCAACAGACTAAAAGTTAAGAATCACATGATTATTTCAATAGATGCAGAAAAAGCATTCGATAAAATACAGCATCCCTTCATGCTCAGAACACTAGAAAAAATTGGGGTGGTGGGAACATTCCGTAACATTGTTAAGGCCATCTATGCTAAGCCCATGGGCAATATCATTCTAAATGGTGAAAAACTGAAAGCATTCCCCCAAAAAACTGGAACAAGGCAGGGATGCCCTCTTTCACCACTTCTATTCAACATCATTCTTGAGGCTCTAGCCAGAGCAATTAGACAAACCACAGAAATTAAAGGGCTACGAATTGGAAAAGAGGAACTCAAACTATCTCTGTTCGCTGATGACATGATTATATGTTTAGAGGATCCTAGAAATTCCACCAGAAAACCCTTAGAACTCATAAGTGAATTCAGTAAAGTAGCAGGTTACAAGATCAATCCTCATAAATCCAATGCATTTCTATACATAAGTGATGAATCTTCAGAAAGAGAAATTAGGAAAACTATCCCATTCACAATAGCATTGAAAAAAAATAAAATATTTGGGAATCAATCTCACAAGAGGTGAAAGACCTCTACAATGAGAACAACAAAACACTAAAGAAAGAAATTAAAGAAAACCTTAGAAAATGGAAAGATCACCCATGTTCATGGATAGGCAGAATTAATATTGTCAAAATGGTCATACTACCTAAAGTGCTATACAGATTCAATGCAATTCCAATTAAAATCCGAATGATGTACCTTACAGAAATAGAGCAAGCAATTATGAAATTCATCTGGAAGAATAAGAAACCCAGAATAGCTAAAGCAATCCTCAGTAGAAAGAGCGAAACAGGGGGTATCGCAATACCAGATCTTCAACTCTATTACAAAGCAATAGTAACAAAAATGGCATGGTATTGGTACCAACTTAGACAGGTAGATCAATGATTCAGAATAGTGGACATGGACACAAACCCAAATAAATAGAATTTTCTCATACTAGACAAAAGTGCCAAAAATATGCAATGGAGAAAAGATAGCCTCTTCAACAAATGATGCTGGGAAAACTGGAAAACCATATGCAACAGCATGAAATTAAAACCATACCTCTCACCCTGCACAAAACTCAACTCAAAATGGATCAAGGACCTCGGAATCATACCAGAGACCCTGCATCTTATAGAAGCAAAAGTAGGTCCAAATCTTCAACTTGTTGGCTTAGGATCAGACTTCCTTAACAGGACTCCCATAGTACAAGAATTAAAAGCAAGAATCAACAACTGGGATAGATTCAAACTAAAAAGCTTTCTCTCATGAAAGGAAACTAGCAGTAATGTGAAGAGAGAGCCTATAGAGTGGGAGACTAACTTTGCCTCTCATACTTCAGATAGAGCGCTAATTTCCAGAATCTATAAAGAACTCAAAAAACTCTACACCTAGAATACAAATAATCCAATCAACACATGGGCTACGAAAATGAACAGAAACTTCACAGAAGATGTACAAGCAATCAACAGATATATGAAAAAATGTTCAACATCTCTAGTAATATGAGAAATGCAAATCAAATCTACCCTAATATTTCATCTCATCCCAATTAGAATGGCGATTATCAAGAACACACACAACAATAGGTGTTGGCGAGGATGTGGGGGAAAAGGTACACTATACATTGCTGGTGGGGCTGCAAATTAGTGCAGCCACTCTGGATAGCAGTATGGAGATTCCTCAGAAAGCTTGGAATGGAACCACCACTTGACCCAGCTATCCCAGTCCTTGGCCTATACCCAAAGGACTTAAAGTCAGCATACTACAGAGATACAGCCACATCAATGTTCATAGCTGCTCAATTCACTGTAGCCAGATTGTGGAACCAAACTAGATGCCCTTCAGTTGATGAATGGATAAAGAAACTGTGCCATATATATACAATGGAAAATTATTCCACCATGAAGAATGATAAAATTATGGCATTTGCAGGCAAATGGATGAAATTGGAGGATATCATGCTAAACGAGGTAAGCCAGTCTCAAAAAACTAAGGACGAATGATCTCACTGATAAGCGGATGAGGACATATAATGGGGGGTAGGAGGGGTTAGCGTTAGGGTTAGGGTTACCTTTAGGGTTTGGGATAAGGAGGGTGGTAAGAATGGAGGAAGGAAGGACTGTATAGAGGGAAAAGAGGGGTGGGAGGGGTGTGGGGAAGGGAAAAAATAGCAGAATGAATCAAACAACATTGCTGTATGTATATTTATGATTTTTAATAAAAAAATGGAAAAAAAATATGAAAAATAATGTAATTTGTGATATCTTTCACTCAATATAATCTTCCTAAGAATAATCCATTCTGTTATATATATTATTAGTTTATTCCTTAAAATTAGTGTGTAGGATTTCATTTTATAGATAAGCCAAAGTTGGTTTGTCCATTCTCCAGTGGACCTTGGGTGTTCCAATATGGTCTTATCATTAATAGTAATGCTATAAACAATCTCGACATGAGCCTTTTGGTGGACATTGTTTTTCATATATTTGGGGTAAATATCTAGGTTAAGAAATTGTAGATCATAGGATAAGTATATGTTTATATTTAAAAGAAACTGCCACATATTAAAGTAGGTGTATCATTCCCCATTCTGACCAGAAATGTATGACAGGAATAGGTACTCTGTATCCTGACCAACATTTGTTATAATAAGTCTTTTTGCAAGGTGGGGTTACTATGAACTGAAACCAGGAGTACTGTACCACTAAGCTATATCTCCGGTCCTTTTAATTTTATTTGTATTTAGACAGGGTCTCCTTTTCAATTTCTTGATGGTGTCTTTTACTGATGGTAGTTTTAAATTTGGTTAGGTCTGACTGATTTGTTATTCTCTTGTCATTATTACTTATTGTAGTTTAACAAATATTTTGTTGTCCAAAGAGCCAAAGAGATGTGGTATAGATTAGACTGGAATGTCCCCCAAAGGTCTATCTATTTGTTAAATGTTCAGTCCCCAGATTCACACCTTTGAAAGTTGGAGGGAAGTGTAAGCAGTTGGCCCTAACTGGAGTTTAAGGACACTGGGTGCATATCCTCAAGAAGAATTATGGGAAGATGGACTCCCACTTGCATCCTGGCAATGAGCTAAACAGACTTTTCTTTCCCATATGCTTCCTGCCATGAGGTAGGTGCCTCAGCACAGACCCAAAAAGTAATGGTTTTAGTCCACCATGGACTGAAACTTCCCAAAGTATGAGCCAAAATAAAACTTCTTTTAAAAAGTGCTTCAGGTATGTTTTTTACCATAATGTAAAGCTAATAAGATATCCCTCTAAAGTTTCCTTGTAAGAGCTTCATATTTGTTCTTTATTATGTTTGCAGTTCATTTAAACTTAATTTGTATGATATAAAATATAAGTAATAATGTGTTCCACTATGGATGTCTAGTTGTTCCTGGACCATTCTTGAAAATTCCCTTTTCTCCCTATTGAATTGCCTTCATGATTTGCCATAAAGATTGTCCATTTATACGTATTGTAGCACTATCCATAAGAGCTAAGAAAACAAATCATCAGTGGATAAATGGATGAATAAAATATGGCAACATATACAAGGTAATATTTTTCTGCCACCAAGATAAATGAAGTATTGTCATTTGCAGTAAAATGGATGGAACGTGAGGGCATTATTTTAAATGAAATAAGGAAGACAAATAAAGATAAGTACACCATATGTTCAAGCTAAAAATGTCTACTTGAATGTAGAATAGTGATTGCTACAGATTGGGAAGTACATAGAAGGGGAGGGGAGATAAAGGGAAGGAAGACTGGATTGGATCAGTAAACACTATATGCCTGTGTTGATATATCTCACTGAACACCATTAATATGTGTAATAGATGTTAATAAAAAGTAAAATATTTTACAGAAATATAATGAGAAATAAGATCACATAATCTAATTATTAAAGGAAGAAGTAAGTGTGAAGATTAAGTATACCTGAAATGGCAAATAGTCTTTTACTTACTAGCATTTTTCAGTGCTAGAGACTGGCAAATTTATTTATTTATCCAATTTGCTGAAAGAATACTAGCATTACATTCTCAAATATGAACATGACTCATGAAATTCATTTGGAAACATAAGAGGTCCAAAATAGCCAAAGTAATCCTTAGTGAGAAAAGTGAAGGAGGAGGCATCTCAATACCAGATTTTCAACTATACCACAAAGCTATAGTAACAAAAGTGGCATGGTATTGGCACAAAAACAGGCAGGAAGACCAATGGAACAAAATACAAGATGCAGAGACAAACTCACAAAAATACAGTTATCTCATACTAAACAAAGGCACCATAAATATACATTGGAAAAAAGATAGCCTCTTCAACAAATGATGCTGGAAAAACTGGAAATACATATGTAACAGAATGAAATTAAACCCCAATCTCTCACTCTGGACAAAATTCAACCCAAAGTAGATCAAGGACCTAGGCATTAGACGAGAGACCCTGTACCTACTCCAAGAAAATGTAGGCCCAACTATTTATGTTGGCTTAGGCATAACTTCCTCAACAAGATTCCTAAAGTCCAAGAAGTAAAATCAAGAATCAATAAATAGAATGATATCAAATTAAATAGCTTCTTCACAGCAAAGGAAACAATTAGGAAAGTGAAGATAAAGAACTAAAAAACCTTAACATTAAAAAATAAAAAAATAAGAGAGAGAAAAAGAGAAAGAGAGAGAGAAGCCAAAATAACACAGTCAATAAATGGGCAAAGAACTGAGCAGGAACTTCACAGAAGAAGATATACAATTGATTAACAAACATATGAAAAAATGCTCAACATCTCTAGTAATTAGAGAAATGCAAATTAAAACTACACTGAGATTCCATCTCACTCTAGTCAGAATAGCAATTATGAAGAATACAGTTATCAATATATGTTGGAAAGGATGTGGGGAAAAGGGTACACTCATACATTGTTGGTGGGACTGCAAATTGGTGTAATCACTCAGTATCACAGAGATTCCTTAGAAAACTTGGAATGGAACAATTTGGCCTAGTTATCCTGCTCTTAGACATACACTTAAAAATCACAATGCAGTCTGTAAAAATAAAAAATAAATTAAAAAATGACTTAAAATCAGCATACTACAGTGACACATTCATGTCAATGTTTATAGCAACTCAATTTACAATAGCTAAACTACAGAACCAACCTGCATACCCTTCAACAAATGAATGGATAAAGAAAAGGTGGTATGTATACACAATGAAATATTACTCAGCCATAAAGAAGAATGAAATTATGACATTTGTTGGTAAATGGATGGAACTGGAGACTATCATGCTAAGTGAAATAAGCCAATCATAAAAAACCCAAAGGCCAGATGTTCTCTCTGATATGTGGATGCTAACACACAATAAGGTGGAGGGGAGGGAAGAATAGAAGTTCTTTGGATTAGACAAAGGGAAATGAAGAGAAGGTTGAGCGGATGGAAATAGGAAAGTCAATAGAATGAATTGGACACGCCTTTCCTATGTTCCTATATGAATACACCATGGTGAAAGTCTCATCATGTATAACCACAAGAATGGGATCCTAATTAGAATAAGTTATACTTACTGTATGTATAATATGTCAAAATACACTCTACTCTCATGTATATCTAAAAACAAAAAGAAATAAAAAGAAGATGCACATGCCATAATCCCTGACTTCCAGAAGCTTATAGTCTTTTAAAAGTTTTATTGAATTTATAATTAGTACAAACAAAACTATAGTCTAAAATTACATTTGAAATTGTCAATAAGTTAGACAGATAAGTGATATGGTAAATAATCAGCTGTTACATTGTTTTTATGCAAACTGATTAAATTATATCTGTGTCTTAACTTGAGAAAGAGCCAAAAGCTTTCTCTCCATGATTACAGTATCATTGCAACTCACAAGGGGTAAAGCAACAACAGACAACCACAGATTTAGAAGCTTAGGAAAAGCTCATTTAATACTTTAGTACTTGTTTTCCAAATTTCACTTTTTTCAAAATACTGGCATGATGTTCTTCCAGATATAATGATCAAAATGGTATTATCAAAACAATGAACAATTAGAAAGAAAAATGTGTTCTTTATGTCCTAATATCCTTTATTAGGATAGGCAGCATAGACTGTTGGATTATGAGTAGTTAACTTCCATACCAACATAGGAATATAGTGTGTATGAATTTTTATTTCATTCTCACATTTTCATGAAAATGTTGTTTCTCGATTGTATTTTATATCCTTTGTGACAATACAACAATAAAACTAATTGGTACTGTTTTAAAATCTTCTATATTGAAATAGCAGACATATCTTCCATTCACATTCCTTTGGCCACTTGAACTCATATGACAATTTCCATGTTCATTCAGATAGTGACATATAAACTTTGCATTTGAAGAGACCCCAGATTATTGTGAACAGAGACTGCCACATCATATTGAGTTTTTATAATATTTAATCAGAATCAGTTTACTATACTGCACAGTTATTACAGAAATACAGTATTAGGAGGTTGTACAGGGTAAGCGCTCAGGTTCTGGAGTATATCTGCTCAGTGTGAAATCAAGGCTTTATTACTAGTTAGGTTTTTGATTTTTGCCTAATTATCCTTTCTGTATATCCAAACTGTTGTTTTTCAAGGAAAGTATGACAAAAAAAAAAAAAAAACAGTATATAAAACCAAAACATCAGAACTATTGTGAGTTTTAATTCAGAGTGTATTTGATAAATTTATAAGTAAATATGTCAAAGATGTAGTAAATGCATAATCTATTACTATTATTATTGTTACATGCAAGATAATGGTATAGCATATCTTATTTAATTCCCATGAATACTAAAAATTTTTTTTCTTTTTGTTTAGCTTTTAGTTTTTTACAGACTGAATTTTGATTCATTGTACATAAATGGGGTACATAATTTCATTTCTATGGTCATACACAAGGCAGATTCATACCATTCGTGTAATCATACATGTACATAGGGCAATGATGTCTGTCTAATTCCACCATTTTTCATACCCCCCTCCCTCTCATTTTCTTCTACATATTGTAAAGTTCCCCCATTATTCTCTCATTCCCAACCCCAACCCCCATTACATATCATCCTCCACTTATCAGGGAAAACATTCGGCCTTTGGTTTTTTGGGCTTGGCTTATTTCACTTAGCATGATATTCTCCAATTCCACCCATTTATTTGCAAATGCCATAATATCATTCTTCTTTATGGCTGAATAGTATTCCATTGTGTATATATACCACAGTTTCTTGACCCATTCATCAATTGGAGGGCATCTAGGTTGGTTCCACAATCTAGCTATTGAGCTGCTATAAACATTGATGTGACTTTGTTACTGTAGTTTGCTGATTTTAGGCCCTTTGGGTATAAACCAAGGAGTGGGATAACTGGGTCAAAAGGTGGGTCTATTCCAAGTTTTCTTAGGATTCTCTACACTGCTTTCCAGAGTGTTTGAGTTATTTATAAGCTTATTTCCAAATGAGGTGACAGAAGTTCAAGGCAGTAAAATAATGTATATAAAGTTGTATGGCATATTTTTGACAAAGCTGCAATTTGAATACAGACCTACCTGACTACAAACCTTTTTCTAGTTTCCATAGCATTGACTATTTACTGATAACCTACTGTTTAATAATTTTACTTGGAACATATTTTAATTTAATATTTATAATTTCCCTAGCTCTAACATACGAGCTACCAGATTATGCAAAAATATGCTTTATTGCCAATACTTATAAGCTCTCCATTTCAGAGTTGTCATTTGCAGATTTTGGTAATAAACACGCAAGATGAATTTTCTTGCCTCCAAAGAATGCTAGAGCCCTGATACTGCAAGGATGGGAACTGGATGTGTTTTTCTCTCTTTCTAATTTTGCACCTGGTGCTCCAAGAACTTGAAAATCTGATCAATTTTATTTTTGTTTCATAAATTTTGCATTGTATTCCAAAAATTCTTGTTATTAAAGTCCTCCTTATTGGAGAAGTAAGGTTTTATAGGCACTTATTTTCCCTGCTCATATCAGCAATATTTTGTTATACAAAGCATGCATTATATTTCAAATATGACATATATATATAACATAGGTAAATGTTATACTCAAAAATAACATAAATTTCAAAATCAACTTTAATTCATCTTTGTTTTCATTGTTTTCATGTTGTAACTTAATAATCATTTATTAATTTATTAATTCAACAAATAAAATATCTATTCTGGCCTTTGTTTTTTAATGTGATACTGAGGACTGAACCCAGGGGCACATATGATATATGGAATCTACATATTAGAAAGATCCCTCAAGTGATGTTTATATGGAATAAAGTGAAAAACCTATGGATTATTGTCCAATTCACAGGATATTAGAGCATTTTTTTAGTCTGATTTTTAGCTGCTGTGACCAAAAGATCTGATGAAAACAATTTTAGAAGAGAAAAAGTTTATTTTGGGGCTCATGGTTTCAGAGGTTGCAGTACATAAACAGCCTTCTCCATTCCTCAGGGCTGGAGGTGAAGCTGAACATCATAGCAGAAGAGTGTTGTGGAGGGGATTAACTAAGAACATGATAATAAGGAAGCAAAGAGAGCAAATATACCACTAGAAACAAAATATATACCACAAAGCCATGTCCCCAAGGATCCACCTTCTCCAGCCACATGCCCACTTGCAGTTACCACTCAATTACTGCCAAGAAATTAATTCACTGATTGAGTTATGAGAACCTTAACCCAAGCATTTCATCTCTAAACCTTTTGGCATTATCTCACACTTTATTAGGTGACACCTAATATCTAAACCATAACATTCTACCCCTTGTCCCCCAAAGCTCACATTCATCTAACAATGTGAAATACATTTTAGTCCATTTCCAAGAGTCCCCAAAGTATCCAAAGATCAAGTATTGCCCCAAACTTCAAGTCCAAAGTCTCCTCTGAGACTCAAGGCAAACTCACATCTTGAGCTCTTATAAAATTCCAACAAGTATCCAAAATATAAAGATACAGAGTAAATGTTTCCATTCAGAAAAACAGGGGCACAGAAAGAAAGGATGAGACCAAAGCAGGATTGAAATCCATCTGGGCAAACAAGTCCTGTAGTTTAGTGTCCAGCATCTGGAATTCATGGCATCCTGATGTTCTCTCCAAAAGGCTTGTGCAGCTTCCCCACTGCTGGTTGTAGCCCACAGGCCTCTCTGTTGGCTTGTTTGTGCTCAACTCATGGAGCTTTCCTCAGCAAATGTTCCACAGTACTGGCATTTCTTAATATTGGGGTCTCCACTACAGCTTTGACTTCCTCTTCACATCTCCACACATTGCCCTCCCAAGGCCTCCCCACAGGAAATCTGACCCTGCTGCATTTTGCGTTGTCTCCCAGGCCTTCCTTCTAAATCTTGGGGGAAGTCTCCATGATCCCCTAATTCTAGCATCCTGCATTCCTGCAGAACCAGAGCCACATGGTTGCTGGCAATGTCTACTGCCATCTTAAGCAGTAGCAAAGCCTATAGGGACACTGGTTGCAGCAGCTTTTGAGTGCGTAGATGGCTGAGCATGGTAAACACCACTTCCTAGGCTGCCCTGTGCAAGCAGGGTACCTCACTGGTCTCTTCTCAAAAGACTTTTTACTTTTATTCCCTTGAGACTGAGATGGGTATGGTCTTGCTAATTCCTGAGATGCTCTCAAGCTACCTTTCCAATTTTCTCTGAGCAAAACATTTAGCATTTCTTGAGTGGCAGTAATGTATTTGACAACTGCAACTTCCTTGGCCCCAGTTTTACTTCCAGTTTTGATGTCCAAGTTTTTCAAATCTTTCTGCTCTGCTTTCTGCTCCTAAATATCATATAAACTTGGTTAAAAACTGCCAGCAATATCTTAGCCACTGCATGAATGCTATGGTACCTAGAAATTTCTTCTGACATATTAAGAAGCCTATCACCTTTCAATCCTGGCTCACAGAAAGTCTTAAGACATGGGCAAAATGTAGACAACTCAGGATGCAAGGTGTGGCTGACCATCAGGGAGGAAGAGTGTGGCAGAGGAAAGCAGCTCACATGACAATCAGGAAGCACAGAGAGAGAGAGACTCCATTCTCCAGATTCAAAATATATACCCCAAATATATATACCCTCTTCCAGCCACACCTTATTTGCCTGCAGTTGCCAATCAGTTAATCCCTGCTAGAGGATTAATTCACTGATTGGGTTAAGGCTCTCATACCACACTCATTTTGTCTCAACTTTCTTCCATTGTCTCACATGTAACATTTTGGTGGATATCTAATAACTATAGAAGCATTGTATAAAAATTATCTCATTGCTGAAAAGTAACTTGGCATTCTTCTAGTATATCATTAGACTTCATTTGCACCTGAGAAAACTTAGATCCAGAAGTTGTCATGTGCCAGATGTGTGACCTTAGCAAAGCTTCTTAAACTTTTTGTACCAGTTTCCTCACTTGCAAAATGAATTATCTGAGTGTTGCATTTACACAATTAAAGTTATCAGAAGAGTGTGATACTTATATAACTTGTCACAGTGATCTTTTGTAAACAGTTTTTGGACAGCACATAAATGTAGGAAGACCAATTAGACCATCAGATACTTTAGAACAAAGTTTGTTGTTTGTATCTGTTCAGTTGTTTGGAAATAGTCCAATCCAAATTTGAATTCTGATTAATCTAATGATTACATATATATATCCTTAGGCAAGTTATTCACAGTTGTAAAACTTCAGTTTTCTCAACTATAAAATAAGAATAATGCTAATAACCGCATTATAGTCACATTGTGATATTTAAAATCAACACAAGTAATTTCCATATAAACTTAAATAGCAGAAATCCAATAGATATGAGATCCCATTATTACTTATAGTTTTTATTAATATAGATCATCAATTCTTATGATTTTATTGGTTTAAAACATAAAGGAATTTACAAAGACATGTTTGTTAAATATCCTTGTTCAAACCTCAACTCACACTGGCAGCTTTTGTAACCCATAGTTTTTCGTACTGATATGTTTTCAAAAATACAACTTTAAACATTCCCATTTCAATGTTCTTTCTCACAGAAATTGAGAGTATAATGGTGGATAACAGAGACTTGGAAGAGTACTGGGGAGAAAGGGTTTGGGTAAGCATGATTAATGGGTACTGAGTTATAGATAGATAGGAAAAAGAAGTTCCATTGTGTTTTTGCACAGTACAGTGACTATAGATAATGAAAATGTGCTGGGTATTTTTTAAAATGCTAGAAAAAAAGGACTTTTTATGTCTTTACCATAAGAAATAAAAAATATTTGAGGAGATAGATATGTTTACCCTGATTTGAACGTTTCACAATGTATACATGTATTGAATACCATTAATATGTATACATTTATAAATCATTTAAATTTAATTTAAAAAATTAAAAATACAGTTTTAAAACAAGTGAAATTGGACAAGTACAAAAGTTTAGTCTTTAGAATAAATTTACTCAAAATAAAACAAACAACCAAATATTTACTCTCACAGGAGCAATGACTCCTCCCCCTCTTCTTCTTTCTAAAGTTGATTCATAATGTAAAATTATTTTCCAAAATATAACCATGAATGTATGTTACTCTGAAAACCATAAATCCTTTTATAATACAGGATATCAAAATAATCCATTTGCACCCAAATTCCTATCCTCTGAATATTTTAACAACACTAGTAAGATAATGAGAATTTAACTTGAAATTATAAATTTTTGAAATGTGCATTTAAAAAATTTTAACTACAACTCAAGATCAATGAATAAAATCATTAACAAAGTCTTATTACTTTGCAGTGATCTCTAATAGTGTTCATTTTAAGTTTGCCTTTGGGGATTTTAATTGTTCTTATGAATATCTTAAATGTCATTATAAACATTAAAAAATTCATTTAGAGGAATATTTAAACAGTGACATTATAATGAGACCTAACTGTCAAATGGTATATCACACGTTTGAGTACCTTGGAATGGCACACTGCTTGCAATAGAGTGTGTACATGTGTGCAGGTATATATAAAGGTGTTTGTGTGTCCAATCTCATACTTATTATATGTGAAATAAATTTCAAGTTTTAATGTTGTGAAAGTGGAACTGTCTTTATAACTATATTAATAATTACCAGCTTTCTCTTAGAAAACTCATTACTTACACATTCTTAGTAATATATAGGCTCGGAGTTGTTTTTACAACCATGTGGATGACCTTGAACTATCTAATCCAATGGTTGTGGTAGGACGAAATATTTTTGCAAGATACTTGGTTTAGAAGAGAAGTGCTGACCCTGCACTAGACCAATGTAAGGTTAAATGCTCCATATGGAAATTTAATTAACCATCATATTTAAACCCCAGGGTTAGTCCTCATTAGTCATATTTCTTACAAATATTATCATTCAAAAATGTCATAAAAATATGTTTTAGGATTCATTATGAGTATCTTTTTCTTATACTTTTATTACTGTTTAGGTATTAATTAAATTACAATCATAAATAATTTGATCCTATATATTGGTATTACCTTTATGATTACTTGAATATTTTAAGCAAACTTATAACAATACTAAGTTTAAATATTGGATAAATTACTTATTTAAAGCGTTTTCAAATTTTATGCCATTTAGCCAATGAAATACATGCTCTAGTAATTACTACAAAAGTTGCAAGTCCTTGTCATGATTGCTCTGCTTAGAAAGGTACTGGAGATATTCATGAATATTTCATTGTTGCTCAGAATCTTAGAATTTCTAATCACAAACATAATTTCTTCAAAGGAAAAGTATAAACATGATATATTAGAGGTATAGGGCCTAAGAGGTTGCTATAGAACATAGCTTCCATTTATGTCTTATAGCCTTGGACTATTAATAGGAGTAAACAATATTGCCATTCATTCAAAGAATTCTTGAATATCCACTGTGTTTAAGTTAGATTTTATGCCACTGGGATAGAATGATCTGACATGAACAATTTTAGAGGAGGGAAAGTTTATTTGATGACTCACAGTTTCAGAGTTCTCCGTATATAGACCGCCAACTTCATTACTCGAGGTTCTAAGTGAGACACAATATCAAGATGAAAAAGTATGGTTGAGTGAAGAGGCTCAGGACATGGCACCAAGAAGTATAGAGAAAGAGAAACTGACTCCATTCTCCAGGGACAAAATATATATCTCAATGGCATGCCCACAGGGACCCACCCCCTCTAGCTACACCCTACCTGTCTTCAGATACCACCCAGTTAATCCCATCCGGAGGTCAATTCACTGATTGGGTCAAAGCTCTCATAACCCAAACATTTCAATTCTAAACCTTGCATTGTCTCAAACATGATCTTTGGAGGAATGCCTCATATCTAAACCAAAACATACTACATGCCAGATAGTATTCTAGGGACTGAGGACAGAAAAAGAAACAAACATAAGCACAAATTTAAAAACTATTTCAACCACAGTTTATATTTCATCATTTTAAAATATTTTCTGTCTCTTATTATAAAATATTATCACCAAAATTATAAAATATTATCACCAAATAATATGATTATACATTAGTTGTGCTTTGTCTGTACTGGGGATAAAATTTTCCTTAAATAAGGTTAGAAAAATTACTCACAAGGCAATGAATCTGTTAACATATGGCATTTTTTTTCAAAAGTTAAGTTTTAGAAATGAACAAATTCAAAATTGTGTTTCTTCTACTGGCTTTTGTTCTCTGTTCTTACGTCTTACTCTTATTGCAGTAATTATCTGATTATACTCCCTCCCTTACCAATAATGGTGCAAGCCTGGCCCTCAGACAAATACTTTTGGCATATTTCACTTGTTCTTTAGAGTACCAATTTGACCAATTTCCTCAAAATTTCCTCAGCTTGTCGCTTAGACACTGCGATAGATTTTTATCCATATTTACATTAAATGTGTCACCCAGAGAATGTGCTAGCACCCAACTAAAGGAATCAGGAGGTTATCTCTACAAAGTGAGAAAGAGCACAGAATAATGTTGGTAAATTCCCTCCCTGTGCTACAAAACTTATTTTGTTCTTTAATTATAGTTGTGTGAAATAATAGTAACAATGTGATATTAAGTGCTTAATACATTTCATTGTAGAATCATGTAGATCTATAGATATTAGAAACTATCAAATAGGTGATGATAAATAAATATCAAGATACATAAAAGTTATAGTATGATCACATTTAAAGTAGGTATATATATATATATATATATATTTTTTTTTTTTTTTTTTCGCAGTGCTGGGGATTGAACCCAGGGGTTTGTGCTTGGAAAGCAAGCACTCTACCAACTGAGCTATCTCCCCAGCCCAGGTCTACATTTATTGAAACATCTAGTGTGAATATTTAAACATGTGAAGGAAATTAAATAGATTTACTGACAACATAGAATGTATTTAGTTGCTAAAAAAATTTGGCCTAGAAAATAATGCCTGTTTTATAAGCAGCTGCATTTATTTCAGATATAAGGTTATAGCATATCTAAAGAGGGGGCAGGCCTATACCCTGAAAATTATAAAACATTGAGAAAACAAACAACAAGACACAAGTAAATGGGAAGACATACCATTTTCAGAGATGGAAGGAATCAATATTGTTAAAATGTCCATAGTACTTAAGTGATTTACACATTAAATGCAATGCCTATCAAAATTCCAATGACATTTACATAGAAATAGAAAAAAGAACAATGCTAAAAATTCATATGAAATTTCAAAAGAACCTGGATATCCAAAGCAATCTTGAGCAAAATGAACAAATCTAGATGCAACACACTGTCTGAATTCAAAATATACTACAATGATATAGTAATAAAGACAGCACAGTAGTGTCATAAAAACAGGCACACAGATCAACAGGGCAAAACAAAGCCCATAAATAAATCCAAGCTGGAGGGCATGGGATTGGGATAATGTAGACCAAAGGATACCAAATTCCCATTGGATAGAAGGAATAAGAACAGGAGATCTATTATTCAGTGTGGTCACTATATTTAATAATATTATACTTAATTCTTGAATATTACTAAGAATAGATTTAAGTATTTCATTAGAAAAGTAAGTTTACAAGGTAATGCACATGATTAGCAACTGAGTCTAACCATTCCATAATATGTATATAGGTGAAGACATCATATTCTTTGTGATAAATACATAAAATTTTATTTATTAATTAAAATGAATAAATAAAAACAGAAAGAAGAAATGTGTGAATAAGTGCAATGAGGTATTTTCCTCACAATCAGAAATTAAATTATTCATGAATACATAAGAAGTTTTGAACTTTGAAAGACCCTTCAGAATATTTTTCTCCTACATCAATGAAAACTGTGCTTATTTAGAACAGAAAAAGACTGGCATAGATTCTATAAACTCACATATAAACAGGTAGTGCTTTAAATTACTAGTTGGGAAAGGTCAAAGAAATTGATGAAACAAAAGTATGTTGAGGAGTGTTTTTAAATTTTCAAAAGCTTTCTGGAAGTCAATTTTCAATGTTCAAATGATTTTAAATCTGTATGTGCTCAGATCCTGAAACTAGCTTTCAGGATTATATCTAAATAATAAGTGTACTTAAGTGTAGATCTCCCTGTACTCAGGAAAATAATCAAGAATACCTAGTTTAGATACTAGCTCATTTTCTCTGCGCACAGGGGAAGGATTGCGACTTTAGAGAGAAATGACAAAATGGTATGGATATATTGCAAGCTACATCTTGCTTCTAAGCCTTGTAGAAGTCCTTGACCTAGACAGAGGATTTATTTTCTTGCCAGTAACATCAGTTGAAATTTGTGTACAGTGAAATCAATTAATCCTGAACTATTGATTCTTTCTCCAAAAAAAATCTTGGTTCTGTTAATGGAAAACAATTCAGATCATTCGGGTCCAACCATTCCTCTTAATACATAGTAGAACCCATGACCCAAGAAGGAAGTCTTTACTCAAGAACACACAGTAAATTAGTAATTGACTTGAGAATTGAATATATGTTTGTTTTAATTTTAATCAAGTATATATCTCCCTTCAATGCTACATTACCTGTATTTCTTCCTAAATTAATTTATGCAGCAGCAGTATACACCATAAGGGCAGGCCCCTGTTTTTAATACTTTTATAGAACTACATATTGTAGTACAGTGTGCACCAAAAATAAGGTATTAGCTAATCATTATCTAAATAAAGGAATTGCCAACTTGAGCAGTGAATAGTGAAAGAAGATACACGAATAGAAAATATGAGTTTGAACTGGAACACAGCCTGAGAAAGAACTAGTGAAGAAATGGCTAAAGGAGTAGAAAATATCTATCATATTTCCAAGGAAATCAAGTTAGGAATTTGGACAACTCTTCATTTGTACATCCCGAGAGAGTGGGGACCCTATTGACTTTTTCTGAAACATCATCATATTTGACACAGATAACTGTAAGCCTCTCAGCCTAGATCATAGCCAATTCATACTTGAGGGAAAACTTATTTTCATATTGGTAAATATTTTTGACCTATTTAATGACTATCCTAACAAAATTGTAAGTTGCAAAGATTTTTTTTTTCAATGTACTTTCCACCATGCTGGCAACACCATGAACAAGCATATGTTTAGTAAGCATTTCTTGATGTTGATGAGAAAGTTGTCAGAGAATATTGTGCGCTCAAGCAGACATTACATGAACAAACCTCAGGTTTATAATAATCAAGATACCTGTGGTCAGAAAAATAATTGAGTTAGCAGAATCCTCACCAAAGCTCTGAAGGGCCACATCAAATGGATTCTTTCGTAGAGAATTTAGCCTTGATCTCAATTTGGTGTATACTACCAATAGATTAATTAATTGTACTGATATTCTTGCTGATAATAAACGAAGGAGGACTCATGTGAGTGTATTATTTCAAGATACAGTAATTAAGCTCTAACTAAAGAAGACATGAGAGTGATAATTTCTATATTTCAGCCTTTTCCCTCTATGTAGAAAACAGAATATTTCCAAGAAATCTTCAGTTTTAAAAGATGTTACATTGTTGATCTAAGTAATGCAGAACAGTTTTATCTTTTCACCTTAACCTGGAGGGAAGTTTTAAGGGTAAGAAGTATACCTTATTTTAATAAATTGAAGGAGGTAAAGCCTATAAGCTACTACATTTACAAGCCTAATGTAAATTGCATGAAATTCAAAAATACCAGCTTCAAAGAGCTATCCAATATGAGGAATATGTATTTTTTTTCATTATTTTCATTTAAAACTTTTTAAAGAAACCATTTTATTAACAAAAAAAGAGACTAACTTATTCAATACACATGGTATAAATTACTTGGATAGAGACTGATATAGTTACATAAACTAATTAAATTAATTGACATGCAATCTGATAGAATGGTGAAATAGTGCTTGCAGCAAACATTCCACAAGGATTTGGGTCAACTGCATATTATTTTACACTTAGGTAATAAATTCCTTGTTAAGTGAATAGTGATAAATTTGGTTTATAGCAATTATACATAGGCCGTATAATTAAAATGTAATAACATTCCAATGCCTAAAAAAAGTTTCTATTTGGGATTTAACATTGTAACAACTTGAAGATGGCATAAAGTATAAACTTATTTTAATCACTTTGAAAAAATTCTAATTAAAGGGAGAACATGATTCTAAAGCTAAAATATATCAATAATGTAACAGAAATCCCAAATGACTGAAGGAAGAATATAGAACGGACAGAAAAAAGACTTTATAATACTAAAACATACCTCATTCTGAATTCAGTCATGTGTATATTACTTAGGAAGAACTGCATGCACTATAATCCTTTAAAATAGTAGTTAATCCAAAAATAATTCACACTAATGTTCTTAAAATTCACAACTTTTCAAGTTAACTTGAGCTTTAACTGAAAGAAGACCTTTAGAAAGTGTATCAATTTAATTCAATTTAACAATCATTTATTGAATGAGTACCAGGAGCTATGTGGAATCTGGAGGTACAAAGAACAGAGAGACCAAGGTTTCTCCCTTGAGAATGGTGGTCTCCAAGGAAAGCCAGATATCTTCTTAGGAGAAATTTGATAACTGGTATATTTCACATATGCACATAGTGTTATAAGGGTACAGAAGTGGAATTCATTCAATGTGGTTAAAGGTTCATGGGAATCTACAAAGAGAAAACTCCTGATATAATTCTTCTAGAAACAATGGTGAAGATGCATGGGAAGGATATTCTAGGAGTAGGACATCATGATCAAAGACATAGTAGGACTTAGTGTACCTGGGGAACAGCTTGGTTGAAACTTAGGACATTGATTTTCAAAATGGAAGCAGAAAATCAGCATCTCCTGTGGGTTTAAAGGACACTAAATTTTTCTTAGATCCTACTTCTAAAGATTTTATATCATTAAGACTAGAGTATGGCTCAAGCATCTCTTTGAAATCTTCTGAACTGATTTTATTTTGATGCCCAGTATTTTTGATTTAGATGATCTAGACTGATAAAACCTTAAAGAGGCATTTTACTTTATTCTGATGAAGTTTGTCCCTGGACAATACTGCAGAAAAAAATGGCTTATAATTTTGAGAAGGAAAATGACTTGTACTGAGGCTATAAAAGTAGATCAAGGGTAAAATATGGAATGTTTCATATTTTAAGCTAAGGGCTTTAGATTTTATTCTAGAGGCAATAGGAAGTTACTTAAAACACAGTAGCTTAAAATAATAGCCCATTATTTAACTCATAATTCTGCATCTATGCTCAACTTAATGTTTCTTATGATCTTCACTAGCCTCCTTCATGCATCTTTGGTCAGATGTGGTTCAGGTACACAGCTTTGCTGCTCTGTGTTGGCTCCCCAGTCTTTGGTGCTTCAATTAGGATAACCGGACTGACTCAGCTTTGACCCGTGTGATCTCTCATCTTCTAGAAGTCTAAACCAGGGTTGTTGAAGTGACAAAGTTAAGATTTCATAATAGTGAGTAGAAACACTCAAGATACTTGAACATTAACACTTTCACATGATTTTGGATAAAATATACTCCAGGATTGCCCCAGATTCAAAGGGTGGAGAGTAGCTTACATTTTGATCAAAGTAGCAAAGAAGTCATATAAAGGATCCTGGGTATAAGGGAGTAAATTGATCATGGCCATCATTGCCTACCAAATCATCATCGAAATCACTGCAAGTCTTTTTCTTGTTAATTTTTCACTTTCATAAGTTACATCTAGCAGACTCTTAGGCACAAGTTATAAACTCAATATATAGCTGCTACTTTTTTCTTTTGCTTCACACAGGATAGATATGGTAGCATAAAAAGGTGTCAGAAAGATTTTAAAGCCAGTGCAGTTGAAAATTGTTTAGGAATAGTGGACGTTGGAGATTATTATGGTTTGGATCTGGACTGTCCCACAAAGCCTCATGTTTGAAGGTTTAGTCCCCATTGTAGTGATGTTCACACGTAGGACTTTTGGGAAATGATTGGATCCTGAGTGAGTGTTATAATATCATCAGTAGATTAATTTATTTGATGGATTAATAACTTGAATGGATTACTGGGTAGTAACTATAGGCAGATGGTACATGGCTAGAGCAAGTAGGTTACGGATAGCTGCCCTTGAGGACTGTAGCTTGTCCCTGTCCCCTTCTCCATCCTCCTGCATTCCGGCTACCATTAACTGAGAAGATTTGTTTTGCCATGCCATTCTGCCTTGATGTTTTTGCCTTGAAGTCAGTTGACCATGGACTGAAATCTCTGAAAACAGGAGCCAAACATCAATCTTCCCTCCTCTAAGTTGTTTTTGTCAGGTATTTGTCACAGCAATGGAAAGCTGAGTAGCAGAGAGAAAAATTAATTTTAGTATTTTAGCAATGATTCACTTGAAACAGACGAAAACAGACTGAGGCATTGCCAATGGAAAAAGGACAGAATTGAGTTGAAAAACATTTTGTAGGAATATTCAATTAGTATAACAGAGGGTGAGAATATCATCTTCAGATACAGGCAGATCTAGGTTCAAATCCTTACCTATCTGCATGCTAATCATTCTACCTTGATCAAATCATATATATAAAACCTTCAATTTCTTTGTGTAAAAAATAAAAATAAGAGCAGTTCCCTCTTATCTTGACTAGTCATCTGTGAAAATTGACTGGATATTTAAATCTTGGTAATTATCATGATTAAAATGAATATTAAAGGAAAGAATGTGGACATAGCATCTGACACATTATGCACACTTGCTAAATTACAGTTATTATTAAACTACAAAACTAGAATTAGGAGATGACAAAGGATCATCTCCTAGTCACAAAGATGACTTACAGACATCTTAGTTGTGCAATGGATTATATAGCACAGTCATTTATTGAGATTAAGGAAATAAGCATTGTGAAAGGGGTAAATATCAGTAGTTTGGATCTTAAAGGTGCTAGTGAGACACTGAAGTGGAATATTTGGAGTTCCACAGGCAATAGGGGTGAGAGGAAATAGCCGTTCTAATAGGTAATTGTTAGAGCAATAGAAGTAGATAAAATTTATCCTAGGGAAAACATACACAAAAGTACTTTTTTTAAAAGAGAGACAATATCCCTTTCTCATTAACATGCTCATTTATTTCTTCCTACTTATAGCTTTCATGTACTTGTTTCACCTCACACACAAAAATAAAAGTACCCTGACTTCCTATAATAGTTTATTTTCTGATTATGTATATCACCTAAAAACAAGTCTTGCTTGGCAGTGGGTGCAGAGGTGGAGAGCAGGAAGTGATTGAACTTGGCATTATTTTTGGATTTGATTATATTAGAGAACATTTAAATATATACAGTCATATGTCACTTAGTTATAAGAATATGTTCTGAGAAATGAATTTTGAGGTGATTTTATCTTTTTGTGAACATCATAGATTCTTTTTACACAACTTAAGACAGCTAATTCATTAGGCGACATGGAACCACCATCATGTGTACAGACTATTTTTGAACAAAATATTGTTGTATTATAGATGACTGTAGATCAATGGTACAGAATAGAGGACACGGACACAAACCCAAATAAATACAACTTTCTAATACTAGACAAAGGCGCCAAAAATATGCAATGGAGAAAAGATAGCCTCTTCAACAAATGGTGCTGGGAGAATTGGAAATCCATATGCAACAGAATGAAACTAAACCCATATCTCTCACCCTGCACAAAACTCAACTCAAAATGGATTAAGGACCTTGGAATCAGACCAGAGACTCTGCAGATTATAGAAGAAAAAGTAGGTCCCGATCTTCAACATGTCGGCCTAGGACCAGATTTCCTCAACAGGACTCCCATAGCACAAGAAATAAAAGCAAGAATCAATAACTGGGATAGATTCAAACTAAAAAGCTTTCTCTCAGCAAAGGAAACTATCAGTAATGTGAAGAAAGAGCCTACAGAGTGGGAGAATATCTTTGCCAATCATACTTCAGATAGAGCACTAATCTCCAGAATCTATAAAGAACTCAAAAAACTCTACACCAAGAATACAAATAATCCAAGGAAATGAACAGACACTTCACAGAAGAAGATGTACAAGCAATCAATAAACATATGAAAAAATGTTCAACATCTCTAGTAATAAGAGAAATGCAAATCAAAACCACCCTAAGATTCCATCTCACCCCAATTAGAATGGCGATTATCAAGAATACGAGCAACAACAGGTGTTGGCGAGGATGTGGGGAGAAAGGTACACTCATACATTGCTGGTGGGGCTGCAAATTAGTGCAGCCACTCTGGAAAGCAGTGTGGAGATTCCTTAGAAAACTTGGAATGGACCCTCCATTTGACCCAGCTATCCCACTCCTTGGCCTATACCCAAAGGATCTAAAATCAGCATACTACAGAGATACAGCCACATCAATGTTCATAGCTGCTCAATTCACAATAGCCAGACTATGGAACCAACCTAGATGCCCTTCAATTGACGAGTGGATAAAGAAACTGTGGTATATATACACAATGGAATATTACTCAGCCATAAAGAATGACAAAATTATGGCATTTGCAGGCAAATGGATGAAATTGAAGAATATCATGCTAAGTGAGATAAGCCAATCTCAAAAAGACAAGGGACGAATGATATCGCTAATAAGTGGAGGATGACACATAATGGGGGGGAGGGAAGGGTTAGTGTTAGGGTTAGAGTTAGGGTTAGGGAGGGGGGCAAGTATGGAGGAAGAAAGCACTGTATAGAGGGTAAAGAGGGGTGGGAGGGGTGGGGGGAAGGGGAAAAAATAGCAGAATGAATCAAACAACATTATTGTATGTGGATTTATGATTACACAAATGGTATGCCTTTGCGCCATGTACAAACAGAGAGGCAACATGTATCCCATTTGTTTACAATAAAATAAAAAAAAAAAGGAAAAAAAAAAAAAAAAAGACAGCTAATTCATTAGGCGACATGGAACCACCATCATGTGTACAGACTATTTTTGAACAAAATATTGTTGTATTATAGATGACTGTATATATTCATATATTAATATTTATATTAAATATCTGTTTGATAATTGTGTTAAATTCTATTTATGTTGAATTAAATATATTCATACTAAATTTATATTTGTACTACACATATATATGGGTGAATAAAGTTCAAGTCTGATAGTTTATGAAAAAAACTTTACACATAATAAGTTGTGGTAAGATAATTACCTGAAGGCTACTGAATTCATATACAAAATGAGAAAATTACTACTAGTAAGATTGAGAAGCTCATTTATACCCTAAATGAAAAAATATATATGTATATAAAATTCCTTATTATAAACATATAATTTGATCATTGTGGTCATCTGAAATCTTGAATAAACATTCACAACCTATGCATGCTACCAATCATTGGTCCTGAGATTCTGCCAACCCCCTCGCATATCCCAACTCCTTACCATTTGGCAACACCATGGACAGAATTTACAACAACAGGTAACAATTCAGGCTGTAAACAGAGGACACATAGTTTGAAAGAGACAGACTAGTTGGAGAGATGAAAGCAGCAAGAGAATTAGCTATTGCTGCCTGCTTATGCTTAAATATTTCAAAAGGCAGGAAATTTAATAAAGTTACTGGCAAATGCAGGGTATAAGAAAGTATTAGTGTTGAGAGAAAAGATGGTAAGACATCCATACACATAGGTTTATTTGCTTGTTTTGGAAGCAAAGGGGTACATTGTTTAGTTGAGGAGGGAAGGCTATCATGCTAACCAGTTAGGTCCCAGGATGAAAGATGGGCATGATTCCAGAAAGTGGTAAAAGACATATTCATAGTGAAGACCAGAGGTTCAAAGAGACAGATCGGCCCTTCTTACAATCCTCCATGAATGATCTGAGGCAAAGGTGAATGCTGCTCCAGAAAATCATATGAATGATCAATGTAGAGAACACATTATTTGCAGAAATCATTACCATAAGGCTAAAGTGGATCAAAAATATATTGTATTCCTTCTGTCTTGCTGCCATCAGAAGTATATAACTTTATTGAGGTAAAAGTAAAGTACAATAAAATACACGTATTTGAAATATGCAATTTGATTGGTTTTGACATGTATGTAACCAAAAAAATCAATATAAAAACATTTCCATTACTCTTTAAACTTGAAATCATGCAAACTGTTTCCTACTTGATTTATTACATTAAAAATTAATCACTTTAAGATATATAGACCCACCCCACATGTCAACTATTTCAAAATTAAATGGCACACTTACAAATATCTCAGAGGTCAAGGAAGAAACCACAAGAAAAGTAAAGAAAAAATGCAGAACCAAGTGATAATAAAAACTTAAAATATCAGGATCTGTGGGATGAAACAGTACTCAGATGAACATTTATAACTTGAAGTACTTGTATCAGAAAGAAGCTAGAATAACAATCAAATTATTTTCAAATTATGCAGTAGGAAGGAAAAAATAAGAGTAGGAGCAGAAATACATGAAATGGAGAATAAATAATATAGATAAAATTTGATAAAATCAAACAAATCTAATCAAGAACAAAGTAAGAACAAAAATTTAATATCAATGGAAAGGGAGTTAGAAAAATAACCCTATAGATGCTAAAAATATATTAAGGTAATACTACAATTGTATGTTAACATATGTGTCAGCTTACATAGCATGG
The DNA here is from genome assembly GCF_902686455.1 of Sciurus vulgaris. NCBI lineage: Eukaryota > Metazoa > Chordata > Mammalia > Rodentia > Sciuridae > Sciurus > Sciurus vulgaris. The sequence goes on along the minus strand of NC_136471.1, from coordinate 10,157,194 downwards.
TCAATTTTAGAGAAGGATCTGTGTGCTGCTGAGGAGAAAGAGTATTCAGTCATTGATGGGTAAATATTCTATATATGTCTGTTAAATCTAAACTATCAGTTTTATTTTTTACTTCTATAGCTTCTTTATTTAGTTTTTGTTTGGAGACTTTATCTAGTGATAACAGAGGAATGTTACAGTTACCCAGTATTATTGTGATGTGGTCTATTTGATTCTTGAAATTGAGAAGGGTTTGTTTAATGTACATAGATGCCCCATTGTTTGGGGCATAAATATTTATGATTGTTGAGTTTTGCTGATGTATAATTCCCTTCAGCTAATGAAATGTCCTTTTTTGTCCCTTCTGACTAACTTTGGCTTGAAGTTCACTTTATCTGATATGAGGATGGAAACCCCTGCTTTTTATGGGAGTGATATGTTTCTCTCCATCCTTTTACCCTCAGTCTGTGAATGTCTTTGCTTATGAGGTGAGTCTCTTGGAGACAACATATTGTTGGGTCTTGATTTTAATCCAATCTGATAGTTTGTGTCTTTTGATCAATGAGTTTAGGCCATTAATATTCAAGGTTATTATTGAGATAAGATTTGTATTCCCAGTCATTTTGGTTTATTTTTAGTTTTTAATTTAAATCAGTATCTCCTTTGACTGACTATTCCTTTAGTGTAGTTCCTTCCATTGCTGGTTTTCATGTTTTTAGGGTTTTTTTTCTGTTCATTTCATCTTATAGAATGTTGTGTTGAGAATGTTCTGTAGTACAGGCTTTCTAGTTGCCAATTCTTTTAATTTTTGCTTATTATGGAAGGTTTTTATTTCATTTTCAAATCTGAACCTTAGTTTGGCTGGTTATAGGATTCTTGTTTGGCATCTATTTTCTTTCAGAGCCTGATATATGTTATTCCAGGACCTCCAGGCTTTGAGGGTCTGGGTTGAGAAATCTGCTGAGATCTGAATTGGTTTCCCCTTACATGTAATCTGATACTTTTCTGTTGCAGCCTTTACATTTCTATCCTTGTTCTGTATGTTGGGTGTTTTCATTATAATGTGCCTTGGGGTGGGTCTACTATAATTTTGTACATTTGGGGTCCTGTAGGCCCCTTATATTTGATTTTCTACTTCATTTTTTAGGTTTGGGAAATTTTATGATATTATTTCATTAAAAAGTTTGTGCATTCATTTGGTTTGTATCTGCATGCCTTCATCTATCCTGATAAATCTTTAATTTTATCTTTTCATGTTATCCCATAGTTCTTGGAAATTCTGTTCATGATTTCTTAACATCTTCTGTCCATGGTCAAGTCTATTTTCAAACTTATATATTTTGTCTTCATTGCTGGAGGTTGTGTCTTCTAAGTGCTCTACTCTTCTGATAATGATGTCTATTGAATTTTTAATTTGATTTATTGTTTCTTTCATTTTGAGGATTTCTGCTTGTTTTGTTATCAGAATATTAGCCTCTTTTTTAACTTTTCTTTTTTTATTACTTTTTATTTAGCTTTTAATATTTTACAAACTGCATTTTGATTCATTGTACACAAGGTACATCATTTCATTTCTATGGTTGTACACAATGTAGATTCATACCATTCGTGTAATCATACATGTACATAGGGCAATGATGTCTGTCTCATTCCACCATTTTTCATACCCCCCTCCCTCTCATTTCCTTATACATACTCTAAAGTTCCCCCATTATTCTCTCATTCCTCAATCCCTCATTCCCATTATATATACCATTCTCCATTTATCATGGAAAACATTTGGCCTTTGGTTTTTTGGACTTGGTTTATTTCACTTAGCATGATATTCTCCAATTCCATCCATTTATTTGCAAATGCCATAACATTATTCTTCTTTATAGGTCTGCCTCTTTATTGAAGTGATCTTTCACTTCCTGCATATTCTCTCTGATTTCATTTCTTATACCATCATTTACTTCACAGATCAGTTTAACTATGTATATTCTAAATTCCTTCTCTGACCTTTCTTCCACTGTGATCTTAATGGATTCCATTATTAGAGTATCTTGGTCTGTTTGGGACAATTTTTTCCCTTGGTTTTTCATGTTGTTTGTGTCTATCTATCTAACAGTATGGATCTGAAGCAGTAGAGTTTCTACCCTGTGCATTTATAGTGTTGCTGAAAGTTTCTAGTACCTCACTGTTTAGGGGCAGATAAATAATAACAACAACTGATGCAAACAATATACATTAAACCAAATAGTTCCTACCATGATATCAGTGTTAATTTTCACAATAAACATAAATGATATGATCAATTATTGCTTATAATAAAAGTAGCAAGTTTGCAAAAGGGTTTATAATTTCAAATGGTGGACAGGGAGATAACATAAGTGATATAGGATGTGATGATTATGAGGAAGGAGGAGAGAAGAAGTAAAATTAAAGGAAGAGTAAAAGGGAGAACAATAGAGATTGGCTATTAGCAGGAAAAAAGAGAATCAAGGGAAATAGGCAAGAGAAAAAATATATCTATAAAGTAAAAATTTTTTAAAAATTAAAATAAAAATAAAAGAATATAAAACAAAACTAAAATATACTAATCAAACATCCTAGTTGACAAAAAAACTAATCCATGAAAAATAACTGGCTCAAAATGCTAGAAATGAGAGAAAACAAATATGAATATGTATAAATATCTGTGTACCATTAAGGTCACAGTTAAACAGAGAAAAAGAATGTTAAAAAAAGATCTTGATGAAAAGTTAAAGAATTCGTTTGATTGAGTTGAAAAGATTCTCAGTTTCGCTTCTCAGCAGTTTTTTTTTTTTTCCACATAAGGGAGTTTATTAAGCAAACAGAGTGTCTCCCTGCAGGGTAAGAGAGAAAATGAGAGGAAAAGAGAAAGGGTGAGCGCAAGAGAGAGTGTGAAAAGCGAGGAGGAGAAAGCTTCTCAGCATTTTTATGTGGGGTTGTCTGGAGCATGATGCTCCACCCCCTGGATTGCTGTAGTGAGAGAGGTAATCCCAAAGGTGTAGTTCCTGGAGGCAGGGTTTAGGCTTAGGAGGGCTCCAGGCTCTTTGCTGAATGCTAATTGATTTAGAGATTTTAAATCACTATACCTCCAGTGTTTAGTACTTGCTGGTCCATGCTGGAAGACTGTACTCCAGGGACCTCCCCTGGGTTCCACTTGTGTGGTGGGATCCCAATTCTTAGTCCCCTATGTCACCTTCAGACCCTATGTTTCCTGGTCTCACATCAGTGTCCAAACAATCTCTCCAGTCCCCACGTCCTGAGTTCCAGGCCAGATGGAGTCTCTCCCAGCTATTCTTGTAAGTAGTACAATTCGAGGGGAAGAGTGGTTGTCAGGTGGGTTTCCATGACCACTTGTCCCCTATGTAAAGCCCTCTCCATGTTTGATTTTCTTCTGGTCACTTATGCACATACTATGTCATGTAGTGTGTGTTTACTGGGCCTGTATTTTGGGCAAAACTCAGGTTTTCCAGGAATCAGCCCCCTCATCTGCCAGCCCCTGCACAGTAACTGCAAAATGGTTCCTTCCCTTGTCCTCCACCTTGCCTCCTGGAAAGGTGGCAGTTTCTTTCCCCGCACATGAATATCATGTAGCAGTCTTTCAGGTTTGCCAGGAAATGTCCTTGATCTCTAAATGCTGTGTAACCAGACACACCTCAGGCCTCCTAAAAATGTGGGTTCTTTTAATTCCCTAATCCCTCCACTTTTCTCTTGGAGGGACTGCTCTGGCTGGTGCTTCTGGCTCAGCTGTGGCAGTGGCTGTGCCACTGGGGATTTCTTCCTTATTTTATTATATTTAATCTCCTGAGTCCCCAATCTACTTTGAATGATGAGTTTTAAATTTCAGTAAAGTCCTCCTGCTTTTTATTGTTCACTAACCTTGCTGAGAAGGTGTCTTTATGCTTTCTTGGTTTCACTCCATGGAGTACCCAGGAAAGTAACCTCCTCCATTCCAACATCTTGAAAACCCCTCTCAGTTTTTTTATTCTACATCATGAGCCTATGTCAGTGTTGATACATATACTTCTACCAAATCCTTTTGCTAGCTGTATAATGTTTAATTGGCTGAAGACACTATAACTTAACAAATTATTATTGAAAGTAAACTGTGTTTTGCTTCATTATGTGTATCAATTTTTTAAATAATTTAATCCTGTTATGAAGAGTACCATGGATACTTAATATTTTACAGAAAATTTGAGATGCAAAATTGTTGGGTTAAAGGATATGGGAAATTGCATGACTCAATACATACTGCTAAATTGATTTACTTATTTATATTCCTGTTAAATGAATAAGAGATTATCAATTCTCTGGTACCTTCACCATAACTGGATATATTGGATATCTATTGCTGCATAATAAATTCTGAGAAACACAATGACTTATAATAACACATACTACTATCTCACGATTTCTCTTTATAGGAGTCTTGGCATGTTAAAGCTATGTTCTCTCTGTTTAAGGGTTTCAATAGACTGCAATCAAGATGTCAGATGGGCTGCATTCTTATCTGCAGGTAAAACTGGAGACTAATCCCCATCTAAAGAATCTGACTCTGATTATGGGCAGAACCCATTTTTCCATAGCTAGAGCACTGAGAATTTCCTTTTTCATTTTTTCAGCTAGTAGACTCACTTAGAAGGATCCTTCATCCCTGCCACATGCCCTTCTATATAAGTGGCTCATAAGATGACAACTTATTTTCTTAAGGGCAACAAAAGTTCAAGATAGAGGTGACTAACAAGTCTTTTATAACATCATGTAGTCATGAGAATGACAATCCATCATTTTTTATGTAATCTATTTGTTAGAAGCCTGTCACATGACCACCCCAAACTCTAATAGAGGTGTATGTAGAGGGGCATAGTCACTTGGAGACAGGAGTTATTATAGGACAACTTGGGGCTGTCAACCACACTAGATATCAATATTCATTGTATGCTTTACAAATTTACCACATATTAAACACTCTATTAATTTTTACTTTAATTTACACTTATATTTCCTTGATAATTAAACTGTTTTAAAGAAAATGTGGTCAATACTATTAAATGGTATTTATCAAAAAATAGCATATAGAAATTTCACAACTTTCTGAAATTAACCATAAATTACCTAGACTATTTTTATACTGAATTTGAAACTAATCAGGCATAAAAACAATTCCAAGAAAACTATTATCTCAATGTTTACCAGAATGTTTCCTGAAGATAGAAGGCCTGAGTTAAATATATATTCTGCAGTTTATGAGCTAAGTGACCTTGGGTAGCTACTTACTCTCTTTGGGTTTTAGTGTTCTTATTTGTGAAATCTGGATCCTCTTAGCAAGTGCTTAAACTTACTGAGAAGTTTCTATTTTCCAGATTATCTCTAAGAATTTATTATGAACAATTTTGTTGAATTTTCACAATAACTTTATGAAATATATATTTTGAAAGATGTCACTCTAGGGCATGGTAAGGATTAAGTGATGAGGATTAAATGAGATAATTTAAATAAAGGTTATAGTTCAGTGCCTGGCATATAATACACACTGAAAAAAATGTTAGTTACTATCATTATAATGATATACATAGTGTTGTATTCATGACCAGTGCTCTGGGTGATATGAAAAATACAATACATCTTTGACTCCAAAAATTTACAGAGAAAATAAGTCATACAAAGGGAAAAATGAAGACAGGGTTATAGGCACTGCATTAGGCAGCATATGGTTAAGTGTGATGGCCAATGTTCAAGAATCTAGGAACATTTTTTACAAGAGGACAGCTGCAAACTATTTTAAAGGATGGGTGTAATTTGATTTCAGAGAAAAGTGGAGGATGGAAAATTATAAATGATTGGCATAGTGGGTCCAAAGGGCAAGAAAAAGGAATGGCCAAGGTTAATCTTTCTCTATGATTAATCAATATATCTAAGGTAGAAAGACATGTATTCAGACAGGACACATAACTGCATACTGGAATAAGATTGTCCTTATGAATTATATTAACTCATAGATATCTGTTCATCTAGATATCTGTCTTTTTATCATTGAGCCAAAAAAGTGATTATTTGTCATAATGAACACCGTATCTCAATAAGAACATTAAACTCAATGCTAAATTGCACAGTTTTCTTTCATATAAGGAAGGAAATGACTGAATGGCCCCTGGACTTCATTGCCTCTCATTCACCATGAATCCACTCCTCAAGTTCCCCCTAGTGCACTATGATTTCCCATACACTGACCAATTCCTAGAATGTCTGCTCTCATTTATCACAGGAAGATAAAGTAACTCGCATTCTTAGGTAACTATCAAGTATATAAATCATAGATTTCAATTAGATGGTGAGTTCCTGCTTGGGGAGGAATTCCACTTTATAGCAGGAAAGAATGCTACCCTTTATTAAGCATTGCTTAAATTTCTGGCATTATACTAAATATATTAACATATATGTGCTTTTAATCATCACCAGCATTGTGCACTAGAAACATGACTAACTCTAGAGTCAAATGATCCTTCTATGCTAATTACAACTGTTTTTGCAGATAACATTTATATATTCTGTTTTGGTTGATTTACCTAAAATTATAATGACAAAAGTGAAAAGAACTAGACCTTATAACTTACAACTTTTTGTACCACAGGAACATAGACAATAGAACCAGTGATTCTGTAAAATGAGATATGTGCTGGATATGACAGAAATGTCAATGTTAGGGAATGGACATTATCATAAATTCAGGAGGCATAAACCTCTATCCAGGTTCTAAGGCTTTTCCTGGTGGTCACATACGCCAAACAAGAGCAACAGGGTGTTCAGGAACATTTCCTATAGCCAGACATTCTTTTGGTACATTTAATAATTCATTTAAAACTTACAACTACTCTCCAAAGTTGGTCCTATCATTGACTTCATTGCATACATAAGAAAACTTGTTGTAGGTGACAGCTAAAGTCTCACTGCAGGCAATCTGTTTGCTTACTTGTGAATTTTGTCATGTTTTCATTTTTCTTCTTAATCTACAGTCCTTCGGGTACTAAGAATCAAAATTCTGAAAGAAGTGTTTTGTTTTATCCAGACATTCTTATATATGATAAACTCACTGATCTTCTACTTATCAACATTATTCAAAAATATGGATAGAAACTAGTTTCAAATATCAGGGATACCACTTGACTCTGAAGTTTAACTCATAAACCTAGAAAATATCAATGAGATTCTATTTTCTTTTTACAGAGAAATTATTATTCTAATGTTAGATTATGACCATAAAAAATTTTAAGACATTAAGATGCTCTACATGAGCAAAGATTAACCAAATAATATATAGTACTTGCTAAATGGAAGAACTTACTTCTCTTGGATGATTTTAATTTGTTTTCATTATAATCTATGTTTACTTCAAAAAAAGGAAAAAAATAAAAAAACACTCCATATTCCTTTGCTCTTTCTACTCCCACTATATCAGAGGAAACTTTCTCTAAAGCTAGTCCTTACTGCTTCTCCAGTCCTTGATGATAATTAGTTCAAGAGAAGATAAATTTTTCTTGGTGTTACTTATATTCATTAAAACAGGCAGCACAAAATACATGGAAAGACAAGGGGAGCGTGGGAGTTAAAATACAAATTAATGTTTACATTGCAACATAGCTGGGAGGAGAAATTTAAGTAGTCATGGAGAGGAGTTGTAGAGTAAGTGTACCACGACAGACCCTCTTGCCACTTGGAGCCCCTGAGGATTCTCAGCAGCAGCAGCAATGAAAGAGAACCAGACTTGGCTTAATGCAGAATAAAACTTTCAGTTTAGTAATAGGAGCATTAATCCCAGAGGTGAATGTACATGCTGGCAATGCTGTAAATTCAGAAAATTGTTTTTAACACAGACAAGTGCACTCCTCTTTCTAAATCCTCAAGCTTTAATTAGGCATATCCAGAGAAAATACTTGCATAGAATGTTCAAAAATAATGACTCTTGATGTTGTTCATAAAGAGTTGTTATTTTATATTTTGATTGGCCTTCCATATTAAAGCATCAAGTTGTCAGGATGCCAACTATCTCCCGTTGTAACTTATAGATATATTATGAGAGACATGTTCTTAAAAATAATAGTGAAATGAGCATAAGCCTCAAGTTTGGAAAAGAACTGAACCCTTCATCGTGCTTTCCTTCCTCAGATACAACTGTACTGAGACTTACATATTTTACTTAGAGATTTTATGATTCAAATACATGAAGATTTTCATATGATTGCTAAAATATATATAACAGTTTCATCTGAGGGATTAAGTGACTTAAATGGTTTGAAAGCTTCCTCAAGATTTGAAGTTTAATAAAATGATGCCCATTTTACAGATAATCAAAATGGAGGTTCAGATTACTCAAGAACAATCCCTATCTTTATACAGCTAATTTGAAAATTAGAACTTTCTTTGAAATCTAGGTTCATTCAATTCTATAGTCCATCTTCTTTTTAATAGCGTATGATGTTTTAAATGAGGAAAATGTGTCAAACAAAGCAATGAAATAACCAAGGGAATAACGAACCTAATTGTCTTCACTATAAAAAAAAATTAACATAGAACAAATAACCAACATTTGTACATATTCTCAGTAACTAAAATAGAAGACATTTTTAAGGTATAAAATTAAAGTGAATGACATTGAGACGTGCAGAAGCCCCAGAGAAAGGAAACAGTTGAATTTCCTAGAATACTTCAAGCAAAATATGGACAGATTCATTGAACCTGATAGAGACAGGGCTGGAGCCGAAGCCTTCCCTGTGGTCCTTTGTGTTTTATAACTCCATGACTATATTGTGTAATAATTTGCAAATGAAAAAGTCTATAGTGATTTATGATCACTCTTGTACCTAACAGTAGGGCGAGAATAATCCAGCATTAAAATACCTTGCTACTTATGTGGTTAATATTAATACAACATAATGAGATAAGATAGATTGACCCCATTTTGATTTAAGATATCTAATGATGAAAACAAGCATTAGTGAAACTATTTTTCTCCAAAATGTCATAGAGTTAAGAAAGATCCATTTAGACATACTCATTTCTATAAACCTTCTTCTCCCTTGCCTCTCAACCTAAATTATTAGAGATGAATGGCATAGTTGCTAAATGAATCAAGATTTCCCTCACATATACATCACAAATACTAAAAGAAATAAAAAATACTTCATTACACAAAACTATCATGTACTTCAATAGTACCATTTAATAGTATTTTCCCCTAGTCAACTCCATCAGATTAGTTGTAACCTGATTTATTTCACTCTATTCAGTTCACTTAATCTCTTGACATGATTTCTGTGCTTTTCAAACTTCAGAGCTCATTTTCTCAACTACACTGCCCATCTGCTCTAAGATTTCTCTTTCCCATAAAGCCTGTACAACCAATGAACATTTTCATAGGCTATAGAATATAGGAGACAACAATTACAGAAGAGCTAAATATATCAAATATAGAAGAGCTAAGAAACAAATAAAACTAAAATAGTGATAACAACATTCACGCTTCATAATGCAAATGCATTTGGAAGAGAATCAGAAGAATGGGGAAATATGGTGTAAGAACTTTGAGAAATCAGATTAGTTCAGTTAATGTATTTATGGTGACTGTCCACATTCCCATTTCAGTATGTGGTGGACTAGGCAATGACATATAGACATAAGAGAAATCTGTCATGAAATGAACAATTCTTGTTTGGTAGAATGCAGATGGGACCACTTCAAAGGCAAGAGTGATAATATTCAAATTATCACAGAATATATACATGCAAACTGTAAAGGAAAACAAATAGGTGATATGTTGATTTCCCAAGTGTGGTTAGGACTGCATGGAAATAGTATGAACTGGAAAAGGAAGGGATCTAGGAACAAGTTTTGAAGAAATTAAGTATTAAAGATCTATATAAACAATGCTGCATGAAATAAAGAGATTATTCTAGCACTTAAGAAGAGAAATAAGAACATGATTGTGAAAGACATTATATAAGAAACAAGACCACATGTTAGTCACTACTCACACCCTTAATCAAATTTTTAAAAACTCTATAGGAAACTTACATAACAGAGCATAATCTTACAATTTATTGGAACTAATAAAGAACAAAGCATTTACCTTGTAAACTGAATCCATCATAGAGCAATCTGCATGCTGCTTCTCAACTGGTATTTCTGTAAAAGATACCAGAAAAATCATAACCAAAGTAATACCCAAAGCTACATTAGAAAATGAGTAATGTGAGATCCAGGATGGTTATCTCAGGAGGCAAAGGCTCAGGGATATGATAGTTATTATCTTAGCAGCATATATGCTGATGTTATTGATTGCCCACATTCTTCTAATTCTTGTATTTTTAGCAAGCTCACAGATCTTTACTAGGCTACTCAAAATATATACACGCATTTGTGCCAGGGAGGAGAACTTTTCATGAACTAAGTGATATGATTTATTTATCTTTGTGTACATGAATACAAAAATAATCATTATAAAACAAAACCAGGAAGAAACAGGATAGTATGAGTAGGATCTTCAAAACATCCTATGTGCACTGCAAAATCATATTTCCTCCCATTGTTGCCCTGAATTTTGTGTTAATCACACAATGACTTTTCTTATGTTTACTTTCCCTAATACATATGTATTTTGAACTATTATACAGCTTCATTTATGACTTTTATAGAAATTAAATCTTAATGAATCTATGCTTGTATGACTTCATTTTCTCAATGTCATTTTTAACATATACTAGTGTTAACTCATGAAGCTGTAGTTGTTTTCTGTTATTATGTAGCATTCCATCATATAAATATAATATCTATTTATCAATTCAAATATTAGACATTTGACTTCTTTCTAGGTTGCGTCTTCTATATAAAACACTTGGTTTGAAGCATCTCTACATATCTCTGGCAGTATATGTATAAGAGCTTCTGTAGGGAAAACTACACGTATGCACACACACACACACACACACACACACACACACATATATGTGCTTATGAAATTGATAGTGTGAGAAGTTTGTTCATGTACCTGTTGAACATTTGCATGTCTTCTTTTGAGAAATGTCTATATATATCCAATGCCCATTTTGAATTGGGTTACTTGTTTTATTGTTATTGAAATATAGGAGTTTCTTATATATTTTGGATATGAACCCCTTGTCAGAAGAATACAGTTCAAATAATTTTTCTCATTTGGTAGGTTGTCTCTCACTCCACTGAATGTTTCCTTTGATGTATAGAAAAATTTTAGTTCAGTATAACAGCATTTCTCTATGGTTTGCTTTTGTTTTCTGTGCTTTTAGGACCTTGTCCAAAAGATCCTTGATATTCCTATGTCCTGAAGCATTTATCCTATGACTCATATCTCAGAATCTATTCCTGTCATTAAATACTGCATGACTGTATCATTACCTTGACAAATATAAAAAGGTATTTTATAACTTTTGTCACCCATTCTAGATTTCACACTTTGAAGGAAATAGTAAAATAAGATGAGAAAATGTCCCTAGATTCAACAAAGTTAATTTTCATCTTAAACAAAATATCAGACAATTCTATAGTGGTAATGTATGTATTAAAATTTTAAAAGTATTATTGAAAAATGTGTGTTTTACAAAAGCAGGAAAATGGAATTTCCAAGATGTTAGGAAGCCTCTTTCTGGAGGTACTTCTTTAGGACTTCTGGGTACAAACTCTACAAACTCTACATTTCTCTCCAGATAAGAAGTGACCTTCCTGATACTGAATTTTGACCCAAATCAAAGAGAACCTTTTATATGGAAACAACCCGTTAACTGGAAATACTAAGCAAAGAGCTTGTGTACATTTCTCCTGAATACATATATACATTTGTTTCTTCTGATGCAAGCCCTGAATATAAAGAGCTGTGGAATAATTCAAAATCAAACTTATTTTACTAGGTATAACTCTATCTTTTTCCTGATAGTCTTACAGCTATGTGTTACTCAATGGGAAATTGAGAGGCAAGGGATGCTGCACTGTGACATGCTATATCTGTTATGTTTCTGTGTTCTTGGCTAAATTAATCTGGATGTTAAAATACTAATGTGAATTTTTTTCAATATTTGCAATCAATCAACACACATCTTAAATCATACAGTAGGATACTAATGTCAGGGACTGGTGGCTTGAGTCAAAAAAGGACAATGATCAAAATATTTGGAAAGTGATAAGTAATAAATGCACCTTCTTGAACATTTAAAATGCACAGCAGGCAATTAGAGCCTCTGTGAATTTTAGCATTAAAGAAAATTGCTTGGTTTAGTGCAGGAGTCTTAAAACATTTGTTTTCTATAAGGATCAGATTATGAATATCTTACACTCTGCAGGCCACATGTTGCATCTAGTCACTTCTGCATTTGTTGCAGAAATCAGTTAATAGAAATATATGATCAAAGAGCCAAGGCTGCATTACAATAAAACCTTATTTGCAAATGCAAAAGTTCTGGATATGGCCAGTGTGCTAGAGGTTAGAGTAATTGACCATTTTTTACACCCCCTTGAATACAAATTTTTTTTCACACAGACCCAATTAATAATACATACTTTAAAATAAAAAAAAGTAAATTTAAATTATAGATAAATTCTACTAGATAAGCAAATATAATTATTTTAAAATGTTTATATATTTAATTTTATACAGGACTTAGGGATATTTATTACATATTATCCAAAAAATATGAAGGTATTTTCCCCCACCCTGTATGATTACACAAATGGTATGCCTCTACTTCATGTACAGAGAAACAAGATGTATCCCATTTATTTATAATAAAAATAAATTTTTAAAAAAGTATTGAATCTTGAAAAAGTTCTCAATTAGATGAATGATCACTGAATAAATGAGCATTTAGAATACAATATTTATTGGAGGCACAATTCTTATTAACTAATTATTTCCAAAGTTATAACTATTAATAAAATGCATTTCAAAATAAAAAAAAAATATGAAGGTAGTAGAAGCACAATGTTTTTAAATTTGTTCTAATTAGTTATACCTGACAGTAGAATGCATTTTGACACACCATACCTATATGGAGTATAGTTATAGTATTCTTCTGGTTGTACATGATGTAGAATCACAACAGTCATGTAATCATATATGGGCATAGGGTCATAATGTCAAATTCAGTCTTTTAATTTGTTGTATTTAATTTCATCACAAATGCCCTTCAATATTTACTCTAATTGAACTTGTCTTTAAAAATATATTTGTCTTGTGAATATTATTATGACATGACAAATCAACTTGAAGGCCTGGTGTCCAGAATTGGGACTAAATAGAAAATATTAGAACTATATTTATCAATTAAACTAATATATTAAATTGTGTATATTTTATGATTTTTATCCTGTCTTAAGCTAGTTGTGATATAGCATGCAACCAAGAACTGAAAAGCCTATTCTGTGATAGATACAAGTAGGCATGCAGCATCCTGCTTTTCATACCTCAGAGTTGCCTTAAATTCATATCATTGTACTTGGTGTTCATATCATTAAGCAAGTCAATCAATGAAAAAAAGAGGATTCCTATAAACAATTATATATATTTTCCCTTCCTGCTGTCTAAATTAAATATTTGTTCATCCTTCTGCTAGACTGATATGTCCGAACTGTATATTTTCCCTTTGATTTTTAACATTAATCGTATCTCAATGCAAGGCATTCTTGAAGATTTTAGAGTAAAATAATATTTATATGGAAGAAATCATGGTTCACCTTTGGTTTAAGTACTGTGTAAGCCTGAAGAAAATGCTTATTTCTTCAACCACCAGTTTTACCACTAATGAAATGAAATAATTAAATACTTTTTAACAGATAATAATATGATATCATATATGTGGAAATATTAGTGGAATTCCTGGCTCTTAGAAAGTGCTTTAGAAAGGATAGTTGCATTAGGAGGAAAAGCAAATCTCCATTTCATTAATTTTACTTACTATGACTTATTCATAGTATACATATGTCTAAAAGGCAATTTTTTTTCCTTTAGGATGCTCAAAGGAATCAATAAAGGAATCAAAATATATATTTTATATTTCAATTAAATTTCACAACAAGATATTGTGAGGATTCTTCACATGATTTAGTGGCAGTTTTCACCACTGAGCAGTGTGGTGACAGAGTGCTATAGTGATTGCAAAGTTTCATTATGATCTCATGACAATTCCAGAGCAAGGGCTTGGCAAGGGCTGTATTTGAACTACAAATAGTTGTAAGAATTCCTCTTCTTAAAATATTTGATCAGCAAATCCTCCATTCTCAGTAATGATTTTTGATTGCAAACCCCTCTCAGCCGATTTTAATGCATTTTTCATTATGATATGCTACACCACCTGGCTTGCAGCTCAGCAAATCCCAACAATTTTACTACAGATTAGAAAAGCACTACTTATATTTTACTGACATTCAGAGATCAAAAAACATACCGACTTCCACTCTACACTCTACTTATTACTTACATAATAAGTTGTATTATTGCGACATAATAAAACTTATCAAAAGACTACATGTCAATAAAAAGTTACTTTGGACGAAACTTACTTTAAAAATAGCTTTTGTAATGCTTTTATGAGACTATTCAGTCTTATTTACATTTTTTTTAAAGAGCTAGAACCTCTGAATTATATCCCCAGTTGGTTTTGGACAATCCTTGCTTGTATAAGCAAAGCTATTTGAACACATCCATTGTGGAATCTGGTTTGCTGCCTGCAGACCTCTATACATAGAAGTTTCAATTAGAGAACCTGGCCTATTCCTTAAATGCCCACACAGGACATGATCTAATCCTATGCTCCAATCTTTAATAGTATACCGTTGTCTCAACCCTTAATCTTCTGCCTAATTTAATTCTTTTCATCTACTCTTCTAGTCTGACCTCTGTAAAACTAACTTTAACGATTTTTTGCACTATTATAAATACTTTGTCTAAGAGAAGTGTCATCTAGAATTCCAAGCAGAGGAAAAGATTGCTGAACTATTAGCTACTTCTCCAAGAATTAACAGCCATCCAAGCCTGTGACTTTTGGGTCATTGATTCTCCACTCGGATCATCCTTCCTCTTCTCTTTCTTCCCTTGAAAATTTATATTTCTCTTACCACTTGAAGCTGTCTCTGTCTTTCCCACAATTGCCTTTGTAAGTGACTTTATCCTTTGCTAGACCAAACATTCTCACAGGGCAGAAATACATCATGTTTTTACTATGTTTTGCACATTGAAATTCAGAATCTGCTGTGCCACACAAAGATTTGCTTAAAAGAATATATAAAACAATTTTGATAAATATCCACACTTCATTGGGATCCCTAAACCAGATGCATTTCACTATCCTCTCAAGACTTTTGTACATTGCCTTCATATTCTTTCTTTCTTTCTTTCTTTCTTTCTTTCTTTCTTTCTTTCTTTCTTTCTTTCTTTCTTTCTTTCTTTCTTTCTTTCTTTCTTTCTTTCTTTCTTTCTTTCTTTCTTTCTTTCCTCTCTCTCTCTCTCTCATTTTTCTTAGGTATTAGGAATTGGATACAAGTGCACTTTACCACTGAGTTACATACCCACTCCTTTTTATTTTTTAAATTTTATTTCAAGACAGGGTGTCACTAAATCTCTGAGGTTCTCACCAAGTTGCTCAGGCTAACCTTTAACTTGTGATCCTCCTGCCTCAGCCTCCCTGGTCATTGGGATTACAGGAATATGCCACCAGGCCTGGCTACATTGCCTTTATTCTCCATTTTGACATATAATATTAAACGTTTCCATACTGTTTCTACCACTTGTTTTTTAATTCTTGATTCCATGCTCCCCAAGTTTTCTTTACTTACTTGCTCCTTCCCCCTCTACTCTTGGCATTCTTACTGACTTTGTTGTGTTTTGAGTCAGGTGTCAGATCAAAGACCAGTTCTAATTCTTAATTATCATGTGATAATTGGCAAACCACTTACTCCTTTCTTCTCAGTAATGATTAAAATGTTTCTTTTCCTACCTAACACCCCAATTGTAGTTTTAATAAAAACATGGGTATATTTGATTCTCCCAAACCTAGTACAATGTCTGACACAGTTAATCTGTCAGCAATTTTGATTGCATAAGTGAATCTCCTCAGGGTGTTCTAAGGGATAAATTCATTTATTCACCATCTTGTGTTTGAGGGCTGTTTTACATTTACTTCCATTATAGCATTTTGAAATGAGGCAGTCCTGGTGTCAGATTCTGACATTGCCAATTATTAAAAGTGAAATTCCATATTGAA
This sequence comes from Sciurus vulgaris, assembly GCF_902686455.1. Lineage (NCBI taxonomy): Eukaryota > Metazoa > Chordata > Mammalia > Rodentia > Sciuridae > Sciurus > Sciurus vulgaris. The sequence goes on along the minus strand of NC_136471.1, from coordinate 10,140,923 downwards.
AGTTTTTGTGTGTGCTTTATATGTCCAAATTCCCCCCTTGATGGTAAACTCCTTAAGGGCAGAAAATGTATATTATTCATCTTTAAGTTATTCTCCTTTAAAGGTTATCAGTCAAAATCTGAGTTCTAAAAAAAAAAAAAAGAATACTTAATGGAAAACTAGCACAAAAACAGTGTAATAGGTGAAAAGTGCTTTACACAGACTAGGTTTCCATGATTACTATGCTGGTATCCCTCATTATCACCCCTTCTGTGGTAGCACTTCCATGAGTTAGAGTACATTTTATAAAAAAGATCTTACTTTTATTTACCACTCTGCTCTTTTCTACATGTGTTACTTTCAGCAAAACACTGACAATCAATGGCCTGTATATTTTTGTTGATTTGAGATTAACATTACATTAGTTAATGTAATTAAGACTTTGGCACATAGAAGATACTCAATATTCATTGTCTCTCTTCTCCCATTTTGTACTTTAAAGGGTATTATAAATTGTCCCATCTTCACTAAAACTCATTTTTCCTGCAGGTAGCTCATTTCCAAAATTTAACTCTTAATGAATAGTCAATAATTATTCTAGGATAAATTATCTAAGGAAAATAATTTAAAGGAAACTGAGGAAAAATAACTGACTACTTCCAAATATGTATGAAAACACAGTGTATCTAAAGCAACATTTATCAGGTAGTTGATAAGATTAATAATGGTCAACATTTCTAAATGTTTACTATCTATCAGGTTCTGGGCAAAATAAGTCATTGCATTTAATTCTGACAACATAGCATATGAATTTGTATATACCATTTTATGTATTATAAATGCCAGAAAGGGTCAGACATGGTGGTACATGCCTGTAACCACAATGGCTTGGGGAGGCTGATGCAGGAGAATCCCAAGTTCAAAGCCAGACTCAGCAACTTAGAAAGGCCCTAAGCAACTCAGCAAGACACTGTCTCATATGGAAATATGAAAAAAATATGGAATAAAAATGGAAAATAAAATATGGAAAAAAAGGGCTGGGGATATGGCTCAGTAGCTAAGTGCCCCTGGGTTCAATCCCTGTTAACCAAAAAGAAAAAAGAGAAAAAAGAAAAGAAATACCAGAGAGGTTAAGAAACTAAGAAACTTGCTGACAGTGATAGAGTTGACCTCTAACCAAAATCTATCTGTTGTATCTCTAAAACATTTGGTTCCTGCTTGAAAAAAGTATCTCAAAGTTTTGAGCCTAATGAAGATTGCAGTTGAGCAACAAATTATCTGCATCTTTGTACATAAAAATAATACCATGGGATACAGTAGTTCCTTAAAATGCCTCTATTCCAGGAATACCAGGATGGTTGGTCACCCTAATATAATGGGAGTACTACATTATATAGTATGATAGTAGGAGGTGAGGTTTACAGAATATCTACTCCAGTACCTAACACAAGATATATCTCTATTTTGTAGATCATTTGTTTGATCTCCAAACATAAATTAAACTGTACCCATGACCTTATTTATTCCTTAATATTTTAAAATCTCCTCAAACACAACTGTGAACCTGCAACTATAAAATCCCCCATTCTATTTATACAGGTGACAGTAGTGACAGATTATAACATAGGGATAAATTACAAAGATTTTACAAATAATGTCGTTAGAGTTCTATAATACAATAAGGGATCTTAAAGCACCTAAGAAAAACATAGGTGCAAATATGTTGCCACTCTTAATAGTGAAGGGGAGAGAAGAAAAAGCCATAATTGGAATCTTGGGAGAACTATGGTTTTGGAGTCAACTACCCTACAAGAAAAGTGACTTAATTACAGGAATGAAGCCACAAACAAACTGTGGAGAAGCAAGAAGGGCCAGGGAAATAATATACAAATCTCTCTCTCTCTCTCTCTCTCTCTCTCTCTTTCTCTCTTATTCATATTCTCCCCCCATCTCTCCCCAGTGATGTGTCAGAGCCTCTGATTGGCCATATAAAATCAGATGCCAGAGAGCAAGAGAATTGAGTTGATGTAGGCTATATCATCAGCCATTCAGGAAAAAAACAGGGTAAAGAAGAGCAAAGTCAGGAAAAGCAAATGGAAGGTATATAACTTATCTACTAAACTCAGATTTCTTCCAGTGTACCCTTTCTCAGTGATTAACATTAATAGTCATCCAGTTGTATAAGTCATGTTCCTGAAGTATCTGAAATATTTGTTTCTCTACCATTTCCCATACAGATTTTAGAAAAAAAAATAGTTTTACTTTCAAAAATCACTCTTTGATTACCCCACTTTTCTCCATGTTCATCACCATCTTTGTCCAAGCTATCTTCATATTTCACCAATGACTCAGAGTCTCATAACTGATCTACCTGCTCCTTTTCTGAACTCCTTTCGATATTTTCCCCAGAAAATGGAGAGTGCTGAGAAAGTGGAAGTGTTAGATCTTAAGGGACATTTTGCACAATGTATTCTTTCAATAATCTGATAATGATGGTGAATACATCATTGACAGTACTGCTGACAGTAGAGAAAATAGGAGACATGAATTATGTATCATCCACAGGACTTGGTTACTAAACCTGAAAAATGTTCATAAAGGAATGATCCTGTTTCTGGTCTGAGCAACTGGAAAATTAGAGATATTTTCTTTGAAATAAAGAAGAAAGAAGTATAATTTTAAGAAAGGTACTTGCAAATGACTTTGAAGACAGAGAAAATCATATACTGCTCTTTATCTGATTAGTTACACGTTCCTTGACCTCAGATAAAACTTATGGATTAGCCAGTTTGATACAAAATTAGCTAAATGGAGAACTTTCAAGTTACATCTTATATTTTCATGAATTTTTAGTAAGAATTTTAATCTTTATAACTGTTGGGAGTCAAATGCAGAAAATAATTATAGCCATCTGTCACGTAAGAAATTGGCCTCTTTACCATCAGCATTATAGATAGCATTCTTCCCTATTAATTTGAAAATAATTCCTGAGAAATAGGTTGGTGTTTAAAATTGTTCAAACAGTTCCCTTTGTCCCCAAGATCAAATCCAAAGTTCTTAGAATGACTTGTAAGCCCTCATATGATATTGCCTCTAGTATCGTGGATATCATCATCCAGAAGTATTTGTCCTACCCATTCTGAAGTTCTTTCTCATCTACCTCTGGACCTTGTTTGTACATAATTTTCATTCTGCCTGAAACACCACAGTCCTTGGTGTAATTCCTTCCTCACATTATAATGCCCATCCTAGATATTTAGGGAAACCTTGATAAATCTCAAAAGACCTGTTACTATGTCCCATAGCACCCTGTGTTTACCACTACCTATCTTAGCACCAACCACATTATTTTGTTCTTGACTATTGTATTAATTCATTTTCCATTACTATAATGAGATATCTGAGGCTGCCTAATTTTAAAACAAAAGGGTTCATTTACTTCACAGTTCTAGAGCTTCAAGGGCATGGAACCACCAGCATCAACATAGGTCTGGTGAGGACCTCATGCCAGATTGCCTCACTATGGCAGAAGTTATGTTCAAGACTGAGATCATATCACAATATTTGAAGCTAGAAGGGCTGGAAAGTGGCTAGGCTTATTTTTTATTACAACCTTCTTGTGATAACTAAGAATTCCATGAAAACTACCTTAATCTCTCCCTAGAACAATGCTCCCCATGACCTAAAGGCTTCACAGTAGGCCCACCTTTTAAAGGTTCTGCAATCTCTTAACATTGCTACACTGAGGATCAAGTTGCTAACACATGGACTTATTGGAAGCTAATACATCCAAATTGCTTATTTGCTTTTCCATCGTATTTTAAGGCTCTTGAGGGCAGTGACCATTTCTTTCATAATAGTCTCAGTACCTAGCATAGGACTTGATATATATTAGTTCAATATCTATTAAATAAATGTCCATTGTTGGCTGAACATTAAAGCACCACAATAAGGAGTTATTTCAGAATTAATAAAGGGTTTTTCTCACTGGTCTTTGTAGCAACTATGCTCACTATCTCTTGGAACCCAACTAGGAGGAGATTTGAGGTTAAGTCTAAATGTCTTATAGTGAGGTTCAGAATTCAAGATATAAAGTATCCTGTCCTTTGGGAGCTAGTCTCATTTTCTACTTTACTTCATATACATGCATGTGTATGAGAGAGAGAGAGAAAGAAAGAGAAAGAGAGAGAGAGAGGAAACAAGAAGGAAGAGGAGAAGATGGTGGTGAAGGAGTACTAAAAGAAATGGAGCCACAGGTATTCACTGAGTATTGTTACATACCTGGGTAAATCAAAGCACTTTGAATACATGATCTTTTGAAAATGTAGATGTCTACATTATACCCAGAACCGTTGCTACTGAAAGACTTTGAGATAAACAGTGTGTCACTGAAAGTTGCTTTACTGTTCTAAATCTACAGATCAGGAAGCAGGTTCAAGGCATTTAAATAAATTGTTCAAGGCTACAGCTGTTAAGTGAAAACGGCAATGGATACCTCTCTTCAAATTCTCACGTTCTGTTCTCATGTGTTGTTCTGATGAAGAGAGGCAGAAGGTCAGCTGTGGAAGGTTTCCTTGTCTTGTTGGTTAGAGTGATCACTGATATGCCTTAGCTAGTTAGAATCCTATTACTTCCCCTTTTTCTAGTGGAGAGGAGAAGTGTTTAAAAAGTGGTGGAGAAATACTGCTGTTCAGAAAGATGATTTCATTTTAGTGATCCATTATATCTGACATGTCAAACACTGCATTACATTATTATAAGAGTCAAATTTATTATTCCAAATTAACATTTTCTCTTAAAATGCTGGAAATGAAAAAGAATTCAGCTGTGAATCTCACTGCAAAAGCTTGAAACAAAAATAAGTTTTTGCTAGAATTAAAGCTATCCTTCACCTCTCCGATAGAAAACCGTTTGTTTTTCACATAAAACTAGTGGCAGTGGATGATAAAGATAATTTTGTTTGATGTGAGATTATACTCAAGACCTTTGGGTCAGTAAATCTGTAAAGAATGCCTAAGTCACAGAACATTATTGTGAATTACAATGAATGCAAAACTGCCATTGAAATAAAACACTTTAGGGCCCTATTTAAATATTGGCGTGTTCTCATCAAATTTAAATTCATAATGTGGAGAACCTGACAGGCTGAGGCTTTCTAAAATCCACAATAGTTACATATATGATATCTAGGGGGATAAAACTTGTCTTAATAAACCTTATAAATTCTTACAGGCATCCACTTATACCTCAAATTCCATCTCAAGCTCAAAACAGTTATTTTATAACTTCAGTTTACATAAAAAGTAGAAAAATAAGTATCATGATTAATACTGTTTTACAACATCAGTATAATCTGAAAAATTCACCAATAATGTTAATTATGATAAAGTACAAGTATGCTCAGTATTTTTTAATCAGTGATTTTTAACCCCTTTTAATCTTTAAAGAGCAGAATTATATTCATCAAGTGGAACAATTCTGGAATAATTTTCAAACTGAAAACACACAGTATTTGTTAGATGGAGTCTTTTGATATACAGTCTGATAATTATGCAAAGCCAAACAGGACTTATTTTAATAAGGAAAGAAAAGCAATCAGAAAATAGCACTTTGCCAATAACACAAAATAAGTCCTTTGAATAGTCAATCAGAGGGTATGACATAACCTTTTTCCAGCTCAAAGTCCCCCTTACCTGCTGCAGCTCCAGCAAACAAGAGGCTATTTGCTTAGCACTTCTGTGCAACTGGTGCTTTCAATCAAGTAATTAGAGAGAACAGGGGAATTGGCACATTTGCAGAATCAATCAGACCTATGGGGAGTCAGAATCCTTAATCCTGTAATGGACCAAATCTGTCTGGAGTCAAGGGCAGCAGATATAAAACTATCCTGAAGTCAGGTTACTGCCAAACTATCTTTACTCATTTCCATTTTCAATTTTCACCTCCCAAATTGTAAACAGTACCCACACATGAATATCATATTTTTCAACCTATGGGTTGCTGTGAGTACATGTAAACGGTAGGTACAGATCTTCACCTCCTAAATCCTACTTAAATCAGCAAAACAAATTGGCTTTTTAAGGGAATCCTAGGGACATCTTCATTAAAATGAAACAAAATTAAAAAGAAATCATTTGTCAGTGAAAGAAATATATCTTCTGACTTGGTCATTCTTAAAATTTCAGGGTCATTGTATTACTTGGAAAATATATTGAAAATTGTGTACGGATAACCGCTGCTTCTTGCCCCGGTTGCTTCAAGCGGCTCGCTGCCGCTTCTTGCTCTTTTGGCCCGACCAGCGGGACAAATGACACGTACTCTTCAGAAGTTCATGAAGCAGCTTTCCATTTATTCAGATATCACCGTCAATATATAAGCAGTCTCATGCATAAGCAATTGTAACCAGATATGTCCATCCAATCCTGTTAAAGGTCAAGCGATCACTAGCTCAAGCATACATGTGAAGTATATCTGTTCACGTGCTAGCCAGCTGAACTGATTATCATACAGCCAATTGTAAACACTTCCTGCCTTTCTCCAGGCATAATGAGGACGCTGTTTGCTCTCTGCCAGTGGCCATCTTTAGATGCACATGGCGTAACCCTGGGCCCCGGGTCTCGCCCGCGACAATTGTGGACATCCTTTCAAGGAAATAAAATGACACATGAACAAATTTTTGCATATGATTTTAGGAAGTTCCAAGATCCCTTCACAAAGAGTCTTTCACAATTTGAAAAGAATATCTGTACTAACTCATCACTTCTAAGTGCATATTAAAACATAATACGGCAAGTATCATTCCATTGTACTTTCTATCAGGTGAAAATATCTACAATCTGTACCAATCGATTGAAAGATTCTTCCATTTATTTATACAACAAACAATATGTAGCACCTGTTTTAGGTGCTAGGGAGCAATGAAGAAGACAGCAATCCAGCTCCCATGAAGGTTATATACTGAAATCCTATTTAAGCTACCTAGACTATATGTAGCAAGAAGGAAAAAAATTCTGAGGTAACAATTCATTTCAAACAAAACTCTCAATCCTGACTGTATATTAAAATTATCTGAGGAAATTAAAAAATGTTCAGTGCCCCAACCACATTGCTGCAATGGACTTCCTTTCTCCCTCTTCTGTCTCACGAAATTTCCTTAGAAAAGTTCACTGTGTATTGTTTTCACTTTATGTGCTTGGGAGTACCTGAGCACCAAGAAGAGGGAAAGGTCTGACTTATGCGTAAGTGTAGATCTGTTGCAGAGGCTATTGAGCACATGCAGGGTGAGGAGATGATCCATGAATAAGGCAATTGAATAGAGAAATGATCTGAGCCACAGATGATCATGAGAACCTAAGGCTCCCTAGGGAAAAATGTGAATTGCTTTCATAGGTCACTGAACTTTCAAAAAGTCTGTATCTTAAAGCTTAGGGAAGTCCCTAAAGGTATGTGGACCACACTTTAAAATATATGTGTGCTATCTGTCAGAGGGATGGTCATAAAACTGTATATTTCACTTGCCTTGAGTACAACTGAAATCAAAAGTGTAAGTGGCTGCAACTTTGAGATAATCCCAGAAGAATGCTAATACTCATTAAAAGAGACAAATGATATCATACTGAATTCTTTCACTCCACTCTCTATCTCTCCCTCCATTTCTCATTTCCTTACATTTTTCCTTCCTTTTTTGTGGAGTGGAGCAGGTAATTAATACTTTACATACCCAAACTAGGATAGTCAACAATAAACCTGGGCAAGGGTGCTATAATTCTGGAAGTACATAAAAATAAACTAAATTCTACAAGTTTTTTGGCTTTGGATAGAATCTATGCTGGGAAATGATGTTTTCACCTGGTTACAAGTATGACTCAAAAGGAATCAGCTCATTCATGGAAACTAAGTATTACTTTGTTTTTGTAGTTGTAAGTTTAGTTTGAAGAATTAATCACAGTATCCAATAATACAACTGAAAATAAATGGTGTTGAAAGAAATGATTAAATTTTGTGAGCCTTATTTGCTATTGCATATCTTTTAGAAATTGTGGATTTTCATTATAAGATGGCCAGTTCCATCTATGTTGTCATATATGGTAGAATTTTATTCTATTTTTGTGATAATAGTATTCTATTTTATATACCATATTTTCTTTGTCCATTTGTCAGTTGATGAACACAGGTTGTTTCCATTTTTGGGCTGTTATGAATAGTGCTGCACTGAACAGACCTCTCTTTGCCATATGAGTTTCATTTCCTTTGGATGCATACACAGCAGTTGGATTGCTGGATCTTATGGTAGTTCTATTTTTAATTTCCTCAGGAACCTACATACTATTTTTCATAATGACCATACTAATTTATATCACTCCCCAGCCAAAGAGCATGCAAGTCATCATTTTCTGCTTATCCTCATCAGCACTTCTTTTTGATGTTGTTAAATTTTACTGGATTTTTTTTTTTGCATTTTCCTAATGATTATTAATGTTGAGCCCTTTTTCATACATCTGTTGGACATGTATATGTCTTTTTTGAGAATATTTATTAAGATCTATTATTCATTTTTAATTTGACAAGTATTTTGCTACGAATATTTCTTATTCCTTGTATAATCTATATATTAACCCCTTGCAAGATGTGTAGTTTTCAAATATTTTCTCCTATTCTACAGGTTATCTCTGCACTCTGTTGATTGTTTTGTTTACTCTGCAGAAGATTTTTAGTTTGGTATACTCCCATTTGTATATTTTTGCTTTCATTTCCTGTGCTTCTGAGGTCCTGTCCCAAAAAATCCTCTTCTATTCCAGTGTCCTGGTAATTTTCCCTATATTTTCTTCTAGTTGTTTCATTGTTTCAGGTCTTACCATTAAGTCTTTTATCCATTTTGATTTGACCTTTGTAACTGGTGTGAGGTATGGGTCCAGTTTCCTTTTATCTTCTTCTTCTTCTTCTTCTTCTTCTTCTTCTCCTTCTCCTTCTCCTTCTCCTTCTTCTTCTTCTTCTTTTTTTTTTTTTGGCACAGAGCTATCCAATTTTCCCAGCCCCATTTATCGAAACAACTGTCCTTTCTCCAATGACTGTTTTTAGTACATCTGACACAAATTGGTTGTACTCCATATATTCTATTCCACTGGTCAATGTGTCTGTGTGTCTACTTTTATGCCAACATCATGTTGTTTTTGATTACTGCAGTGTTGTAATCTGTTTGTATCAGGTAGTGCTTATTGTTTTGCTTTTGTGGGTATTTTCCTTGGATAAGGATGGTCAGGGCTATTCACCAATTTTTGTATTTCCATACAAATTTTAGAATTATTTTCTTCAAAAAAGGTACTACTATTTTTATGAATTCATATTTAATCTGAAATATTCAATTCTCTTTAAAATAGTATCTCCTGATAATAAAACCTACACATTCTGTTATCTTTTAACTCACCCTGCATGTGTAAACATACTGAAGTAGAAAATGAATGAAATTGATTTAGAATAGTAATCTGATCTAAAAAGACAAGTCATGCTTCACACATAAACATATTTTTTGTGACTGCATGTAGTAGGTTAAATTACATCTTATATCACAATTTTTTAAATTATAACTGACAGTTGATGGTGATGCTGATGCTTCTTGAACAGAATTTTGATTTTTGGTTTTCACATGAATAGATAGTACTACAACCCCAATGTGGGTGGTGACTATTGTAAATACAAACAAACGTTTTGTTCACCATCAACTTTCTTTTTGTTTTTTCTTTTTTTAGTACTGGGGATTGAACCCAGAAGTACTTTACCACTGAGCCACATCCATATCCCTTTTTAATTTTTATCTTGAAATAGGGTCCTGACAAGTTGCTGTGGCTGGCCTCAAACTTGTGATTCTCCTGCCTCAGCCTCCAAAGTCACTGGGATTACAAGTGTGTGCCAAAGTCCAGCATCATCAACTTTCTTGAGAAACAAAAAATGAACAGAACTTAACATTTATTAAATACACACTGTCAATGTTGTGAGCTCATAGGTACAGAAAAGGTGTACTGCAAAAAATGATAGAGAATAAAATAAACATTTTTCAATTTGTAACATACATATGAGAAGCCACAATAAGAAAAACATCAAGATTGCTCTCTAATTCTACAGCATGGCTGTTCAAATTCCCTCATATATTCCTTGGACACAACCAATAATTTTCCATGTTTTCCACTGCCCCTGACAAATGGTGATTTAGTATTTCATGAATTTTGCAATTCTTGGCATAGAACATATAGCACGACTCACTTATTGAGAGTAGAATCAGTAGAATCAATTTCTTCTCCCATAACCATCTAAGACTAGAAGCAATCATCCCCAGCACCTTTTGTCAGGCATTTCATTTTATCTGCAAACTATTTGCATGATGTCTTTGAAAAGAAGGATAGAGAAACAAGTTACCACTGTTAACTGTAGAAGTATCTTGTGTACTCCTAGATGAGACAAATTCAATAAATAAAAGTATAAAATATAGATCTGCCCAAGAACACCTGACATATTAATGCAAGTATTATTTGAAATACTGAATTAAAAGTGAAATGCATAGGAAAAAATGTTGTCTGGATTTCCAGAGAAATATATAGGGACCGTCCTCAGCAAACTGGGACTTCAAATTCAAATTCCTCGACATTTTGATCTTTTCATTTGCTCTTCTTTCAGCTCCACCAACTCATAATAGTCAAAGGTGACCAGCTTTTAAAATGACATCAAATTTTTTTCTTTTATTATGTTTTCATTAGCACACTATAGTTATACATAAGTGTGGATCATTCTGACATAATCATGCATGCATATTATTACAGTTTAGATATGAGGTGTCCCCTAAAAGCTCCTGTGCAATATAGGAACATTCAGAGGTGAAATGATTAGCTTATTAGAGGTAAAACATAATCAGTGGAGACAGACATCATTACCCTAGGTACATGTATGATTACACGAATGGTATGAATCTACATTGTGTACAACCAGGAAATAAAAAGTTGTATTCCATTTGTGTACAATGAATCAATGAATCAATGAATCAGTCTGAAAAATAAAAATTGTAATAAAAAAGAAACATAATCAGTCAGTTAATCCATTTGCTGTACTAATAAATTGAAATAACTATTGTACTGGGTGGTAAATGATGATAATTGGGGTAGGAGTAAAGTATGTGGTTCACTGGAGTCATAACTTTGAGGATTATATCTTGTCCCCTTGGCTCCTCCCTCTCTCTTTGTGTTTCCAAGCCACCACGAGGTGAGCAGCTCTCCTTCACTTCTGCCCTTTGGCCATGATTCTCCTCCCTGCCTCAGGCCTAGAGTCATGAAAATTAGAAACCATGGACTGAGCTTCTGAAACTATGAACCAAATCAAATTTTTCCTCCACTAAGTTGTTTTGATTGGGTGTTTTGTTTACAGTAATGAAAAACTGACTAATATACTTTGGCTTCTGTATTTATAAATCCAGGCTGTAGGACTTGATTAATCCATTGAGCCCCTGTCGCTGGCTCTTTGCGGTTCCAAAATCTGTGGATATTTGTCACCGCCTGCAGCAACAACTTGCACGGGTCTTATGGGTGGTGGAGTGGAAACTGAGGCACTTCTATCTTTCTCTTTGGTGCACTGCTTTCTTGCTTGTTTATAGAGGATAGAGGAAATGAGGTTTACTTGCTTTGAGAGGAGAGAGAGAGAGACTTTGTTTCTTGCTTGTTACTTGCTTTGAGAGGAGAGAGAGAGAGACCCCGCTTATCAGAGAGAAAGAAACTTTGCTTAAGAGAGAAACTTTGAAAGAAAGACAGGCTTTTCTTAGAGCTTAGAAGGAGAGAGGCCTGCCACGCCTTAAAGTCCTGCATCCTGTGAACTAAGGGTGTGTCTACCTAAGGTCCCCTAGTGATGCGTCTCAGTTCTCCGTTCCGCAATCTGCCTTCCACAGCTGCCCCTACTCGCTACTGTGTTTTTCCCTCTGGCTGCTTCTAATGGCTGCTGTGGTGTGTCTTCTTCTCTGGCTACTGCTGCACTGCGTGCCTTTCCCTCTGGTTGCTTCTAATGGCGGCTATATCGTGTCTTCTTCTCTGGCTACTGCTGCACCGCGTGTATCTTCTTCTACTAGCTTTTCTGGTAATGGCTGCTGCTTCTGTCTCGCTCTGCCTACGCTTATATCACCTCCAGGACGCGGAGAGCAGAGCCACGCCTCTTACGCAAAGATTAGGCGAGACACTCGGAGCAGGCAATTAGTGCTCGAGAACACATGCGCATACATTGTGTGCATGGATGAGAAAATCACCTGAGTGTGCTTATGTCAATTAACCTCCTCGCTGCTGATGTGATCAGGCGCCAGCTTGGCGCCGCCAACATGGCACAGCCCCCAACAAGCCCCAAGTTTTCAATTCTGTGAATATTTCAATGAAATGGACAAAGGTGAATTAAAATAGGTCAGAAATCAAGTTAGAGCTTATATATACATATATTATAATTGGTAGATAATGTAATTGTGTCCTTATTATATGATTGTATATTACACACTATATTTCAGTTTTATGGGTATTCTACATCTGGGATGATGGGACAAAATTTGTAAAATTGTCTAAATGCTAGTCTGAGGTAGCCCCCTAGTTTCTCTCCAGAATACTGCTTTTTGACCAGCACAACAAATCTGAGATGCTTCAAACTGAGTACTTTCTGAGGTATCCAACTAGCCCAAAGAAAATCACTATTTTTGTCATACCTAAAAGTAAAATTTCAATTTGCTCAAAGGCTGTCTTCTTGTACTACCATTGGGAGTTATACCTTTCCCACAATTTCTATGTGCATTTATAACCCCCAATGCCTAGACACTATCCAGTTTTCCCAGACTCATTCAGTACACTTCATATGAGTGGACTCATGAATTGGGCATATGAAATTCAGCAGCTTAGAAATCTTTCTTCCAGGGAATGTAATGCTAATCTCTTATTAGAGGCACACTAACTTTTACAAGTGGATCCTATGGAACTCTCTCACAACTCCAATTTATTGGGAGAAATTTTGAAAGCCATTATAGCTTCTATTGCTAAAAATTCCTTCAGTGATATCCTTTAAATTCTGTAGAATTGTCTTATGTCTTATGACAATTGTCTTATGGAGAAGTGATGTTATGGGACCAATTTTGTAAGCTTTTAGAATATCCTGTGTAGATGTGTCAAGCATTACTTTTTTCACCTGTAAGAGTATAGCCAGAATTCCTATATATCTGAAAAAGTATAAGTTTTTATCCTGCTACACTCATTCTGGAATACATGTCTCCTCATTTTCTGGGATATACCTGGTAGGTGTATGATTTCTATTTTTTAAATAAATAAATGATGTTATCATAGTCTTATAATCAGAGAGGTAAATATCTTCATTCTATAATTAATTACTCATATTAGGCATACTATGGAAGCTATAACATGACTAATTTCTTTATCTTTCTAAGATTCAGTAATAATTTTACAGAGCTCTTTTTAAAAATACTGTTCCATGTTAAAAAAACCAACATAACAAAGCTATTATTTCTAAAAATAATCTAATTCATATTCTTTATAAGATTCAGGGATAAAATGTGTAAACTAGATCAAACATAAAGAAAAACAAAAGAGGGGAAATCTGAAACAATGAAAATATAGAAATCACAACTGTGAAATGAAAAGCTACAATTAATACCTAAGTAAATCTGAAGAAATCTTATGACGAACTGAACTCTGGGTTTGAAATTTACCATCAGCGTGACCTTGCGAAAATTATTTAAATTATCTGAGCATAAGCTATCTCAGTTTTCAAACATAGAAATGGTAACTGAACCTCATTCACAGGGTTTTCAGTTGTTAGGAAAGTTAATTGAGATAATTTATATAGAATATTAATAAATAGTCATGATCAATACTGAAGACATATTCCAGAGATGCATTATACAGTGTTTGCTGAGCTTGAAAATGGGAGTTAAAAGAGAACAGAGACAAAGATATTAAAAAAAAACTTTCCTTCTCTGGACAAAGAATTTTTATTCATGAAAGTTAAAGTGTTCAAAAATATTAAGAAAAACAAATAAAGTTAACTTCATACCACTCATTTTGGTGAATTTATTTTCTTGGTTGAATTTCTAGATTTTAATTATAAAGAACTCTATAAATAGATGACTGGATTCCATAGCCCCAAATTATATTTGCAAAGACATAGAAGGAAAGTAGAGGAAGAAAACAAATGCAATAAATTTCACATTTCATGAATGCAATAAAGATTAAGAGAATTATTTCAGACAAAAAATACCACAATTCATAGTGAAATTATAAAGTTGTTTCAATTAAAATTAGGAACAAGGTAAATAATAATATCATTGTTACTTCACACTAATGTTACATTGGAAATTATAACCAATGTTTTAAAATAGAAATGAAAGCTACTAGTGGAAAGGAAGACAATTAGACAATTATTATTTGAAACTATGTGATTATAGAGCTAGAAATATAAAAGTATTTTTAAGTTTATGAAGAAATAAATTAATAGATTTGTTCACATAAATTTATAGTACTTCTAATCAAAGACCACAAACATTAAAATAAATTAAAGATAATAGAGTGAAACAGACATTATTAACTCATGTACATATATGACTGCATGACCAATGTGATCCTGCATATACAATCAGAAAAATGAGAAATTATACTCCATTGTTGTGTGATCTATCAAATATATAAATGCCTTCTACTGTCATATATAACTAATTAGAACAAATAAATAAATTAAATAAAAAATAAATTAAAGAAAGCAATAATATATGATCTTTATTAGAATTTTTATTACAGAGAATGTACTAAATAACATAACAATTAGAAATATGAATATTGAATAATACTTGATTATATTAAAGATTATTAGTACTAAAAAAGAAATTCAAACGATTGACTGAAAAGTCACTAAAATAAGATTTCAATTGGATATTGTATTAGTCCATTTCCCATTGCTATAACAAAAACCTAAAGATTAGTAATGACAGCACAATTCACAATAGCCAAGTTAAGGAACCATCCCAGGTATCCATTAACTGATGAATGGATAATAAAATGTGGTACATATACACAATAGAGTACTACTCAGCCATAAAGAAAAACAAAATGATGGTGTTTTGTTGGAAAGTGGATGAAACTTGAGATGTTGCTAACTAAAATAAGGCAGATGCAGATAATCTAAGGGTCAAATGTTTTCTCTCATATAAGGGAAGAGAGAAGAAAGGAATGAAAAATGGATCTTACAAAGAGAGAAGGAAGCTGGGTAGAGTAGAGGAATGAACCAGGGGGAGGGTGGAAAGGAAGAACAGGAGAGGTACTCTGAAACAAATTTAAGAAATTATGTTAAATGCATGTATGAATATATCACAGTGAATCCCTCTTTTATGTTTAATTATAATGTACAAATTAAAAAATAGAAGGGAAGCAATAACTTATAACAATTAGAACCAATTACAGAGGAAGAGAGTCAGGGAGGGAGGAGAGTAGGGAAAGGGGAGGTACTTGGAAATTAATCAAATTGTATCCTATGCATGTGTGGATTCCCTAAGGAAGCCCACTATTATGTATAATTCAATGCACCAATAAAGACATATCAAAAGACATGTTTATTTAGCTCAGAGATCTGGAGGCTGAAAGTTCAAGATTGGGTGACCCTATTATTATGGCCTTTACTGACAGCCTTCCTGGAAACTTTTGGGAATGCCTGTGAAAGGAAGAAATTGCTTGGCCAGATAGAAAGCCAGAGAACACCGAGGACTCAGACTTGCTCTTTTGTAATAATTTACTGTCATAAGAACTAACCAAGGTCCCAAATTAGCTACATTAATCCTTTTGAAGCACAGCAACCCCAATGACTTAACCACTTCCCACTGCACACCACATTTAAAGATTCTACCACCTCTCACACTGCCACATTGGGGAGAAAGTCTCCAACATATAAGTTTTGAAGGGAAAGCTACATACAAACTATAGGAGGCATGAAATTAAAACCTTAAGAATTAATGATGTTCCTGTGTTCAAACAATAGCTTTATAGAAAATAGGGAGAAATACTAAATTTGTAGTATCAATTAAAAAGAAAGCACCTAATAATGTTAACAATAAGTGATTTATTTACATAAATCAAATCATAAATCTTAATGAATAAATGTTAAGAATTTTCATAAGTGAAGAGTAATATGGTATGTTTTATGGCAAGAATATATGTTTTATGTATATATATGTATATACAGTTTGATGAAGATGCAATAAAATGTACAAAATTTACTTAAAGAAATTTTGAAAATATTAAAAAGTATAAACTGGGAAGATAATTTGACATGTTGTTAATCATTTTTGTAATTTTACATACTTCCAGATCCTAAAGCATATTATAAAATATCCATAAAGTAGTATAGAAAAGGCACAAGAATGAAGTCTTATTCAATAGAATATATAGCCCCCAAATATACCCATATATATTTATTTATTAGTTTATTACATGACAAATAAAGCATCATAAAGTAACATAAATGTTAATTGTTTAATTTTGTTACTGCCATGGAGTTCAGAAAAGGAGGAATCATCATGAATTTCACCTCACAATATATGGGAGAATAAATTTCAGAAGGAATTAAGTGTAAAATACTAAAAAATATAAATGTTTAGAAAAATGGTGAATAATTACTCTATTTTGAGAGAACTATATATGGGTATATGTAATGAAAAATCCTGCAAATCAGTGAAACAAACATTTGGAAATGAATGAATATAAAATATCTGAATACATAAAAGAAAGAGGAAGCAAAACATAAAGGTAAAACTAAAAACTAGTGAAAAATTTGTTTCATACATGACAAGAGGTTAATATTTCAATTCACAGCATCTTCATGTACTATAGAGTATTATGTAACTTCTATGTTTGTTAATGAATTTTCTCTTAAATTTGTGAATGCCATAATTTCATGAATGCTAATTTATATATACAGTTTTACATCAACTATGTGAAAAATGTACAGATATAAGACTTTATTTATATTTTCAAATAACCCTCGGCAATAACAAATAACATCATAAATAATCTTGTTTTAAACACATTTCTCTGTACTAGTCAATATTTTATTAATTAGTGCAATTACATGAAATTATTAGGTAAAGTGATAATTTATTAGATGTTTACAGTATCCAATGATCAAATCATTTTAACATTTTCATCTCCTTAAGTATGTTTTCTAATTTTTTATTAATACATGATATTATACAGATTTGTCTAATAAAATATGATATTTTAATACATGTGTACAATACATATGGGTCAAATCAGGTTAATTAATATTTCAATCTCCTTATCATTACCTCAGGTTGGAAATTTTGAGTTCCTTTATAATTATTATTGTTTTTATTCATAAAACTGTGTTAAATATAATTGTATATTTGTAAGTTCATATAAATCTATAAAATATACTCAAATAACCCAATTATTCAATGAACAAAGATATTATGTAGATACTTCATAAATGAGAATATGCAAATATCTATAAAATTTATGGAAATATATTCTTCCTACCCCAGTAGTTGAATAAACAAGTGAAAGCAAAGGCATGGAATTTTTCCATAATTGAATTAGTAGTGCTTAAAAAACAATAGTGACTTTACTAAGTATATTTTCAAACATATTCTCCTTTATACTGCTTGTAATTATGTGCATTAATACAATTTTTTTGCCAATTGGTATGAAGAAGCCTAAAACTCTTCTTGTGCTTTAACTCTTCACTCCATTTCTGGTAGTTTTTCTGTGGTAGCCTAAATATCTCCCAAATATTTCCATGCAGTAATCTCTGGAAACTGTGGATGTATTGCTTTCAATGGCAAACATCTTCACAGATATGATTAAGGTTATGGGCCACATAATAGGGGAATTATACTCCATTTTCTATATATAAATCCTTTAAAATGGAGAACTTTCTCCATAGGTGACTGAAGGGGCAGAAGATGCTGAGGAAATCACAGAGATTCTAAACATGAGGATTTGATCCACTTTGAAAATGGTAGGCATAGGCCATGAGCCAAAGAATGTGGTGGGTCTTTGGATACAGAGAACAACTTGCAGTCAACATCCAACATGGAACTGAAAATCTCAGTTATACACACTCAACAATAAAGAGCTGGATTCTGTCAACAGCCTCAATGATCCTAGAAGCAGATTCTTCCTCAGAGACTTCAAGAAGGAACACAAAACTGCTGACACCTCAATTTTATTCAGTGGGACCTTTGTCAAGCTTTTAACCCACAGAAATGTGAGATAATAAATAAATCTACTTTTAAGTTGCTACATGTATAGTCATTATTTACAACAACAATGAAAAACTTAAAACTATTAGAACTTCTTTTCACTTGGTCACTAACCTGTTTTGTCTTGAATAAATCAATTTTCCTGTCTGGCCTCTATTTCCTTATCTATCAAACAAATGTGCTGGTCTATTTAGACCCACCCTTGATATTAGTGTGACCTAGGACAGGATACAATGGACACTACCTGTCATAAGATAAATATTTAAAATGTAGAAATCACTATAATAAAATATGCTCCATCCTCTACATTGACATCTATACATTCACAAAAATCGACACAGAAATATATGTGAAGAGACATGAATTTTGCATGACTGAATATCAGCAAAATATCAGTTTATTATTTTTTATCTAAGTTTCCTGGTGATATAGTTACAATTTGAAAATGAACAATACATTGGATTCATAATTCATAAATTGTTCTTCTTTTAAAATATTCACTTTTTCTTCATTTCAGGAAGATCATAAATCATCTGCAATATATTTACCATGTAATCTATGTTCTTTTGAGAGTATTACCAGAATGGACAACATTCTACTGTAATATTGTTTCTTTCATCATATTTAAAGTTTTGTTTGTTATTAACACATAATTATAAATATTTATGTGTTAAACTGTTATGTATTGATTCATGCATACATTTTTTTATTGTAAACAAATGGGATACATGTTGTTTATTTGTACATGGAGTCAAGGCATACCATTTGTATAATCATAAATTTACATAGGGTAATGTTGTTTGATTCATTCTGTTATTTTCTTCCCTTCCCCCCTACCCCTCCCACCCCTCGCACTGCTCTTTTCCCTCTATACAGTCCTTCCTTCCTCCATTCTTACCACCCTCCTTAATCCTAATCCTAAACTTAACCCTAAACCTAAGGCTAACCCCTCCCACCCCCATTATATGTACTCATCCGCTTATCAGACAGATCATTTGTCCTTTAGTTTTTTGAAATTGGCTTATCTCACTTAGCATGATGTCCTACAATTTCATCCATTTGCCTGCAAATGCCATAATTTTATCATTCTTTATGGCGGGGTAATATTCCATTGCATATATATACCACAGTTTCTTTATCCATTCATCAACTGAAGGGCATCTAGGTTAGTTCCACAATCTGGCTATAGTGAATTGAGCAGCTATGAACATTGATGTGGCTGTATCTCTGTAGTATGCTGATTTTAAGTCCTTTGGGTATAGGCCAAGGAGTGGAATAGCTGGGTCAAATGGTGGTTCCATTCCAAGCTTTCTGAGGAATCTCCACACTGCTTTCCAGAGTGGCTGCACTAATTTGCAGCCATACCAGCAATGTACGAGTATACCTTTTTCCCCATATCCTTGCCAACACCTATTGTTGCTTGTGTTCTTGATAATCGACATTCTAATTGGGGTGAGATGGAATCTTAGGATAGTTTTGATTTGCAATTCTCTTATTACTAGAGAAGTTGAACATTTTTTCATACATCTGTTGATAGCTTGTACATCTTCTGTGAAGTGTCTGTTCATTTCCTTAGCCCATTTGTTGACTGGATTATTTGTATTCTTGGTGTAGAGTTTTTTGAGTTCTTTATGGATTCTGCAAATTAGCGCTCTATCTGAAGTATGAGTGGCAAAGATATTCTCCCACTCTGTAGGCTCTATCTTCACATTACTGATAGTTTCCTTTGATGAGAGAAAGCTTTTTAGTTTGAATCTATCCCAGTTTTTGATTCTTCCTTTTATTTCCTGTGCTATGGGAGTCCTGTTAAGGAAGTCTGATCCTAAGCCAACAAGTTGAAGATTTGGACCGATATTTTCTTCTATAAGATGCAGGGTCTCTGGTCTGATTCACAGGTCCTTGATCCATTTTGAGATGAGTTTTGTGCAGGGTGAGAGATAGGGGTTTAATTTCATTCTGTTGCATATGGTTTTCCAGTTTTCCCAGCACCATTTCTTGAAGAGGCTATCTTATCTCTGTTGCATATTTTTGTCCCCTTTGTCTACTATGAGAAAATTGTATTTATTTGGGTTTGTGTCCATGTCCTCTATTCTGTACCATTGATCTACCTGTCTATTTTGGTACCAATACCATGCCGTTTTGTTACTATTGCTTTGTAATAGAGTTGAAGATCTGGTATTGCGATACCCCCTGCTTCGCTCTTTCTCCTGAGGATTGCTTTAGCTATTCTGGGTTTCTTATTCTTCCAGATGAATTTCATAATTGCTTGCTCTATTTCTGTAAGGTACATCATTGGGATTTTAGTTGGAATTGCATTGAACCTGTATAGGACTTTAGGTAGTATGGCCATTTTGACAACATTAATTCTGCCTATCCAAGAACAAGGGAGATCTTTCCATTTTCTAAGGTTTTCTTTAATTTCTTTATTTAGTGTTCTGTAGTTCTCATTGTAGAGGTCTTTCACCTATTTTGTGAGATTGATTCCCAAGTATTTAATTTTTTTCAATGCTATTGTGAATGGGGTAGTTTTCCTAATTTCTCTTTCTGAAGATTCATCACTTATGTATAAAAATGCATTGGGTTTATGAGCATTGATCTTGTAACATGCTACTTTACTAAATTCATTTATGAGTTCTAAAAGATTTCTGGTGGAATTTCCAGGTTCCTCTAAATATATAATCATGTCATCAGCGAACAGGGATAGTTTGAGTTCTTCTTTTCCAATTTGTATCCCTTTAATTTCGTTGGTTTGTCTAATTGCTCTGGTTAGCATTTCAAGTACGATGTTGAATAGAAGTGGTGAAAGCGGGCATCCCTGCCTTGTTCCAGTTTTTAGGGGGAATGCTTCCAGTCTTTCACCATTTAGAATGATATTGGCCATGGGCTTAGCGTAGATGGCTTTTACAATGTTAAGGAATGTTCCCACTACCCCAATTTTTTCTAGTGTTTTGAGCATGATGGGATGCTGCTTTTTCTTCATCTATCAAAATAATCATGTGATTCTTAACTTTTAGTCTGTTGATATGGTGAATGACATTTATTGATTTTTGGATGTTGAACCAGCCTTGCATCCCTGGGATAAAACCCACTTGATCATGTTGCACTATCTTTTTAATGTATTTTTGTTTGTGATTTGCTAAAATTTTGTTGAGAATTTTTGCATCGATGTTCATTAAGGATATTGGTCTGAAATTTTGTTTCCTCTATGTGTCTGTGTCTGGTTTAGGTATCAGGGTGATATTGGCTTCACAGAATGAGTTTGGGAGGGTTCCCTCCTCTTCTATTTCATGGAATACTTTGAGAAGTATTGGAATGAGCTCTTCTTTAAAGGTTTTGTAGAACTCGGCTGAGAATCCATCTGGTCCCGGGCTTTTCTTTGTTGGTAGGCTTTTGATGACCTCTTCTATTTCATTACTTGAAATTGGTCTATTTAAATTATGTATGTCCTCCTGGTTCAGTTTAGGTAATTCATATGTCTCTAGAAACTTGTTGATGTCCTTGAGGTTTTCTGTTTTGTTGAACTATAGATTTTCAAAATAGCTTCTAATTATGTTTTGTATTTCACTTGTGTCTGTTGTGATATTTCCTTGTTCATTCCGAATTTTAATAATTTGAGTTTTTTCCCTCTTTCTCCTTGTTAGTATGGCTATGGGTTTATCACTTTTGTTTATTTTTTCCAAGAATGAACTATTTATTTTGTTAATTTTTCCGATTGTTTCTTTTGTTTCAATTTCGTTGATTTGGGCTCTGATTTTAACTATTTCCTGTCTTCTATTACTTTTGGTGTTGGTCTGCTCTTCTTTTTCTAGGGCTTTGAGCTGTAGTGTTGTTTATTTGTTGATTTTTACTTCTTTCGTTGAATGCACCCATGAAATAAATCTTCCCCCAAGTACTGCTTACATAGTGTCCCAGAGATTTTGATATGTTGTTTCTTTTTTCTCGTTTACTTCTAAGAATTTTTTTATTTCCCTCCTGATGTCTTCTATTGTCCATTCATCATATAATAGCGTATTATTTAATCTCCAAGTATTGGAGTAGTTTCTGTTTTTTATTCTGTCATTTAATTCTAATTTCAATCCATTATGATCTGATAGAATACAAGGTAGTATCTCTATCTTCTTGTGTTTGCTAACAGTAGCTCTCTGGCATAAAATATGTCGATTTTAGAGAAGGATCCATGTGCTGCTGAGAAGAAAGTGAATTTGTTCTTTGTTGGATGGTATATTCTATATATGTCCATTAAGTCTGAATTGTTGATTGTGTTATTGAGATCTATGGCTTATTTATTCAATTTTTGTTTGGAAGATCTATCCAATGGTGAGAGAGGTGTATTAAAATCGCCTAGTATTATTGTGATGTGGTCTATTTGATTTCTGGAATTGAGAAGGATTTTTTGATGTACTTGGATGCGCCAATGTTCAGGGCATAGATATTTATGATTGTTATGTCTTGCTGATTTATGTTTCCCTTACGCAGTATGAAATGTCCTTCTTTATCCCTTCTGACTAGTTTTGGCTTGAAATCAACATTATCTGAAATGCGGATGGATACTCCAGCTTTTTTGCTTTGTCCGTGAGCATGGTTTGTTTTTTCCCATCCTTTCACCTTTAGTCTATTGGTATCTCTTTCTATGAGATGAGTCTCTTGCAGGAAGCATATTGTTGGATTTTTCTTTTTAATCAACCTGCCAGTCTATGTCTTTTGATTGATGAGTTCAGGCCATTAACATTCACGGTTATTATTGTGATATGATTTGTATTCCCAGTCATTTGACTCATTTTTGTTTTTGACCTGATTTGGTTTCTCCTTTATTTGGCTATTCCTTTAGGCTAGTTCCTCCCGTTGCTGATTTGCATCATTGTTTTGCATCTCTTCCTCATGGAATATTTTGCTGAGAATGTTCTGTAATGCCTGCTTTCTTTTTGTAAATTCCTTTAGTTTTGTTTATCATGGAAGGATCTTATTTTGTCATCAAATCTGAAAGTAAGTTTTGCTGGGTATAAGATTCTTGGTTGGCATCCATTTTCTTTCAGAGTTTGGTAAATGTTGGTCCAGGGTTTGGTAAATGTAGCTTTTAGGGTCTGGATTGAAAAATCTTCTGATATTCTTATTGGTTTCCCCCTGAATGTAATTTGGTTCTTTTCTCTCGTGGCCTTTAAAATTCTGTCTTTATTTTGTATGTTAGATATTTTCATAATAGTATGCCTTGGTGTGGGTCTGTTGTAATTTCGTGTATTTGGAGTCCTTTAAGCCTCTTGTACTTGGTTTTCCATTTCATTCTTCAGATTTGGGAAATTTTCTGATATTATTTCATTGAATAGATTGTTCATTCCTTTGGTTTGTTTCTCTAAGCCTTCCTCAATCCCAATAATTCTTAAATTTGGCCTTTTCATGATATCCCATAATTCTTGTAGATTCTGTTCATGATTTCTTACCATCTTCTCTGTTTGGTCAACTTTGTGTTCAAGATTAAATATTTTGTCTTCAATGTCTGAGGTTCTGTCTTCCAGGTGTTCTCTCCTATTGGTTATGCTTTCTATGGAATTTTTAACTTGGTTTATTGTTTCTTTCATTTCAAGAATT
Source organism: Sciurus vulgaris (assembly GCF_902686455.1). Taxonomy (NCBI): domain Eukaryota; kingdom Metazoa; phylum Chordata; class Mammalia; order Rodentia; family Sciuridae; genus Sciurus; species Sciurus vulgaris. Next base: position 10,117,078 of record NC_136471.1, on the reverse strand, counting down.
TCTGTTTTTTTTTTTTCAGTCTCTCTAACTCTTTATTGACTTTTTTTTTTTTTCTTTTTGTGCTGGGAATGGAATCCAGGGCCTTGTGCATGCTAGTCAAGCACTCTACCAACTGAGCCATATCCCCAACCCCTCTAACTCTTCATTGAAATGATCTCTTGCTTCCCGTATTTGCTCCTTTAACTGTTGATTTGTGCGATCATTTAATGCCTGCCTTTGCTCTTTCATCTCCTCCTTCAATGCTTGCATTTTCTCTTTCATCTCGTTTGCTTCCCTGATTGTTTTAATTATGTACATTCTGAACTCCTTTTCTGACATTTCTTCTGCTGTGCTGTCATTGAGTTTTATTGATATAGTATCTAGGTTTGTTTGGGACATTTTCTTCCCTTGTTTTCTCATACTGGTCAGATGTCAGTGGGACTCTGTGATATTGCAGATCCTCTATTGGTTTATAGTGTCCCTGTAGATTTCCAGTGTATCACCTCCCATCCTTTAGTAGCCTGAATTCTTGGAAGAACTTGATAATGCAGTGCTTCTGAAGAAAACTGCCCCTAGCCTGATACTGGTTCCAGGGCTTGGAGCTGGTTCTGTGTGGAAAGGCTCTCACTGGGCAGTCAGCTCTGAGAAGCTGGCCGTGAAAGGGCTACCTGGAGGGTAGACTCTACTGCGAAGACTCTAGCTGCCCTGTCCTGCTCTGAGAAGTCGCCCCTATCCGGGTCTGCTGCCAGGGCCAAGCTTCACCCAATGGGGGAGACTCACCCTGTGGCTCTATTTTAGTCCAAGTCTCTCAATGCATCCCCTTCTTGAATCCTGGGTTCTGGAGTGATGGGAGATGCAGTCACCCTCTAGTCCACCATCTTGGATCATCCCATGGAAAGAGCTCATGCATACATTGGTTAATAATCAAATCAGGATAATTCACATATCCATTGCTTTGAATTTTTATCATTTCTTTGTTTTCTGTGTGTTGGGACTAATGACAGGTTACCTAACTGAGGCTGACTCCTTAGTTCCTGCCGGGTGAGCAAGATGAAGTCCTCAAAGATGGTTTCAAAAGTTAATGACATAAATAGGACCACTGTCAGGGATTGGTTAACAACAGTTCTGCGAATGTGATCAGCTTGCACTTGCCATATAGTCCTATGGGACTCTTGACTGTGCGAACTTCGTGCCTTGCTGACCTTTAAGCTGATTGGTTCCTGCCTAGCCTTCACCCTACATAAAAGCTGTGTGACTTCCTCAATAAACGAGTTCCTGCTGTGACTGGTCTCCCTGACGCGTCTGATTGTCCTCCGCCTGGAGGGCTGCGTGCAGGCGGTCAGTGGGCCCTACCTATCCTGGTCTGGCCTTGTTGGGGAGTGCTCCCTTCCCATGTCGCTGGTTGAGAAGAGCAAGGGGGCCAAAGATCCCAACATGTGTGCCTTTAAAAGTTCTCTTTTTTAGTTATTTTGGCATACATAATATGCTATTAAATATATTCACCCTACTGGATTAAATAACACAGGAAATTATCCCTCCTACCAAACTGTAACATTGTGCCTGTTACCCAGCCTTTTCTAGTTCTCCCTCCTACTGGTTGCAGTCTCTGGTAAATACTATTCCAACTTCAATTTCTATGAGATTAAATTTTAGATTCCATATGACTGAGATCATATGGTGTTTGTCTTTCTATGCCCGAATTTTTTCACTTAACTTCCTCCATGTCTATCCATGTGTTTGCTCATCCTTTACGATAGTTTAATAGCATTCCATTGTGTGTCTATACTGTATTTTATTTATCATCCCGCTGATTGACATTGCAGTTGATTCCATACACAATTGTGAATAGTGCTACAGTAAACATGGGCATACAGACCAATGTCTCTTGGACATAACTGATTTTCTTTAGATATATACTGATAGAGGTATTGCTGGATCATAGGAGTAGAAAGAGAATGAAGACACACCTCTCCAGAAAAATGATACATTGCCATGAAAGAAGTATTTTAATCATGGTATTTGAGAGTAAGAATTTGAGAAGTTAGTTGATTTTGCTTTTTTTTTCAACCTAAGAACTTTCAAAGCTTAAATCATTCCTGCATTCTAAAGCAGAGTCTCTGTCCAATGTTGTCAGAGGCATAACCAGAAAACATTCCTGATATTGAAGCATAGTCCTATTTTATTTTAAGGATAATACATAAGAAAAAATTTTCCTAGAAATTGAAGGGTATTGATCATATATAGCATGGAGTTTGGTTGTCCATCACTAACGTACTGAATCTACTACTGACTTTCAACCAAGAATATTGAAATATTGATTGTGATATTTTGGGGAACTTTTTGGAACCATATCCAACTAGTAGGTATTTAAACTATATTTTAAATACATGATAAATACCAGGACTGGGATATAGTTCAGAGTTAAAGTCCAAGCCTAGCATGTGCAAGGCCATAGGTCTGATTCCAAGCTCTGAAGAAAAAGGAATGCTATAAAAATTAATTTTATCCACTTATCAGGGAAAATATTCAGTCTTTGGTTTTTGGGGAAGAATGGAGGAACTTTGGATTATGTAGAAGGAAATGAGAGGGGGTGGGGTATGGAAAATGGTGGAATGAGACAGACATCATTACCCTATGTACATGTATGATTACACAAATGGTGTGAATCTACATTCTGGACAACCATAGAAATGAAATGATGTACCCCATTTGTGTACAATGAATCAAAATGCAGTCTGTACAAATAAAAAATAAGTAAATAAAATTTTAAAAAATAACATCACTGTAATATATATACATATATGTACTACATAAAAATGTGAATATGCTATATTTCGAAAAAATAATACTTATTTAGTCTATGATACAATTAAATTCAAGTATATTTTAAAATGCTAACAAAACATTTAAAAACGATTACCTCTTCATTTTTCCAGTTAGAATCTACAGCACAGAGAAGGGAAGTTACTTGTCCAAGGCATCAGACCCCAAAAGCAACAAAACCAGACTAGACTCTGGATCAGCAAACTTCTAGGCTTATTATCAATTCATGTTGGTCACTGATATATTAAGCTAGTGAAAGCAGGTGGAACCTTAAGGCAAAATGCAGAGGTTTCTCTATAATTATAAGAAATACTACTTGAAACAAAGGCATTTTCTAAAGCTTGACTGTCCTATTTTCTCAGTTTTTTTCTCATCCAAATGACTTTAACTTTATCTGAGGAAGTAATATACCATAGGGATAGATTTAGTAATTATTTTAATAAATGAATGAATGACAGTAGACTATAATAAAACACAAAATAACCTAAATCATCAAATAACTTTACATGCTGTAAGTGCTTGGATGAAAGGGAAAATTTAGAGATGAAATTTTTTATAGAATTTCAATTAAGTTTGACAGCTGTTTCATTACCAGATTTGATACATTATAATAATACATTGTAAAATGATAATCCTTTTATCAGCATAAAAGGCTTCTATAATTTAAATAATAAGATCCTCATATAAAATCTAAAATTTTTAATATCATAATTTCCTCACTTTTGCAATGACTTTCATGTAAAATGTTAGGAAAATATAACTAAACCACAGAAAGAGTAAGACAATTTAAATGTGATGAATAACCAAATTACATAATAACTATGGTGGGAGAAGTCTAACTTCTCTGTACTCATTCTAATTTCAGCTCTTTTGTTGGATCACAAAGGTTTTTCAAGGTAAAAGGCAATTAGTTAAAATCAAATTTAATCTCTGATTCAAGTCAATGCTTAATGAAGTAATACTGGCAGCATAGGATAGTGACTGGTTCAAATTACTAGACTCAATGCATAAGAATTTACCGTTGAAATGACACATGCATCTGCAAAACTCTTAAGAGGCTTAAATATAGATACCCTCTTAGTATAATTTTCAAGAACTAGAATGGGAAACTATTGTGATGTCTGTAGCTTTGCTCTTATTGCTCAAGATTGCTTCAACTATTTGGGGTCTTTTGTAATTCCACATAAATTTTTAGGATTGTTTTTTCTAGTTCTGTGAAGAATATTATTTAAAAAACATTAAGGAAGCTCATAGAGTTTGCCTTGATTCTCAGAGGATATTTTGAACTTGAACATATGAAAAATACTAAAAGAGTTAGACTTTGGGATTCTTATTAATGGAATCAGGAGACTTTGTTCTGTGAAATTGACATGAATCTTTCAAACAAGAGATAGAATACAACTATTTGAACATGGGTACTATACCCTAAAAGTCTAAGTGTCAAAGGTTCAGTCTACAGTGTGGTGGTATTGGCATGTGCTGTGGACTTTTAGGAAGTATAACCTAGGGGGAAATCCATCAATCATTGAGGGATTGACTTAAGGTACTTTGGAACCCTGGTCTCTTCCCTCTCGCTTCCTGGCTTATGGTTTGAGCAGTTTACTCCTACCTGTACTCCTGCCATGATGTGTTGTCCACATCAGAGGCCCCAAACAATGGAGCTTCCCAATAATAGAATTCAATCTGCAGTATGTGAGCTAAATAAAACACTATGGACTTCATGAGTACTGAATGTCAGGTATTTTGTTATAGTGGCTCAAAGCTGGCTAATACAAAACTAATGAACTTTATGAATGAAATAAAACATAAAATAGAAAGCCTCGGTTCACCAGAGTAGATCAAGTAGAAGAAAGAATTTCTGAAATTGAAAACAGGCCTTCTGAAACAACCTAGTCAGACAAAAAGAGAAAAAATGATGAAAGCCTACAAGACTTACAGGACTTTATTAAGTGAATAAATCTTTACCTTATGAGTATTTTGAAATGGAAAGAGAAGAGAAAAGGCATAGAAATGCTATTCAACAAAATATCAGCTTTAAACATATTAAATTTTTGGAAAAATACGAATATCTAGATCCAGGAAGCTTAAAGGAACCCTAACATATTCAACCAAGAAAAGATCCTTTAGGTATAAATAATCAACCTATCATAAGTTTTAGGACGAAAAAAATTATTGAAAATTTAAAAAGAGGTAAAACTATTACATGCACAAACAGAATGAGATAATTTAAAGTCCTTAAAGAAAATAAAAAGAAAAAACAAAGAAACATATTAATTAAGAATAATATTCCTGGCAAAACTATCCTTCAGAAATGTAGAGGAAAAACATTCCTAATAAAAACAAAATTGAGGGAATTACTTGCAACCAGATCAGTCTTAAAAAATGCTTGAGAAAGTCCTATACTAGAAGTAGAAGGACAAGAACTACTACTGTGAAAATAAATGAAAGTACAAAATTCACTAACTAAGCAAATAAAGAAAAACATGCAAGAATTAAATATTTTCAATACAGAAAATGATCAAACCACAAATATGAAGAACAAGAGAAGACAAAGAAACCAAGGACATACAAATAAATTTTAAAAGAGCAAAATTACAGGATTATGTCTTTATATATCAATAATGCAAACAGATTAAATTCCCTAATTAAGGATTTTTATGACTGTATGAATTTTTAAAAAAATCAAAATCCAGATATATGTCTTACGAGAAACTTACTTCACCAGGAAACACAAATAAATTGAAAGTGAAGGGATTGAAATAGTTATATCATACAATCAGAAACAAAAGTAAGCAGGAGAAACTATATTTCTATCAGATAGAATAGACTTCAAGAAAAAGATATATAAGGGAAAAAGAGTTCACAATATAATGCCTAAGGGATCAATACATTGAGATAAAATAACAAATTTAAAAAGTGAAATGTATGTTAATTAGCTTTACATAATCATTTGACAATGTATACACATATCAAAACATCAGATACACTCTACAAATGTGTACAATTATTATTTGTTGGTTGAAAATAATAGAATAAAGATCATACATTAAGTAGCAAATTAAGAAAACATTTAAAAATTTGTAGTAGGAGAAAATCCCAATTTGAAACCATATCTAAACACAAACCTCATTAAAAAATATACAAAAATGGCAAAATAAGTATATGAAAATATGCCTCAGCATCATCTGTCTTTAGGAAAATGCAAATTAAAACTACATGAGCTAACACTAGAAATTTATGAGAATGATTATATTTCAAAAAACTGACAATACCAATTTCTATAGAATTTATAGAGCAGCAAGAATTCCCATTTATTAATAATGGAAATGAAAATTTAGATAGCCACTTTGGAAGACAGTTTGGCAGTCTTAAAAAGCTTATATCAGTCTTAACATACAATCCAATATTTGTACTCATAGGTATTTACCTAAAAGAACTAATATTTCATTTCTACATAAAAAGGTGCACAATATTTATAGCACTTTATTCATAATCACCACAACCTAAAGCAACCAAGATATTCTTTAATAGTTGCATGAAAAAGCAAACTGGTTTAACCAAACAATGGAATATTATTCAACAATAAAAATAAATGAGCCATCAAGTCAAGCAAAGACAAGGATGTATATTAAATGTATTATCTGTATGAAATCAGCCTTTCTGGAAAGACTATACACTACATGCTTCCAAGTATATACCCTTCTGAAAATGTTGAAAATATAGAGAAGATAAACAGATCTTTATTGAAAAGAGGTTAAATAGATTTTCTTGATTTAATAATGGTAGTTAGAAAAAAAACTACATTTGTGAAATTCCCCCGAAAACTCACAACACATAGAGTGAAAGTTATACACACCAATTTTGAACATAAATACTGTACTCTAGTTGATGAAATTGTTTTCCAAGAGAGTTTGAGTTAAAAATTCTGATAGAGCCATACATGCACACTGTAAGTAAAATTTTATTAAATGCATAGCGAATGGTTGAGGCCAGTTTTCTCATGGTTGAAGTTGACATTTCTAGACCCTGATATAAATGTCCAGGGAAGAGTGAGGACCAGTAGTGTCAGAATTTAGTTATACATGCAGAGTGGAGAGTAAAAGCCCAAACTAAGACAAAATAATGAAGCTGTGTCATTATCCATTGGATTCACTCTAAAAGTGAGGTGTAAATTGAGGCATGCCTGTTGATTGTGGAACTGGTTTCTGGAGTTGGCAGACTGTCTCCTTAAGGGAAAGAAAGAAGAGTAGTTCACAAGCTTTCCTCCACATCCTACAAGTCACACACCAGAAATAAAAGGTTGTTATTATGAATTTATTGAAAGAACAATACAGCTGAAGGACAAGATGAAAATTAAAATTCTGTCAGTCAAAGTGGTTGTCTTTAATGAAACTACAATTTTAAGTGTCTATTGTTTTGAAATCATTTGTTCATTTATTCATTAATATGTTGTCAAATTCAGTTTTCTACACATTTTGATGTTTGTTCCATTTTTGAACTTTTAGATATGCATTTTTGAAAAATATTCAACTTAGAAATTAAATATATTGTGAAAAGAATCATTGTTTTACTGTTTTCTAGTAACAAATCTGAAACAACTCTCATTCAACCCAACGAACTAATTTAAATACTTTTGCACAATGGTAACTTCTCTGAAGGTCTAGTTTACACAATTCTATTCTACATAACACTTTTACCCTATTACAGAGTATATAGTTAAAGAATATTTTCATAATGAACATATTACTTTTTGATATAATATATAATTATATAATTGTATAATAGGTTATAAAATAATTTCATATGACAAAAATATTACAGATAAGCAAGGAGAGGAGCCCATAAACATCAATGTCATATTGGCAATACATTAGTATGAATACATTTAGCTTATTATTGACATAGGTAGCTGCATAAAGAAATACTTCTATATATGCAAATATGTAAGGGTTACAAAACACCCTTATACTTCCCTGCATTTTTGATTGACAAGATCTAGAAGCAGCAAAGTAGTAGCAATATATATACCTATTGTCTAGATCTTGAATTCTAATGTCATTGCACAATGAAAGAAACCAGGACCATTTGTAGAAATTACTAATTCTGATTGGGACAGTAAATACATAAGATAAATTTGGGAATCTTGTACCAGAAAGTAAAATGTTAAAAAAAATTGGTGCAACCCCTCTGGAAAGTAGTATGGAGATTCCTCAAAATACTAGGAATGAAACCACAATTTGACCTAGTTATCCCACATTTTGGCATGCAACCAAAGGATTTAAAATCAGCATACTACAGTGGCACAGCCAGATTGATATTTATAACAGCACAAGCTAAGTTATGTAACCAACCTAGATGCTCACCAACTGATAAATGATAAAGAAATTGTGGTATATATATACAATGGAATATTACTTGCCTATAAAGAGGAATGACTTTACGACATTTGCCAGTAAATGGATGAATCTGGGAATTATCATGCTAATTCAAATAAGCCAATCTCAAAAAACCCAAGGTTGAAGTTTTGCAGATATGTGGAAGCCAAACTACAATAAAGGGGGAAGTGAGAAGGGGAAAGAAAAGTTCAGTAGATTAGACAAAGGGGAATGAGAGGAAGGGAGGGGGAGGGGAATAGGAAAAAAAATAGAATAGATGTAACATAATTTTCCTATGTAAACATGTGAAAATACCTAAGTGAACCCCACCACTGTGCCCACCCACAAGAATGGGGTCTTAATTAGAGCAAGGTATGTCCTATGCTTGTACAATTTTTTCAAAGTGGATTGTATTGTAATATATAGCTAAGAACCAATAAAATAAATTTTTAAAAAATGGCCCATAATGATGAGAGTGTTTTGAAGGAAAGAAGATAGGAGCCTTTTAAAGGGATTCCCAAGGATGAAAGCTGAACAACTTGAGCAACAAAAGAAGTAAAGCGATATTGAATTTTAACCCATAGAATTAAATAAGTATTCATAATCTCATATAAATGAGTGATTAAATAAAAAAATAAATGTTAAATGTCAGAAATTTCTCATGTTTGAAATAAGAATTTCAAATAATGTAGTATGTCCTCAGGGAGAGAGAACATGAACCAGGCCCAGCCCAGCACCACCAGACAAGATTTCTGCTCTGGGTAGGCAGGCCCAGAAAACAAGGCCCAGAAAACAAGGCCCAGCACAGCACTGCTAGATGAGACTTCCACACAGGTGGAGCAGACCCAGAAACCCAGGCTGAGACCAGCCTGACTCCAGCCTGCAGTCTAGTACCCGTGCTGTGGTTGACCTTCTATCAACAAGTACAGGTGTCTCTGCCCAGTAGCTGAGATTATACCCCACGTGGAGGCCACCATCCCTAGAGGGGCAACTTCCTTTTTGGGTCACTACTTTATCAAGTTCCTCCAAGACTTCAGGCTACAGAACACTAGGATATTTGAAAAGTACTGTACAGTTTTATTGTCTATGTTTTTATTAGTAGTAATATTACAATTATTCCTATTATACCTACTAGTATTCCTACTCTTATTTTCTTTTATTGATATTTTTCTCATCCTCTCCATTTTCCTCTTATATAACTGTCTCCATGGAGACTCTCCCTTTTCACATGCTAACAACCAATTTCTTTTAATTTCACTTTCACAATTCCTATGACATAGTACCTCTATAGATACACTTCTTATCTCATTAATATTGTATCCTATAACCCTCCCCCTCCTTTTTGTCCACCATTAGAAATCATGGTCTTATTCCAAAACTATTGGCTAGTCGTAGATAATAATCAAACTCATAATCTCTGTTTATTAAGTCAATATGGTTGATATCTTCAAAAGGGACTATTTGAGTTAGGATGCATATTGTTTGTATGGTGTGCTGCTAATATTGATCTCTCCCTTCAAGGAGAGTTATTGGAAACCAGCAGGGACTGCATAAGGCTATAGGGGGGAAACTAAAATACCTCAGATTTGCACTCCTAGAGGGGAAGATACATGAGCAATATGAGAAAACAAGGGAAGGGAAGAAAGTTTCCCAAACAAACCTAGATGCTACATCAGTAAAATCCAATGATAGCATTGCAGAAGAAATGCCTCAAAGGAAGTTCAAAATATACATAATTAAAATGATCAGAGAAGCAAACAATGAGATAAGAGAGCAAATGCAGATATTCAATGATCACACCAATCAATATTTAAAGGAGCAAATGCAGGAAGCAAGGGATCATTTCAATAAAGAGATAGAGATTCTGAAAAAAACCCAAACAGAAATTCTTGAAATGAAGAAAATGATAAACCAAATTAAAAACTCCATTGAAAGCATAAGTAATAGGATAGAACACCTGGAAGACAGAACCTCAGATATAGAAGAGAAAATATTTAATCTTGAGAACAAATTGACCAAACAGAGAAGATGGTAAGAAATCATGAGCAGAATCTACAAGAATTATGGGATATCATGAAAAGGCCAAATTTAAGAATTGTTGGGATTGAGGAAGGCGCAGAGATACACCAAAGGAATGAACAATCTATTCAATGAAATAATATCATAAAATTTCCCAAATCTGAAGAATGAAATGGAAAATCAAGTACAAGAGGCTTATAAGACACCAAATGTACAAAATTACAACAGACCCACACCAAGTCACATTATAATGAAAATACCTAACATACAAAATAAAGATAGAATATTAAAAGCTGTGAGAGAAAAAATTCAAATTACATTCATGGGGAAACCAATACGGATATGAGCAGATTTCTCAACCCAGACCCTAAAATCTAGAAAGGCCTGGAACAGCATTTTTCAAGCTCTGAAAGAAAATAGATACCAACCAAGAATCTTATACCCAGCAAAACTTACATTCATATATGAGGATGAAATAAAATTCTTCCAGAATAAACAAAAGCTAAAAGAATTTACAAATAGAAAGCCTGCACTACAGAACATTCTCAGCAAAATATTCCATGAGGAAGAAAAGAAAAGAAAATGATGTAAGTCATCAAAGGGAGGAACTACCCCAAAGGAATAGCCAATTAAAGGAGAAACCAAGTCAGGTTAAAAACAAAACAAAAGGAAAAGCCAAAATGACTGGGAATACAAATCATATCTCAATAATAACCCTGAATGCTAATGGTCTGAACTCATCAATACAAAGACACATACTGTGGCAGATTGGATTAAAAAGAAAAACCCAACAATATGCTGCCTTAAAGAGACTCATCTCATAGAAAAAGATACCCACAGACTAAAGGTGAAAGGATGAGAAAAAAAATACCAGGCACATGGACTCAGTTAAAAAGTAGGGGTATCCTTCCTCATATCAGATAAAGCACACTTCAAGCCAAAATTAGAAGCATCAGAGAAGGACATTTCATACTGCTTATGGGAAGCATAAATCAGCAAGATATGACAATCATAAATATTTATGCCCCCCAAAACTGTTCATCGATATACATCAAACAAAACCTTCTCAATTACAGGAACCAAATAGACCACAACACAGTAATACTAGGTGACTTTAACATAAGTTTCTCACCACTGGACAGATTTTCCAAACAAAAATTGAACAAAGAAACCATAGATCTCAATAACAAAATTGATAATTTAGACTTAGGAGACATATAAAGAATATTCCATCCATTGATGAGTAAATACAATATCTTCTCAGCAGCACAAGGATGTTTCTCTAAAATAGGCCATATGTTATGCCTCAAAGCTACTCTTAGCAAATACAAGAAGATAGAGATACTACCTTGTACTCTTTCAGATCATAATAGAATAAAATTAGAAATTAATAACAAAATTAAAACAGAAACTACTCCAACACCTGGAGATTAAATAATATGCTATTGAATGATGCATGCATAACAGAAGACATCAGGGGGTAAAAGAGAACAAAGATACAACATTTCAAAATCTCTGGGACAGTATGAAAGCAGTACTAAGAGGAAAATTCATTGCATGAAGTACATTCAATAAAGAAGAAAAAAGTCAACAAATAAATGAACTAACATTACAGCTCAATGCCCTAGAAAAAGAAGAACAGATCAACACCAAAAGTAATAGAAGACAGGAAATACTTAAAGTAAAAGCTGAAATCAATGAAATTGAACAAAAGAAACAATAAAAAAATTGACAAAATAAAAAGTTGATTCTTTAAAAAAAAAAAGTAAACAAAATTGATAAACCCTTAGCTGCACTAATAAAGAGGAGAGAGAAAACTTAAATTACTAAAATTCAGGATGTAAAAGGAAATATCATGACAGACACTATTGAAATACAAAACATAATTAGATGCTATTTTGAAACCTATATTCCAACAAAATAGAAAATCTCGAAGACATCAACAGGTTTCTAGAGACATACGATCCACCCAAACCGAATCAGGAGAACATGCACAATTTAAATAGATCAATTTCAAGCAAACAAATAGAAGAAGTCACCAAACACCTCCAACAAAGAGAAGTTTGGGACCAAATGCATTCTCAGCCAAGTTCTGCAAGACCTTCAAAGAAAAGCTCATTCCAATACTCCTCAAAGTATTCCATGAAATAGAGCCAACAACTCCACCAGAAAACTTCTAGAACTCATAAATGAATTCAGCAAAGTAGCAGGGTATAAAATTAATGCTCATAAATTTAATGCATTTTTATTCATAAGTGATGAATCCTCTGAAAAAGAGAATTTAGGAAAACTACCCCATTCACAATATCCACAAAAAAATAAAATACTTGGGAACCAATCTAACAAAAGACGTGAAAAGCCTCTACAATGAGAACTACAGAACACTAAAGAAAGAAATTAAAGAAAACTTAGAAGATGGAAAGATCTTCAATGTTCTTGGATAGGCAGAATTAATATTGTCAAAATGGCCATATTACCAAAAATGCTACACAAATTCAATGCAATTCCAATTAAAATCCCAATGACGTATCTCATAGAAATAGAGAGAGAAATCATGAAATTCATTTGGAAGAATAAGAGACCTTGAACAGGCAAAGCAATCCTTAGCTGGAAGAGTGAAGCAAGCTGTATCACATCTTCAACTATACTACAGAGCAATAGTAAAAAAAAACCAGCATGGTATCGGCACCAAAATAGACAGGTAGACCAGTGGTATAGAATAGAGGACACGGACACAAACCCACATAAATACAGTTTTCTCATACTACACAGAGGTGCCAAAAACATACAATGGAGAAAAAAGATAGCCTGTTCAACAAATGGTGCTGGGAAAACTGGAAATCCATATGCAACAGAATGAAACTAAACCCCTATCTCTCACCCTGCACAAAAATCAACTCAAAATCAATCAAGAACCTTGGAATCAGACCAGAGACCCTGCACCTTACAGAAGAAAAATATGTCCAAATATTCATCATGTTGGCTTAGGATCAGACTTCCTTAACATGACTCCAGTGCGCAAGAAATAAAAATCAAGAATTAATAAATGGGATGGATTTAAATGAAAATGCTTTTCCTCAACAAAGGAAACAATCAAATATTTGAAAAGAGAGCCTACAGAATGAGAGAAAAATCTATTCCACATGCAATTCAGATACAACACTAATCTCCAGAATTCATAAAGAACTCAAAAAACTTTACACCAAGAATTCAAATAACCCAATCAACAAATGAGTTAAGGAAAAGAACAGACACTTTACAGAAGAAGATCTATAAATGATCAATAGATATATGAAAAAATGTTCAAAATCTCTAGTAATAAGAGAAATGCAAATAAAAATTACCCTAAGATTCCATCTCAACCCAATTAGAATGGCAATTATCAAGAATACAAGCAAAAATAGGTGTTGGCGAGGATTTGGGAAAAAAGGTACACTCATGCATTGCTGGTGGGACTGCAAATTAGTGCAGCCACTCTGGAAAGCAGTGTGGAGATTCCTTAGAAAACTTGGAATGGACCTACCATTTGACCCAGCTATCCCACTCCTCGGCCTATACCCAAAGGACTTAAAATCAGCATACTACAGAGATACAGCCACATCAATGTTCATAGCTGCTCAATTCACAATAGCCAGACTGTGGAACCAACCTAGATGCCCTTCAATTGATGAGTGGATAAAGAAACTGTGGTATATATATACAATGGATTATTACTAAGTCATAAAGAAGAATAAAATTATGGCATTTACAGGTAAATGGATGCAGTTGGAGAATATCATGCTAAGTGAGATAAGCCAATCCCCAAAATACAAAGGCCAAATCATCTCTCTGATAAGCGGATGATGATATATAATGGGGGTGGGAGGGAGGCAAGAATAGAGGAAGGATGGATTGTATAGAGGAAAAAGAGTGGTGGGAGGGGTGGGGGGAAGGAAAAATAAAACAATGAGACAAACATCATTACCCTATGTACACGTATGATTAGACAATTGGTGAAACTCTACTTCATGTACATCCAGAGAAACAACAGTTGTACCACATTTGTTTATAAAGAATCAAAATAAATAAATTATTTAAAAAAAAAGAAGTAGAGAAAATATAACCTCTCACTCCTTAAGTGTGGACTATGTACAGGGACTTCCTTCTGAAGACTGGAATATGGAAAAGGACAATGAAAGGGTAACTTCACGGTAGAGAAACATAATGAATATTATCTCAACTTGATAACCAAGTTTAGTATCCACTCTGAAAAATCAGGTTGATAGTCTATGCCATTAACAAAATAAAAATTGCACTCTACCAATAGTCCAAATGACAATCCCAGTACTGTAATAATGACCAAGGTCATCATAAACAAGCAAAATCTGAGACACTAACACAACAAAGAGGAGCTTAAGGAGACATGACAATTAAATGCAAGGTAATACCTAACCTGTTTGGAATCCTGGGAACTAAAAAGGGTGTTAGTGAAAAACTAAAGAAAAAGAAATAAATTATAGGCATTAATTAGTAATAGCATATTAACATTAGTTCATGAGTTGTGACAAATATACTATAATAATATAAGGAGATAATAACAGCAGAACTAAGTTTATGTTCAGAGAGGGAAATTTAGGAATTCTATACTACTTTTACAATCTTTCTGTAAATTTTGAGCTCTTCAAAACAAACAGTTTATTTAAGAAAAAATATAAATATTTTTTGAAGTATGCATCTCCCTCCAGTTTCTAAGAAGACTGTTAATTTCCTGGCAAAACCCAATCCTCAAATGCCTCAAAGACAAAAATGTGTGAGAGGAACTGAAACCCTGAAAATAGTGAAGTAAGTCTGTAAGTCCGAAGGTCCTTGGATTCCAGAATGGGTGTAAACAGCAACATATAGCAGGTGAAAGCTAGGTGCTGCAGAATGGGAATGTCATTGGAGAACTTTTAAATTGTGTTATTCCCTAGTTTTCCACTTGCTGCATGTGAATCATTCTCTGCCCCATTGTTACAGAGAAGAAGAAAAACAAGAATGCCAATAGTGTTTAGCAGGTTAAAACAAGGACGACCTTCAAGTTCTGGCTTCAATTAAGAGATTTTAATTATTCATTCTACATATAATTATTGATGGCCTTCCAAGTGCCTTCTAATATGCTAGATGCTAGATAAATTGCACTGAACAAAGGAGAAAAAAATATGTTCATGGAGATTATATTCCAGAGCACAAAGGTACATAGTAAATAGTATAAATTAATAAAATCAATTTGCATGTCATGATGAATAGTGCTAACAAAAATATAAAAGAAGATCTTTCTTCTTTTACGTGAGTGGGGGTTTTGATTTCAGACAACATATCTAAGGAATGTCACACTTATATGTGAATACAGATCTGAAACTAATTAAGGTCCTCACCTATTCCAGATGTTTCAGGAAAAATACCATTTCAGAAAGATGAAGGAGCAATGCAGAGCCCTGGATGTTTACCTGATATATTTGGAAACAATAAGAATGCCAATGTTGTTATGAGTATGTGAGAAGGAGCAAAAACAGTAGAAGATAAAGTCACAGAGATAACAGGGGAGGAGACAGACCATGTAGGACATTGCAGGTCATAGTAAAGCTTTTTACAAAGAGAATAAACACGTATCAACCTAACATTTAAACACATTCATTCTAGTTTCTCAATGAAAATACACTGCAAAATAAAATGGAACTAGGGAGACTTGATATTAGTATACTTTTACTATGTAGGAGAAAGATGATGACTTCTTGGAGGAAAATGTAACCATGGGTGTGAGGCTGGGGGGAGGTGTTCACATCCTGGAAATAATTTGAAGACAAAAGTAACTACATTTGCTAATGCAAAAATATTAAATTTGAGTTATGAGAGATATAGAAAGTTGCTTTCTGTTATTTTTTTTTTTCTGTGTATGTTGGATCATGGAAAGGTGATTTGCTGAGGTGCGTGAAAACATATGAAAAGAAATTAATGGAAAAGAAGTAAAATAAGATACTTAACAGGTTTACAATATCTACTGGGAATTCAGTCACAAAGTAGGCATTTGATATAGAAATTTGGGATTTAGGAGATAGGTTTTATCTGGCAATAAAAATGGAGGAATCATTAATGTAATGCAAGTATTATGGGCTATGTATATGAATGAAAAGCCAAAGAAATGTGGACATAGAAAACAAAAAAGTCCTCATGTAAATTAAGAACCTGAAGAATGAGTTCTAAGGATCTGTTATGTAAGAGGTCAGAAATGCAGAATCAAATCAACAATAAGAGACAGATTAGGTAGCCAGTCTGATGGATAGAAAAATAAACAGTATGAAGTAAGAGCAGAAACAAAATGAAGAAAATGGAAATAAATATCTGTATCAACAACTGACAATATGATGACTCCACCCCACCCCCATGCCAAGGTCAGACACCATCACTGAGCAACCCCTCCTGAACACCATGCTGAGGTCAGTCGTCATTGCAGAGTGAGCCAGCAGGTGAGCTAGCCCCACTGACCCCAAAACCTGGTCGGTTGCTATCACTGAGCAAGCCGACAGGTGAGCCAGCCTGCCCGACCAACACACTGAGGTCAGACACCATCGCTGAGCCTGCTGCCTACCCCCCTACAGCTGAGGGACACTGCACTTGCCTCTGTTCTGACTCAGAACACCCTCAGTGGGACTCCCCAGCTTCTTTGGAGGCTGGTGCAGACATTTTGAATTATTCCTGAGGGTGTGGCCATCACCATTGGAAGGGCAGCTCCCTTCCTGAGACACCTACAGGAGGCTAGAGGACCTTTGACAGGACTCAGGTTTCAAGAAGAGGAGGTATTGAGAGACTCGGGACCAACTCAGAGCCACCGGGTGAGTCTCTCCCACTGGTCAGGCTCTCTGTCCAGACT